>NW_027555847.1:540069004-540404004 GCF_003287225.1 Phascolarctos cinereus | reverse complement strand
GGGAGAAAGGAAGGGGGAGGGGAACAGAAGAGAGAGAGACTCTAAGGAGGAGGAGGGGTAGGGCAAGGTAGAGGAAGAGAAAGGACCAGCGAGAGAAAAAGAGACAGGCAGAAAAATATAGGAAAATTACAAATAATGAATGATTCTTGAAATTTCTCAAGGTTGAGAACAGTATTAAGAATTTGGTTGACATTTCTCATGGTCCTGATTGCTTTTATCCTAAAAGAATAAATGCTGTCATATCTGAAAAAAGTGTTATATACACTATTATCTAGGAAGTTAGTGTTCTAGAAGGGGATTAGCAATGGGATACAATGTTTCTTTCTACATGCTTTTATAGGAAGAGAAGAAAGGAGGAAAAGCCCAACAACTTGACTCAGAGAAAGTTTACTACACACTCCTTTTGTTGTGTGCATGATTCTTTGTGTGGTTGTAGTACCAGGATAATTCACAGTTTACAAATGGGAAAACTGAGTCACGAATAGGTTACTAATCAAAACAAATATATATTGGGCGCCTACTGTGTGCAGAAGGATGAATTTAAGGAAAGGTACACATAGACACATGACACTTGTTAGCTGTGTGACCCTGAGCAAGTCACTTAACCCCAATTGCCTCACCAAAGCAAAAAAGAAGAAAAGAAAAGAAAAGGTACACAGTTACTCTTGCAGGGTTTTAACCTTTTAAAAAACAAAACCAAATAAACAAATTCACAGATCTCAGGTTAAAAACTTTTTCTAGGAATTAAGACAGACAGACTGACAGACAGACAGACAGACACACACACAGATAGATAGCCATATATAGGAGTATATGTTAAGTGACAAATTGAATGGTCTAGTATTATAGACCATGGGTCTCTAGGCGGCTAATTGGTGTAGAGGATAGTGTTGGGCCTACAGTTAG
Organism: Phascolarctos cinereus; assembly: GCF_003287225.1. Taxonomy (NCBI): domain Eukaryota; kingdom Metazoa; phylum Chordata; class Mammalia; order Diprotodontia; family Phascolarctidae; genus Phascolarctos; species Phascolarctos cinereus. The sequence goes on along the minus strand of NW_027555847.1, from coordinate 540,403,098 downwards.
GAAGATCTGAACTCAAATCCAGTCTCAGGCTCTTATTAGCTGTGTGACCCTGGGCAAGTAATTTTATTTATTTATTCATTCATTCGTTCATTTATTTGTTTATGTATTTGTTTTTGGTTGGGCAATGGGGGTTAAGTGACTTGCCCAGAGTTACACAGCTAGTAAGTGTGATGTGTCTGAGGTCGGATTTGAACTCAGGTCCTCCAGAATCCAGGGCCAGTGCTCTAGCCACAGCACCACCTAACTGCCTCCTTGGCAAGTCATTTAACATTTGCCTCTGTTTCCTCAATGGTAAAATGTGTATAACAACACCCATCTCACAGGGTTGCTGTGAGGGCCAAATGAAATTGTATTTGTAAAGTGCTTGTCATAAATTGTTGTGCCTACCCTTACCTTTCTAAGATACCTTTCTTTTTTGATCATGTGCCCTATAAGTTAAAAAAATATGCATATAACCGCAACATATAAACACTATACTAAAGACCAGGTCTTATTAATAATTCACTTTCTACTAGATAATACCAGTTCTGATCTTATCCTGGTAGTCAGCAAATTATCACTAAAATGAGAATCATGACACGTGTGTGTGTGTGTGTGTGTGTGTGTGTGAGTAAAATCAGGCCTTGTTTAATTCAGAATTTTTTTTAATCTGATGGTGATAATACATGCCACAGGTTGTAACAGCCTTGAAGACATATTTTAAAATTTTAGACCCACAAAAATTTTTTTCCAGTCTGAAAATGATTCAATATCCTTTTCCTACATTTTCCACTCAGGATGATCATAGTGATCGATGCAATAAAAAATGGACACCAAGAGGAGTAATGCTCTGTAGTTTATAAGGGTGAGGCTAGTTATAATATTATTTGTCAACTAATAAGAAGCAAGGAAAAGGGCTCTTTCTGAAATTTTTGCTTGGGGATTCAGAATTAAACTTTTGTTACCAGACTAACTTGTTTATTTGGAAGATACTTAGGACTTCAAATCCCCTTAAAATCAAATTCCTGCTTCTAGTATCACAAAGTTAATTAAATATTCCCCCCCCCCATTGCAGTCTCCATTTGCTGGTTGGGAAACACTGCCCAAGAAATTGAAACTTTACCATGAAATCACAGAACTTAGGATCTGAAAGTGACCATCATCTAGTCTTATTTTATAGCTGAGGAAACTGAAGCTGAGACAAGTGAATTGACTTTCTCCAGTTTACACAGCAGTTTGAATTCAAACCCAGCCTCAGACACTTACAGTGGCCATCAGGGTTGGAACTCAGAATTCTGTTCTCTTTTCACTATTCTAGAGGATATTTTACTACTTTTCAGTGGCCTATTATGGATTTCCATGCTGTTGATTATTTTTCTGTCATAGTTCCTTTCAGGATAGTGAGATGGACCTTAAGGCAAAGTAAACTGGAAAATTCATGCAATTATAAGAATAATTTAGGCAGAACATTGTGAAGGCTAAGGAAAGAAAACTGATTTTTTTTTGCAACTTACAAAGATTAAATAACCATGTATACAAATTTATGCAGACTAGATTAATCCAACTACAACAACAACAAAATTTGATTAATACTTTTAATGATGTAACACCTCCTACTAATAAACACTGCTTTGGTTGTGTTCACTTGTTTCAGTCGTGTCCAACTCTTCACGACCCCATTTGGGGTTTCTTGGCAAAGATATTAGAGTGGTTTGCCATTTCCTTCTCCAGCTCATTTTACAGATGAGGAAACTGAGGCAAGGAGGGTGAAGTGACTTGCCCAGGGTCAAACAACTAGTAAGTGTCTGAGGCTGGATTTCAACTAAGATTTTCCTGACTCCAGGCCTGATGCTGTATCCACTGTGCCACCTAGCTGCCCCAAATGTTTCCTTACTTGGAAGAAAACATTGCCACACCTCCCATTTACCTCATAAAGGTCATACAATCCTTGATTTGGAAGGAGAACCAGAAATTCAATTCAATGGAAGAAAACATTGCCACACCTCCCATTTACCTCATAAAGGTCATACAATCCTTGATTTGGAAGGAGAACCAGAAATTCAATTCAATCAATGCATGAGGATAATGAATCTTCTCCAGCTTCCATCTGGAAATCTGTTTCAATAAATTGTCAGCCTGATAAAGCAGTCCCTTCCCCACATATTTCAATGTTACAGTTGTAAGGGCCCACAGATATCACCTTATCCACACTCCATTCCATGTAAAAATTATTTTGACCATGCTCAAAAAATTTCAGTAATGGAGAATGCTCTACTTTATAGGGCAGCCTGTTCAAAATTTGGATAACTTTATTAGCAAATTCTTTCCTAAATTAAGTCAATATCTGTTTTCTTCTAGGACCTATTGGTTCTACACAAAATGACTTCTGGATGTAGGCTTCTGACTCCTCAAGTACTTGGAAATCACATCCAACCACAATCTTTCCTAGAATGATCATTCCCAGATCCTTCAAATGATCCACAAATGGCACGGTTTTGAGACCTCTGTAGGCTGCCTCTCTCTATAAGGACTCTAATCTATCACTGTTGGTTCTCTTAAAATGTAGTGCCTAGAGCTGAGCATAATGATGGGGGTGTGATGTAACCAGCTCAAGAGAACAGTGGCTGGGATTATTACCTTGCTGGTTGCAGCCATTATGTTTTTTTCAGTGTTGCCTTAGATCACATGAGCTTTGTTAGTAGCCATGTAACAATGTTGACTCATATTGAGCATATGGTCAATGAAAATCCCCAAGTCTTTTTCCACAGGAACTGCTCTTAAACTAGATCTCTGACATCCTGTGCTTGTGCAGATGATTACATGATCTGTCATCTAACAGAGATTCCCTCAGAAGGAACTTTAGCAATTCTTCTCCTGCTGAGTTTCATTACAAGTGTATTTGACATATCCATATGTCAAATAAAGATCATTACTTCCTTTTTTCCCTTATTTTCACTTCAGTTAAAAAAGTTTACATAAAAATGAAATATAATCATTTAGGCATGACCAAGATCATAAGATTTTAGCATAGGGAAACATTAAATTGTTTTACTTTTATAAGAACTTGTAGCGTTTAATAGGTCAAAATCTATTTGGTTAGAATAAATTTACAGTAGTTCTGTAATGAGAAGTTAGTATGAAAAACAGGCCACTAAATATATCTTACTTAACATGGGAACCCTTTCAAAAGAGGCATCCTTATTGAATTTGTCTATCTTAAAATTAATTCTACTCAGTGGCCTAGTTCTTTTTATTTCTAAAACTATTATGAACCACATCTGTGGAATTCTATATCAGCTATTCTGAAACCAGCTGCTGCGGAGGTTCTCTCACTTAACTTGAAATTAAGAACAGATTTGTGGGTCCCCTACCTACTGTGAAGTCCTGATGCACTTACCAAAAACTGCACATGGGTGAGAAGAAGTGGCTACAGCCATTTGAATGATTACTGTTTTTCTATGGCACCTTTGCCTCCGCTGGAAAGCTATAGTGGCTTTACATTATTTGTCAACGTAACTTTTTTCTGTCACCCCAAAACTCTCACAAAAAGGTACCAAAAGATAATCCACGTAGAAATAGAAAGATTTATATGAATCACCATGTGGTGTAAAAAAAATGTCAGGCATTTCTGTTAAAAATGCTGATTCAGTGAGAAAGTTTGCAAGATTATTTCTGCCATGAAGAAAAATGAGTTGAGGCATTCTATGGATCATACATATGGATATATTTTGCACAGAATCCTGAAGTAATAACTTGCCTGTTATTAGACTCACCCAAAATTCTGGTGTGGTTGCATCTTGAAGGTATCTTTGGACTCTGAAATGGTGGTACATGAATTTTTATTTTTTGCCTGTTATAAAAGTATTATTTCAAAAAGTGCATCTGATTTAGCCATGACTAAGCAAGAAGAATATCAGAGCTTGAACCTAAATGTAGCATGACAGACAAGTTTGATTAGGACTTTTCTCAATGTAAACATTGGAGTATTTTGATAATGATTAGCAAAAATACCCTCCATATTTTCAAAAATCAGAACCTTTTTTTGTATTTATGATTCTAAAAATGCTCATTAACAAAATATTCTTTATCTTCAATGGAATAAAATTTATAACGAAACAAAATCAATTGGTCAAGAGGGAAATATTCTGTTGGCTTCTTACTCAAGTAATCCAAAATCATTCCATTGAAAATTGTATTTTAAAAATAATTAGATAATCACATCTCCACAGAACATCCTCTGCTGGAGTTTACCATATGTTAGGATCTATGCTGGTCCATAGATTAGGTCTTTTTCTCCCTAAATCCTAAATACAACAGATCTCTATGTGCCTATATTTTGTGAAAAAGGAAAATTTTTAAAAGTCAGACTATGGATATTGGTAATGTCCTTTGAAATGATTAGTTATTATGCAGAATCTCTAAATTTTAATTCCTGTTTTTAAAGAGTTATCCTTGGTTAAATCAGAATATAAGCCACACATATAGTCTCTGCCATGTTCTTGAAAAGTCTTCATCCATGAATACTTCAGACTTGCAATCAAATTTACTCTCCAAACCCCTAGGGAAATCTGCCAATTTACGTGAGTTCTGAGACATAAAGGTAAGATTTGTCCCAAGAATTCAGGGCCGAAGGTCACCCTTATTAGTCTATCTGAGATATTTCTGGTAAATTCCAACTCTGAGATAATGTAAATGAAATAATCACAAATAAACAGTAGCATGCCAATTGTCTGACTGATCCATTTACAGTTTTGTGAACATGAACATAGGTATAATATTTAATCAGAGCTCGTTTGGTTTGACTGTCTACGAGTTTACTATGTGTGTTTTTACCTCTTGCCCTCAGATAGACATGGCCTTTTATTCTTAGCTGTTCTATTATGGTGTTTCTCAGGAACCTTTCTTATCTAAACTTCCACCAATCACTCCTAAAGCTAAGTTATGCAGACAAGCCATTGCACAGATTTTCATCAAAATGCCATTTTCCTTAGCTTGAGAAAGCAGAATCCCCAATGCTGAACAAATAATTTATTGGATTATAGCAAAGGAAAATAAATGTTTCCTGCTCCATATATTTCATTTGCCAGAATCATTATATGAACAAAACTATAAATAGCCAAACATGTATTGAACCATTAATATCACTGACATTCTCTCACCAAATACTGTAATTTAACTAAAAGATTTCAAAACAGGAGTGCCTTTCTTGGAAGATTTCAGGGATTTATATAATGGAGTAATGGTGTTGCTTAATCTTTAATAGGCTACTTTAAATGTATGAAAATATTAAACAGCTGAAATTTTTGGCAATGCTGGATTTGGTTATGTGAATAAAATCTAAAATTGTATTAAATATTTGACTTTTTTAAGTGACTTTCTGTAGTCTATTAGGATGAGCTCCAGCAATCTACCTATTAATGTTGCCTAGAATGATAAACAGCTACTGTTGACTTTCTGTTCAAATAATGTAAACGTGCTGTTGATGGTCAGGGATGAGATTCTCACTGAAATCACAACAATGCTGAGCTCTTGCTGCCCTTTTCTAGATTTTTGGCAAGCCAATGATTTGGAGTTAACTTTTGTTTGTTTGTTACATTAATTTTCCTGATTTTGCCTACTAACTAAGGAAATGTGGGGAAAAAATATTTTAGAAGCACAATATTGTTCCACAACAGGCACAGCCCTGAGTGAATTCACAAGCAGCTATCTTAATGAAAGACCCTGTGTTGACTATAAAAAAGAGGCAAGCCATGAAAATCACAGGTTGTTGGTGTTGTTGGTGTGTTGGGGTGTGTGTGTATGTGTGTGAAGGGACTTGGGAGCTTCACTCACCTTTCATTGCTCTAACTTGTCAATTTTCAACATGTGGAAATTATTAGTGGATACTATAGTTTTAAGTAGAACCCATGAGTGCAGATGTATAATGGTTTTTTTTAAGCCTTCAGTATAAAGCATACCAAACTACTACTAAAATTGCAAGTAAAGCAACATGTCCATGCAACTTTTACCTTCCTGGTGTATGAAATAGAAGTATTTATAAAGAATATAAAGACATGTGGTGTTGAACTTAAAGTATGTAATTTTGAGTAAAGGAAACTGTCCACTCATTGTCTTATCTGAGTAATTAGTTGAGCTTCTAGTGGAATGTGAGCTGTACTTTTGTGTATTTTACCGTGCATTGCAATGGACTGTGTACACTTCAATACTTTCCGGTGAATTAGACTGAAATTTGATTGTTCAAGAATACATCCCACTCAGGCATTCATGCTGAAACCAGCAACAATTGTCAATGACCTTTAACATGCCAGCTTTCCAAATTGGTGCAGATCATTAATCACACATAGCTTACTTTTTTATGATTCGTATATCCTTCATGGCGTCTCTGTCTCTATCTCTTCCTCCTTCTTTCTCCCTTCCTCTCCTTCACTCCCCTTTTCCCTCTCCTTTTCTTCTCTTTTCAACTAATCTTTACCCTACTCCCCACCTTCAACTCCCCTCCAGACACTTCCCCAGATCTTTGAAAGTATTGCTTCTACAGGCAAGAGGACCTTTCTTTGGAGTTTGACTGTAGTACTTCCCGTTGCAAGTGCCAGAAGTTGGAGGGCATTCCAGCCGTGCTTGCATGTTATTCGTAGAAATACCACATCGCTAGGTAACCGTTTAAACTGGAGGGCTAATTGTCTAGCAAAGACTACTCAGGGTTCTATTGGACAGTGACTTTTTGGGTTCCGGAATTATCATGGGGAAAAAGACCTGGTTTTGCCCTTTCCAAAACGCATTCATTTCGGTTTGGGTCGGGGGGGAGGAGAGGAGAGCGAAGTGAGAGAGACAGACAGATAGAAGGGGGGTGGGGAAAAGTGGGAAAGACTCCTTCCTCATCCTTGATAGCACCAAAACTCATGGGGTTAAATTGTAATGCACAGTGCGATATAAGCTGCTCTGCCTTTAGCTAAATGTAGTCTGGGTAAATTGAGTTCTGAAAACAGAAAAATAAGATTTGAACTTTTGAAGGATGAAAGTTACACGCGCGCGCGCGCACACACACACACACACACACACACACACACACACACACACACCCCAATTTAAAAAGCCATATGGCACAAATACTGTTCAGAGGTCTTTCAAATATTCCAGTGTAACTGGTGAACTCTTTGATCTTGATTGAGGACTTTAATGTGTTGTTACTGTGCATTTGAATACATCTATAAATATTTTACCAGGGAGTTAAACACACACACACACACATACACACACACCCCAAACCATATCTAATATACATGCATCTGGGACAGCTTGAAACTATATCCATATTTAAGCAAACATTGCTGAGCTCTAGAGAACAATGTATCAGTCTCCAAGTGCCCAAATTCTCTACAAATGTACAGCCGACCTGTGTAGGCACATACGTGTATATGTGTGTCTCTACATGTGTCTATCTAGTGCACCAGCAACTGAAACCCCGAAGTAAGGCAGGGCTAGTCATCTGAAAGAAGGTAGGACAAATACACGATCGGATAATGATTCAATGCTATTAGTGGAACAATTATTTGTTTATGAGTCATTTGGAGCATCTAGACTTTCCCCGCATTGTAGCAGAACTTTGTGCTGATGAGACAATAGTAGATAGTGTGTGCATTTAATATAGGACAGACCATTTCTCATCCTGGGGGAAGACACCAACCTATACATGTGGGAAAGGCTCCAGAAAACGCTTTGGATTGGAGAAGTCCTCTCTCACACTTTCGCTTGGGGGCCACTGCAGTGCCTTCGGGCCACGGGACGAGGGGAGAGTCAGTGGGGAGGGGCCCCTTTGCAGGGACTGCCAGCGGCTGGCTCAGTAGGCGTCCCCCCTCGGCCCGAGTGGAGCTGGCGCAGTCAATCATGTGCAGTCCTTTCCTTCTTGCATTCAGCGCATGGTTTCACCTTCAGATTCTTCTGTTTGTCTGCGTCCTTCCAAAAATAACATTACCTTAACTCAGCAAGGTAAGGGGCCCAGAGAGATCTCAGCACTACTCTTCTTTGGGGAGAACGAATAGGTGGAGGAGGATAAGTAGGGGTCGTGGGGGGTACTCAAGGTAATGGGAATCCTGGTGTGATACGCCCGAGGGGGGGGGCTGAAGATGGGGGGGCGTGGGAGGTGGGGAGGAAAACTTCGCTTTTCCAATTAATAGTTAATCTGCTGAGTAATTTGAGGACTTAAAAATGGAACTTTGGGCTGTTTGGCGAAAAGGAGATGTTTTTTTTTTACCGCAGTGGAGGGGGGTGGAGGGGGGGACGGGACTCTGAGCTTGAAGAAGCCTTTCGCTTTGTATACTTCGTCAAAGGCGACAGGGGAAGAAGGGGGGGAAAGCTTGGATGCAACATTCATCCATTAAGAAACAAAGAGCAAATTGCCTGACTTTAAAGTAAAATGCTCGGGCTAATGAAGGTGGGTAATGGGGCTCCGAGTCTGGAGTAACCACTTAAATTATTAAGGGCTTTGCTGATAGTATTGATTCAGTGTGTGCATGAATCGCCTGATGTCCTGTGAATGTGTTTGTGGGTGTGGGTGCAGGTCTTGGTCTTTTCTTTTTTTTTTTATCCCTTTTTCCTTAGTTACAATCCCATCAGCTGAGAGCACACAACTGAAGCAGACATTAAAGTAGTGTACGGCTTATTAAAGGGAAGTTGGGGCAAACTGGCGGGGGGGTGTGAGTCAGGAGTGGGGAGAGACAATTATTCATGTAATGACTCTGAAATGCTGAAAAGGGCTTGAAGGACAATGTCTGGGTGGCAATTACTCCTAGTAAAGATGAAAATAGGCTATTTGGGGTGGGGATGGGAGCTGTTATTTTTCCTAATGTAGATACTGTATATAGATAATATGTAAAATAGAAAAGATACAATGTTTGATAATTTGTTTGGGGGGCTGGGCGCATGTTGGAAAAAATGCCTCATCTTTTAGTTCAAGCGAAAATTAGCATACTAAATAGTTGCGATCCTCATTTGGATTAAACCACTTTTTCAAGTTCTAAGAAACTTTGTATGGTTAACTTTGTAAAAAGCTAGCCTAGTGGGGGTATTTAAAATGAGAGGTTTGTGATGGTGGAATGACAATCAGCCGTTGTTTTCTGAAAAACCAGCTAACCTCTGCAATTAAGGACCGTAGAGACCCAGTATTTTAACTGAAAAGTGCGGGTCTGTAGTCAGCACCATTTATTATGAGCGTTAATAAGCTCCCAGCAGTAGACCAGGATCTTCTGGGGAATGTGCATTGTATGTGTATATGTCTTACTCATTTCATTGCGCATATTGATAAAGAGTCACTTGGACTATAAATGTGCAAAGATCAACTTGCTTGGACCTCTTTCTAAACATACTCATTCTGCGCTTTATTTAATCCAGATGCACAAAAACCCATTTGCTGCCTTATTGTTGGTTTACATTTTCTGAAAAGGAGACTGGTGTAACCTGTGGAATTTGAAATGCAAATAAAAGCCTGTGGGAGTTGAGGCAGAACAAATCATCATTTATAAAGTGAAAAAGATTTAATGTCTTTGAAATCATTGCAGGGGGAAAAAATTGGGGGAGTGCTTTTTTAAGGAGCCGAAATGTGACGTCAACTCTTTTGGAAAAGATTTTATTTTTAATGTCTGAAACGCGGGTATGTAAAGTGCTTACAGGAAAAACAGATTACAAGATTAACATCTGTTAACATGATCGTTTATCTCCAGCCAAAAATAGGTCAGTTCTTTCTTAGGGAAACACGATTGCTGGCGCATGATTAAATAATGAAATTAGACTAATGAGTTCATAAATTAGAGACTGGCGTGTGTTATAGTCTGACCTGTGACAAAAATATTTAATTCGGAAATCAATGAAAGGTCAAAGTCTCCCTTTCGGGTAGAGACCCAGCTATTCACCCCTCCGTCGACTCCCCCTTCTCTCAGGTCTCCTTAGTCCCTACGCCCCCCCCACCCCCGCCCCGCATTAGTTATTGCTAAATAGTCTCCATTTTCTGCCCTGTGAAGTAAAAGATTATTGACTGACACCCTCCTTGGTAGGGAAGGCACACTCTTTCCGTGCAGATGCCTAAGTTTCTGAGGTCTGCAGTTGTTTTGTCATTAAATGGGGGGGAAAAAAGTGGCAAAGAATAGGAAACGCCGATGCAAAGTATCCCTGATTTGCATCTGACTGCCCCCTCTTTGTGAGTGACAGCTGAGACGTCCAATCCGGAGCCTCTTTCTCAAGCTCTGAGGTAATTGTGTGTGTGTATGTGTATGTGTATGTGTATGTGTATGTGTATTTGTGTGTGTGAACACTGTTAAATCCTCCTAGCCCCGTGCTAATCAGTCAGGCTTCGGTATTTACACAGATTTGTGCATGGCTCTCTGTATATATATTGCTATACTTTAATCTATATAACTGCATGTAGATGTCCAAAACACCATGTAAGATAACACTCCAGCTATTCAAACATGTAATAATTAAACACGTAGGCATATGCTCTGCTTTCAGATTCAAGCTGAAACCTGTTAAAGTGGGAGAAAATATAAGCGATCTTATTATGTTTCACATCGGTTCTGTGGCCTTATTTGAGAAAAATGAGAAATAGACATCATAGTGTAGCAACCATTTTCCTTTCCATGTTATTATTTATTTTATTTGTCTTGGGGGGTTTAAGATTGTAGTGTGCCATGAAGCTCGGTAGACTATGGCAAAAAAAAAGTGCATAAAATTAATTGTTTAAGATGGTGAGAAAAAAATCATAGCTACAAACTTTCTTGCCCCCCCCATCAATGTTGCAGATTCTTGAACTTAAAAAGCTCATTGGTGGGTAAAAAGAAAGTGCTGCTGACCACTAGACCTATGAATAATGGTCATTTCTGCCCAACACAATAGGCACATTCACTGAAGGAATGCCTATCATGAACCATGCCACATTTTGTGCTAGTTTAATCCAACACCCAACTTCACTCCAAATATTGATATTGTAATTGATTTTTTTTTGTTGAGTGTATAAGACAAGCTGTTTGGAAGTGTTGATCGAAGAATGCAGTTGCAATTTAGCATTTTTTTTTCTAAGACTGGATTTTCACATATCTCTGGGTTCCTTTGTGGTATATTCATATCTCTGTGTGTATGCCTCCATGTATGAATGATGATGTAGATTAAAGGACTAAATACCACAAAGTACAGGATCATTCCAAATTAGCTGCAGATTAACAAGGAGCATGGCCTTCCTGACCCACAGGGATCTGAGTCTGTCCAGAGAAGTATCCCTCTGCCTTTGGCTTTGTGCCACACACTTTATTGTGTGCCCCGCTGTTGGACTAAATGAGTTAACTATCGAAGGGGTTTTCATTAACTGGATTTGGCAGCCATATACTTAACTTCTCCCCCCTCCCCCCTTTAGCAGCATACATTAATTAAAAGATGAAGTGAACGAATACTGTTAGGTGTATAACCACGTCGACTCCCACTCAAGCCATCTTCAAAAGACTAGACCTCGGTCTGAGCTCCCTCCTGGATTTCCCCCTCCCTATCTTCTTTACCTCTTCCATTCTTCCTTTCCCTGACTAGATTCCTGTGTGTCAGAGAAGCTTACTCTCTATGATGGGAAATGGGTAGTAGTGGGTAGGTATTATTAGATTTTCTCATTTCTATTTCTACATCTCTGGAGCTTATGCGGGAGAACTGATGTGCCTGTGATATACATGTGGTTAGTGGGGGATGGGGGGGATAGTTTACTGCCGATGAGGGAAGAGGTGGATAGGAGGGGGAAGGCCGAGAGAAAGGTTTATACCTGACTGGCCTCAGGGCAGCGGCGGCAGCTTGTTGCTGAGCTTTTTAGTCAGAGGGAGGGCACAAGAAAGGAGGCGGGAAAAGGGAGGAGTAGGAGAAGGAGGAGGGATTTGGCTGAGCACTTACACTCAGTTGTCCGCCCTCACTCACCCCCCCATAATGTAGCAAGGACGTCACGCAGCCTTGTACTGTAATACAAGAAGTGAAAGAGCAGAGGAAACAGACACAGCTCAACTTCTAACCTTAACAAAGGCAGGGATCTGTCAAAACGGCTGGAAAGAGAGAAAGAAAGAGTGAGAAAGAAAGAAAGAAAGGGGGAGGGAGGGAGGAGGGAAAGAGGAAGGTGGGGGCGGGAAGAAGGAGGAAAGCAGGGGTTGGAGGGAGAGAGAAATCCAAGGAGAAGAAGAAAGTCCTCCCGTAGCGTTGTAGAAAGTAAAGCATGGTTCATGGAGGAAGGTTTACGGGACCGAAGTGGGGGAGATTTTAAACCGTTGCCTTCTTGGATTATGTTGGGTTCTTGGTACTGAAGCGTAGTGGTTTGGTCAGGTAATTGCTTTTCTATTTTAAACTTCACTTTGTTATTGCTGAGATGGGGTGGCATTAAAGGCGTGGCACCGGAGAATAATTACATAAGTATTAAAACCTGGTTTGGGTACTGGGACCAAAAAAAAAAAAGAGGGGGAGGGGGCCCCACGGCAAGGAATTTGGTGGTAGTGGTGGGGCTAGAGTTAATTTCTTGACACTTTATGGCTTGGAGACCTTAAGGTGGGTTTTTGTTTGTTTATGTGTTGAGCAAGAGAACTGGTCACTCGCTGATAAAGCTTCCTAAAGTGTATAAATATATGAAATTGTTTCTAGAAACACAGATGTATTTCTGGGCGTGGAATAAAGCATTAAAACAGTACTCAGTGCATAACAAAGGACAGAAGAATGGGAGTTGGAAGCCGCTTTTCATGTACTCACTGTACTGATTTAACCACTTAAATGCTGAGAATTACACAAAACAGAATTATACTTTTTTGTTCTGTTTAACCTGGAAACCACAAAATGAACTTTATTGAAGATTGTGGTTATTAATTCAAACTAAAACAGCTCATGTACATGTGTGGATATATACACATATGCATGTGTATTTATGGATGTATGCCATACATATATGCATATGAAGAATTCCCCTGGATATGTTAGGAAGTCTACTCCTGGGAAAAGATTTAAAAGAAATCTTGGTGCCTCCATATGGCTATGGAAATATTCAAATGCTATTAGAACATTGCCCAGGATGAGAGCTGCCGGTATGTTTTACTTCACCGAAGTTAACAAGATAAAACCAGGCAGTTAATATGGTAGAAATGTTTTGACCCTAAAATTTAAGTATTAGTTATTGACTGAGATAATATAAAATCAGTTACCTTGTATACTGCTCCATTTGCTTAATGCCACTTAATTTTGTTGCATTCTGTGGTCGTTGTGTCAAAAATGGCCTTATTGTTTATATTTTTACATGCAAGATATAATTTAAAATGTATCACATGTCGAGCTGGGAATGAATCTCAGGGCTCCCCCCTCCCCAAACAATGAAGTTGCTCAGTAACTTTACCTATGGTGTAATCACTATTGGAGTTTGGTTACTCAGGGAGACATCTTCAGTTTCACCAGAGTAACCACCATGGCCATCTTGAATGATCTCTAGAATAAAATGACCAGTATTATTTGTTTAACTTCTAGAATCAGTAGTCTTCTCTATGTTTAGTTAGACCATTGCATTTTGGAGTGTTTTTTCCACAGATGGGGGGAGGGGGAATCTATTTCTTGATAGAACCCTTCCCCCTTCAAGCTTGCTAATGTACAACCTGTCTAGAAAATTGTATAAATTCTAAAAATGATAACTTTGGAAAGTAACATGAAACATTCAAATCACATGAATGTTCTAGAAACTAATTAATATTAAGACAAATTTATTACATATAAGGCTCACTGAGTGAAATGCCTTTCCCAAACTAAAGATGGCATAGTAGATGTGTATTGTATCCATTAGTTAGGTACACAGAAACTACTTTTACTTATGAATTAGTTCTTTTTTCATTTTTCATTATTTCACACCTAGCTATGACCTTTTAAGTTGCTTAACATTACTGAGATCTGTGGATCAAGAACTTTTGATTTTGGAAATGTAGCTTGTTAATCATTATTAATTAATAAGAAATAGTTTATCTTTGAAGTGTTAATCTTGACTATTATATGCAAGTGGTCTTAATTCCTGACTAGCAGGTTAATATATTTAATTCAGAGATTCATAAAGTTTTTCAGTCACTTTGAATGAGTTCAGTTTTTCACTTTAGGAGGAGGTTGTGTGTCCTGGAAAGAATTTGAGAGCATAGGAATTGAGTTCAGATTCTAGCTTTGCCACTTAGAACTGGTGTGACATTGGTCAAGTCACTTCTCCTTTTTGGGTCTGTTTCCTCAATCTGTAAAATGTAGAGGTTAGACAAGATAATCTCTTATGGTCCCTTCCAACTCTAAATCTACAATTCTTCCTTTGATGTTTATTCATAATAAACTTTTAGAGTATTGTCATCGAGACTAAATTGTTTTGGTGAAGATATAAAAATGACTGTCACTCTAAATCTTTTCCTTTCTCTTTTTTTGAAACTTCAGAGTCACTTTTTTAGACTTAATTTGAGTTTAGATGAAGATACTTTGTAGGGGGAAGGAAGTTAATTGAAATATGTGATATTTAGAAATGACTTAAACAATTACATGAAGAATGAGAAATCTTTGAAGTAGATCTTAAAGTAGTTCATTTATATAATGATACTACTTTATGTAGCATTATGCTGATGTTTTAATGGACATTTCTGACATGGACAGTTAGTGTAGCAAAGGCAGTGTAGAATGGTCTGAACTTCAAATCCTCAGAGACATAGCTTAGAACCCCAAGTTTGACGCTAGTTGGATGAGAACGTGCAAGTCACTGAGTTTATTTCCTCATTTGCAAAATATAGATAAAAATACTTGGACTCTGTACTTCACAGAGCTATTATGAGAATCCAAGGAGATAATATCTATGTAAAGTGCTTTACAAACCTTAAGATGCTTTGAAATATGAGTTCTGTTCAGCTAAATTTTGGTGGGTTTGTGTGGGGTTTACTTATTTTACTATATATTTTTTGGTTTGTATAGAGGAATCATCTTTTAAAAATAGTCATGGGAGTGGCTGAAAACTGACTGGAAATTGTGTTTAAGGTTTCTAACTACATTATACTTTCACTCCATATAAATAGGAAACTAAAATATAAGCTGATTATGTTCAACAGGAAGGGGCTTGTCTGAACCTGTATACTTTCCTTGTATAATGAATGTGCTTGCTCAAATTTGTAAGACCATAGAGTAGGATGGTTTTTAGAAGTTTATTTCTTAATGCAGGATAAAGAAGGATGTTACTTAGCTAATGGAAAATAATGTTTTTATCTTCCTGTAACTGGATTTTCAATGAACAAAGAATTATTTTATAATCTATAAAAAATAAAACCGCTGTTTTAGTCACAGAGTTTTAGATTAAAATAATGGAACTTAGAAATATTTAGTGCAAGAACTTCATTTTACAGATAAGTAACTGAGGCTTAGATGGGGTGAAGACACAATGACTTGTTGAGTGCCACACTAAGTAAATGATAATTTAGAACATTCTCAGTGATAGCATTCTGTGCCCTCCCCCCACCCCCAGCTACATTATGTAATTAATGACTAGATGGCAGAAAGAAGCAGAATGTCAAATTTATTTGATTAGATATCTGAAATATAAATATTTGAACTTAGAAGGAACATTCCTTTTTCAAAGCAGACATTTTACATGCTGTAAATGTTTATACATTTCAGTTCTTGGATAAAGCTGAAATGACTCAGTCAATTAGTTCTAAAAACACCCCACTTCTTCCATTCTGATCCTGCAAACAACAACAAAAAGTTCTAACAGTTGTCCCCAAGGAAAAAACAGTTAGCCTTCATCTTGAGTTTACTCCACGTGTGGATCTGTGTTCTTATTATGCTCCAGGAGTTTCATGTGTGCTGCAATGACTTTCATTAGACCGTTATTACTTTGTAGCTTATAGCCATTGCATAACTGTTTTGAGCAGAGAGCTTGTCTCCAGCCTCTTGCTTATCTAGTCATATGTCATATTTGTTTCAGCACCTGAAATAAAGTATTAATTCTATTCTTTGGGTCTTGTGGTATGGGGAATGCTCCACACCCACTGTTAAAACTGATAGGGCACCTCTTTGTGTATTGCACTCTTTGTGTCAAATTGAACTTACATTCCTTAGCAGAAAGACAGCTGTAACTGTTGCTTCATTCTAAGATCTGAATTTGCTCTGAAGTCTGATTAGAGTGAGGATGGATCATAGAGGTAGATCTCAAGCTGCCACCCCAGCATTTAATACCCAATGAGTTTAACCCTGTGTGTTTTGTAGCAGCAGTCTTCAACAATTCAGCTGCTGTTCCTTGCTTCATTGCAGTGACCTAACAAGTGGCGTGGCTTTTGGACGAGTGTGGCCATTTCCCCTCTTCCTCCTCCTTCTCATCTGGCTTCCTAGTGCTCTCTTACCCCCAACCCTTTGACCTATGTGGCTATGAGTGTAGTCCCTGTAGTGTATTAAATGCCTTGAATTTAGCCAGGGGCCACAGGGCTGAGAGTTTTCCTTAATCCCACCCCTGGTCTCAATTCTGACTGGTCACAGGGGCAAGTGGAGGTGGTAGTGGTAGTGGTGGTGGTGGTGGTGGTGGTGGTGGGGGGGAGGTGGGACAGCTCTTGCAGGCACATTGACTTTGATAGATGAGGGACCTCTGCCCTGAGCCAGTTAACATCATCCCCATCCCCCTCCTAAAAGGAGAGAGGGAATGGGGAGACTTACAGCGTCAAGTACGCTCTTTATGAACATAATTATGAATGCTCTTAGTTTTTCAGGAATATTGGCAAACTCACAAATTACCTTTTTCCCCATTTGGTTTTGAATTAATTAAAAATTTTTGAAAGCATTTGGATTGACTGAACAGTAGCTTTTACTTAAAACTAAGGATTTCAAAAGTACTTTAATAACTTTTAATTTAAAATCATCACTTATTGGACAGAATTAAATTGCTATTAAGAGAATGTTGTGTGTTTAACATTGGGTTCACAAAGTTCGCATTTTATTTCCTGTGATTATAAGAACAACATTGTTTAACTTCTACTTGACATTTATAGTCTTGGCCAAGGCATATCAGGAATCAAATATGTTTAAGAGAAATTGGCATAAATTGGTTATTGAGCCTATCCATTCCTTCCATTTCTCACTCACTACATCTGGCTACATGGAATTTGAACAGAAAGAAAGTTTTTCTTTCCAAAGCCATGGCTGTCATGTTTAGGTCTAAAATGAAATGATTTCTAGCAGCCCACACCAAGTAGTAAAGAAGTATAATTTTGTGGCTCCCAATGTTTTTTTAAAGGCAGTTTTCTAAAAAAGATTCGGCTTTTAATCTTCATTTCAAAGTGAAATGGAAGCTATAAAGCATGTGTAATTACAGTTTTGCAACTATTTTTAGAAATCAGACACGTTTGGTATATACTATTATGATGGAAACAAATACTCAGTACACAGGGGTAATGGCTCAGAAGGAATCATTTTTAAATCAACTGAATTCATTTTTTATGCACCGGATTTCACACAAGTTCATTCTGGTAGATTACTGTTTCTCCTCTCTGTCTCTGTGTCTCCCCTCAGGAATATAATGAAATCTTATGTTCCCAGGAATTTTCTCAAAGGATAGGAAGAAAACCTAATGCTTCTGTGTTTCGGATAGTTCCTGATCAGATTACATGTTGAAAATAGGATGAGCTCTTAATGTATTTTGTTATTTTCTGAGTAAATGTAACCTGGGGTTTTTCCCCTTCTAAAGCAGGTATAAGAGGAATGCAGAGTTGATGTGCCGCAGTTTCTTCTACACAGGGAATAGCTGATGTCAAATCATGCTCCTGGATACAGCTGTCCTGTTATTTTCTTGCTCATTTAAAAAAATTGGTTAGCATAGACTAGCATGTGGTGTTAGTTTTCAAGAAATATTTAAAGAGACTAGTGAAAATTGAGGTTCTTTGTTTAACATTGTTATTTTTTTAAGTTTGCAGATTTACTTTTTTAAACCTATTGGCAAAACTCTGTATTTTTCTTTAAAAAATGATCCTCAATTCTTGTCATGTGAAAAGAATAGAAATTTGCTCAAGAATTTATGTTCTTTGTTTCAGAAAAGAGCAACATGTGTCTGTCTTTACCATATGGTAATATTTAACCTATATTGCATGAGCTGACTAGGAGTTGCATTTAAGCATTGATTTATTTCAGCATTTCAGAATGTTCTTTGAAATTTAGTACTGTAAATGATGCATTGAGAGTTGTGCACCAGATCTGTGGCTTTAGCAGTTTTTTGTTAGGTTGACATCAGGGTGGTAAGCAGCCATTTACGTTTTTTTAAATATGTAAAATGATTTTCTTTGGAAATAGTTTAAGTATAAATTTTGAAATGAGAGAGAGGGACCTTCTTCAGGAAAGCCTTCCATGGAACCTAGGTTGAGTAGTTTCAGCCTCTTTTGCTTGTAATAAAGCAGACTTCAAGGCTTGTAGGAGAGCCGTTCAGTCTTTAATGTCAGTGGATTTCAGTGGTGGCATGATTCAGTGGAAAGGATTCTGGATCTAGAATCAGAGAGCCCTAGATGGTGGATCTTTATTAGCTGCATACTTCAATTTTATGATCCTTAGTTTTCTCACCTATAAAAAGGAGATAATCAAATTCATAAGAGCAATTGCATAGGGTGATTCTAAGGAAAATATGTATGTCAAGTGTTTTGCAAACTTTAAAGGTCTGTACAAATGTCAGCTGTTGTTATGAAAGACATTTTCCTCCCCAGGAGGGTTTGCATATTCTGTATGAATCCTTGAATGTGTGAGAGGTCTCATCATACTATTTTCATATATTTCTATGGTGGCATGCTATTCTAGAGTTGGGTTTGAAGAGAAAAAATGAGATTTCTTGATTTAATTTTTATTTCACTAAATTTCATTATTCTTTGTATGTAGGGATAGATATACATATGATAAATATGGGTAACACACCATAACAGGGGTTTGTTAATATTGACTTTAATAACTTTGGAAAAGTTTAGAATAATAACTTTAGAAAAGCTCATTTTAATCCTTTCCCCCCTACTTTCCCTGTTCTTTATGGTTATATAGTTCATCTTCACAGTTGATGTCTTTGTATACACTAATATAGTCTTGACATCAGACTTAGTATCTTTCAGTATAGTATGCTAGAAAGAGCACTGTTTTTAGAGTTAGAAACAATTTGTGTTTTGGCTCTGGCTATCAGCTGTATGACCTTGAGTAAGCTCATACCATCTTTCAACCTGTGCTTCTTCCTTTGTGTGATGGAGATAGTAACACTTGGACTCACCTTTGTAAACCATAAGGTATAGGCTATACAAGGTATTATTGTTATCACTGGCATTATTTTTCCAGTTTTAAGGAGAAAAGGAAACAAATTGACTTATTTTCCATGTGACAGGTAATCTCTCTATAGGCAAAATGGTGGTCCTAGATGAAATATTTCTCATTGAATTTGAGCAGTGTAAATGAATACTGCCTTTGGTAATGCATAATTTATATTGACATTAACACTGACACCAAGAGAACATTTTTATTCCTGTTTGAGAAAATATCATTTATATTGGTAATCATATTCCCATCAGGTACAGACTGATCATAGCACAGCTATCTATGCCTGTAGCATGGCCAAAATCATAATGATGAAATAATTTTCTCTTTTTGAGTAATAACAAGTATACTTGGAGCTGATGTCATTATAATCAGTGTACACCAGGTGTTAAATGACTTCCCTTGTGTGCAACTTTATTTCAGAATGGCTACTTTAAAAAAAATAAGTTTTAAAGAGAGAGGGTCAGTGGCTTTTAAGTATTAACTTAAAATTGCTAGCATATAGTTAGTTTTTGATGGAACACTTAACTCCTTGATAGTAGGTATTGTAAATTTGGGGAAAATGCTATATCAAATTCATGTGATTAGTACTTTAGTGGAAAGATTAGAAATGGTCCAAGTAAATTACCCTGGTGAATAGAGAGGCAGACTCTGTTAATGGTTTTACAAGAACTTTGCTTATCAGTTATTTTTAAGTTTGATTAGAGATTATAGGTTTCTATATAGTTATACTTTAGGAAGTCTGCTTAATCTTGTTTAAATCTAAAAAAAAAATTAAGTAGCTTTAGTTATTTGCCCAGAGAAACACGGTTTCTACAGATTTGTGTTTGGAATTTGATATGCCTATACATGCATGAATCTCCTGTTTTGCCTTTTAATTTGTACGTTTTTAGCTCTAAAAGTTTAGCTCTCCTACACAGAAATGTGTGTTTTTGTCATTCATAAATTAGATTTCCCAAGGGTTCAAATATTCCATGAGGATGAGTTAGGCAGTTTTGGAAATTACATTAATTTTCTTGAACAGTTGCTTCATGGAGAAAATATAAAAGCCTCAGCTTGGCATTTAAAGCCTTTCACAATCTGGCTCCCACCTACCTTTCCAGTCTTATTTCATATTATTGCTTCTCAGGCACTTACCATTCCAGTCAAACTGGCCTGCTTGGGCTTCTCTGTACATGATGTCCTATCCTCTGCTTCCATGGCTTCTCCTAAGTGGATCCCCCATATCTAGAAGGCCCTTTCCTCCTCACCTTTGCCTCATTTAATCCCTAGCTTCCTTCAAAGACCAGCTTAAGGGCTATCCTTTTATGTAAGGCCATTTCTGATCTCCTATCTCTACCCCAGTTAATAATACTTTCCCTTCCCTTAAAATGACTTTATACATAAGCTGTGTTTATTTGTTTATATCATATCTCCCAAACAGACTGTAAATTCCTTGAGGGCAGGGCTGGTTTTTGTTTTTGTATCAGTAGTGCCTATCACAAGGCCTTGTACATAGTAAGCATTTATTAAGTATTTGTTGTATTGAATTAAATGGAATCAGAAAAGTGTCATTTATTTCACTAAAGGTAATAATAACTATTTATTCTTATTTTTGGCATTAAAGAGTTAAAGTAGCTTCCACATTGGGCTTCCTTACTCTTAGGAAACAGTGTTTACAACCACTGGGAAAGCCATGAAAGTCTTCATCTTCACATTTCTATAGACGTGCATATATTACATGTTTGTAAATGGACTCACTTTCCATTCATCTTTGGTTTTAGACTGTGAAAGTTTAAGACATAATTTATAGGTACTATAACCAAAGAGTTGTCTTAAAGAACTAGAAGTCATTGGGCTGCCTACTCTAGCTTCTTTATTTTGTAGATGATGGAACTGAGGAGAAAGTGCAAATAACTGTTCCAAGTTCACTCAGCTGGGACCAGAATCCCAGTCTTTTTATTCTCTACCCAGTCTTTTTCCTAGTAAACCATGCTGATAAATACATGCAATACCATAGGGTACTTCCCCAAAAGCACTTTATAAGATCTAAGCCTGTTAGGATTACTTACTAATTTGGAGCTGTAACATGAGGTGAATATTTGGTCAATAACCATTGAATTCAGGCTGTGTCAACTTTTAGATCCCTTTAATTTTATGAGACCTGGCTTCTTTGAGGATAAGAAAAAAAATAAGGATGAGAAAGGGTAGGTTAGAGTCTTATTTGGCTCCTCAGAGATAACTGACTAAGCTCTGTATCCTATAAATACTCATTGTATTTTCAAATCCTTTAGAGGTAGCAGAACCGAAAAGTGATTCCAGGCAAGCATGGAGTCAAAAAGGACCAGTCACTAAAGCCCAAGTAACTTCCAGATCCAGAAACCACAGATGGCTCCCAGAACAGATTGACTTCTTGATGGACAAAATGGTAATCATCAATATGAATATCACTTTCTGTGACTTAGTGAAACACATACACACTCTTTCTTTCTCAATCATTCTACTCATACATAAACACAATGTATATTTATGTGTGTGTACACACACACATACGTGTATATATATATCTGACACAATAAATGCTTGTGGAATCTGTTGCTAAATTTTTAAGGAAGTATGGAATAAAGAACAGTAGAATGAAAGAAACTACTCCTCAGAAGTTGTCACTTATCCTCTAAAAATAATAATCCCAACAATAATAATAAAAAAATCTTAGGGATGGGGAAGAAAAAAAGAAAAAAACAATGAATAGTCAGTGACTGGGTAAGTTTGTCTGTTGTCCAAGTCTTGTAATCATTGTCATTCTTTAGTTATAAAAGTGAAGTGAAAGGTAGTTTGAGGAAAAACTTGCTCTTAAGGGGCAGATGATAGGCAAATGCACAAAGGTAGGCAAATGAGTTTCCACTGGTTTAGAGAGGGAATTGCCAAAAAGAACAGGGCAGAAAAGGCAATCTAATTTTGATAACTGCTCTCTGGGAGTTCTGTGGCTATTCTCCCCTTTCTGTGCCTTTTGCCTTAAAAAAATGAAAGTTTTATTCATGTTTTTTGTTATGACTATGATGTTACTTTAGACAAGAACTGAAAGGAGTGGAAGCCAAGTGCCTTAGAGGAGAACCGTAAGACATGAGTTTCTTTGGTTTCTTTCTAAGCAGTTGTAAAAGTTGGCAGAGTCAACAAGTACCATGACCAAGGGTTGTAAGTAAGTCACAAAGTTATGCTTTTGGAACTAGAAGGAATGTCACAGGACATACTCACTTTACAGAGGAGTAAACTAGGCCCAGGAAGGTTAATTGTTTTGCCCAAGATCAAGAAACTAAGCATTAGAAACAGACTGTGAACCCAGGTTCTTCAACTCCAAAGTCGATGTTATTTCCACTATATCATAAGAGTGTTTGTTATTATGGAGAGAACATGGGATGAGGGTCAAGACACTTGGTTTCTGGTGTCAGCTATGATGTTAGTATAATAATTACTCTATAATGTTTTAAGGTTTACAAAGCATTTTTTCCAAAACAATACTTGCCTTGAACTAATGCAAGTTATATTATTATCTTAATTTTATAGATAAAGAAACTGAGGCTTAGATAAATTAGATAACTTATCTAAAGTCATAAAACTGGTAAGTAGTAGAGATGGAGTCTCAATGTAGGTCTTTCATCTACAAATCTAATGCTTTATTAATTAATGTATGCTAATTAATTAAGTAATTAATTAATGCTAATATAAGTCCATGCTACCTTCTGTGGCTGATGAACAGGACAAGTCATTAAAAATCATGAGATTCTTCACAGCTAAAACAAAGAGTTTGGTAGAGTTGATTTTTAAGGCTCCTTTCAGCTCTAACATTATATGTTTCTGTGATGTGAGTCTTATCTCTTCCAAATTATTATACAAGCTTATGCAGATTTGTAAAGAGTTCTGTGTTCCTTTAGCCAGTTCCAGTGAATTTGGGAATTATGCCAAATGGAACAGTTAGTTTTTTCCATGTAGCATGAGTGGCGGGAAACTTACCTTGACAAATTTCCTGTCATGAGAGAACTTGAGCCCAAACTCAAGATTTTTTCTTAAGAGAACAGACTAGATGTGGAAGAATATTTTGGCAATAAAGTAAATTTTTTACTTGTATTATTGTTTAAATGTATTTTTCTCCATATTTATGTTTTCATAAACACTGTATGTCTGCATACATTTTCTTTCTTACCAAATGATAGCTGACATTTGTATATCTATTGTGCCATTTGAACCTATTCATGATGGTAGCTCAGGTATTATTATTTGAATTTTATAGATTAGGAAACTGAGGTTCAGAGAGATTGGTGATGTTACCTAAGTTCACATAGTAGTAATAGCAGAGCTATGCTTTGGAGCTAGGGTTTCTTTACAGCAAGAAAGACAGCTCATTCCATTAAGCCATAGTCATTACTTTTCTATCAGAATTTGTGTTCTGGATATTTTGGGTAAGTTTTTGGAAATTTATCCTTTTCTTACTCTTTTTCTTTGTCTTCCTCATCAGCTCCTTGAGGTCAGAGATGGTATCATTATTGTTTTTGTTTCCCAGTTGCCTAGTACAATTCCTGGCACAAAGTAAGCACTTCATAAATGTTTACTGATTGACTGATTGATCATCATCCCATACATTCTTATGACGAAATACATCTTGGCCAGAATTAACAAAGCATTACAAAGCCTCTTTTGCTCATTGAAATAATTTATGCACTTTATTCTGTGTTCCCATGTGCAAGAACATTTTTGGAAGTTTCTTAAAATTCAGTATTTTGTAATTCTTTAAAATGTAATTGCTACCATGTTGAACTAGCTTAATGAGTAGCAGTTTTTGTTGATAGAATAGACAAGAATGTTGAGTTCGTTCATTTTATTGCCAGTTTATTTCAGGTGGCATTTAAAAAAAGTGCTAGCTAAAGCTTTTTCTACTTACAGTCAGGTATCTTCATCTAGAATCCATAAACTGAGTTTTAAAATGTTTTTTGATAACTGTATTTTAGTATAATTTTTTCCTCTGTAATCCTATGCATATATTTTATTTACCCCTGAGAAGGGGTCCATAGATTTCACCTGACTGCCAGAGGGGTCCATGACACACAAAAACACAGAGGTTAAGAACCTCTGCCCTATAAGGTTGTTTAAACATTTATTGTTTTTTATTCTTCTTATTGGAAGAATATTACTAATGGTATATCGTTGAGTCAGATTTGTTTAGAAACCTAATGATAGTAGGTTTACTAAATAAATACTTGGATAAGTAGCCTATGTTTTAAAGTTTTAGATTAGTACTAAAATTAGAAAGATTCAAGTAACTTGTGAGTATCCAGGATGTTTAGTCAAAAGCATTTGGGCATCATTGTGAAGAAGTAACTTTCCCATTTCACTTCGATGAAAATTTTGTTTTCTGCCTTTTGTATGTTTAAGGTATCTTGGTATTTTACAATTCTGGTTATAGGATTCTGTATGACTGTTCTGGAAGTC
Organism: Phascolarctos cinereus; assembly: GCF_003287225.1. NCBI lineage: Eukaryota > Metazoa > Chordata > Mammalia > Diprotodontia > Phascolarctidae > Phascolarctos > Phascolarctos cinereus. The sequence continues at coordinate 540,378,345 of NW_027555847.1, read as the reverse complement.
AGTGAGGATCTAGGGATGCTGCTGCTCATCTTGGAAGGGAGTCTGCAGTGGAGTGCTTTAGGGATCTGTACCTTGTCCTCTTTGTACTCTGACATTTTTACCAGTGATAATAAATATCATCATCAAATTTGCAGATGACACAAGGCTGGAGGATTAGTCAACTTGTGGGATGACACAGTTAGGATTCAAAAATATTTCAACAGACTAAGATGTTGGGCTGAATCAAATATGATGACATTTGATGAGGATGAATATAAATTCTTATACTTGAGATTAAAAAAATAGCTTCAAGGATAAGACAGAGAAGGCATGGTTAGGCAGCAGTAAAGATCTTAGGCTTTTAGTGATATGACAGACTGAAATGTTAATGCACTTTTAGATTGCATTGGAAGGGGTCATCGTGTCTGTCGTAGTCTCACAATATTCTGTCTTTGTTGGATCACATCTGAAGTATTTTGTTTAGTTCTGGGCACCAAATTTGAGGAAGGAAAATAAGCTGAAGATGGTATAGCCTAAGTAAAGCAGGATGAAGAAGAGATTTGAGATGATGTTACATGAGTATTGGTTAAAGGTACTAAGAATATGAGAGTCTAGAGAAGAGAAGATGTAAGAGGCATATGGTGACATACAAGAGCGATTATACTTATTATGGCTGTTCCCAAAGGGCAAGACTATGTGGAAATTGCAAAAAGACAAATTTAACCATGATGAAAAATTTTCCAGCATTTTAACCATGCAAAAGCAGAATGGGCTGCCTTTGGAGTGGGTTGGTTTCCCTCACTGGGGGTCTTCATGGAAAGACTGACTAAGCACTTGGTGGCCATATTATATAGGTAATTCTTGTTCTGGGATGGGTCAGACAAGATGACCTTTGAGGTCCTTGACAGCTTTTAGATTTTGTGATTTGGTAAATAATAAATTGTTAAAGAGAAGCTAATGAAATTGGCAAGACTGGTAACTTACACCCACAAAAGTTTGATCAATTATGTGGCCTATCATCTCTGTATTTCAAATGGCTGAGAGCTATATGTGTCCTTTAGGTAATAATAAGTTAATAGATAGAACTAAAACGGGTGTGAAGTTAGTAATTGGAAGGAACTCGAAGGCTGCTTTGGACTATTGAAGACAGAGAATGTTAGAGAGATAGTCACCAGGAAGAAGTGGGAGCCCCATCAAAGCCACGTGACCACTAACATTAGGTCCAGAGGTTGGCCTTGTACAGAAGAGTAGGAAAAGGATTGGTTGGTGAATTTGGGGGATTAGAAAGTAAAGAAATTATTTGAGGGCAAGGATATGACTTCCAAGGGTTCAAAAGTATTAGCAACTAAAAATCTGACCTGATTTCTTTTTTTTTTTAATTTCCTACACCAGTTTTATTTAAAACACAAATATGTATTTCTCTGTAATGACTAATGATTCAAATGATGATGAACATGAATGATTCAGATGTGGATTAATAATACAAGTACTTTAAATAGGATATAAATAAAATCATAAAAAACGAGAAGAATAAAATGCTTCTTTACAAAAAGGGTTAGAGATCTTTGGGCAGATCTCAAGAATAAAATGGGGAAGGGGAAGAGGGAGGAGGCAAATTGCTAATGGAACCAGAACATTCCATGCTTGGCCTTGAGGGAAGGGTCATCTGACAACAAGTACTTTCAATTGCAGAGCTAGAGGTGGGGATTGTGTTTGTTTGTTTTTAATTTATGAATTTCTCAAGTTCCTTTTGTTTGTGCATAGCCATTCAGACTTTAACAGGGCCTAATGGATAGTGTTCTGGCATTCTTCACCCTTCCATGAGATTACATGAAATTCTTGTTTTGATAAGCCGCCTACAAAAGCAGTTCCTTAGGAGCCAATAGTTTCCTTATAAGTAAAATGGTGGGATTGGGCTAGATGATCTCTAACTGCCCTTTCTTCTGTAAATCCTATGATCTTATGTATGATCAGAAAAGAATGTGTTCTGGATCTGTAGCAAGAGAGAGATAACAACTACATTGATAATTCATGAGTATTAAAAGAAGGAGAGGAAGACCTCCAATGTATTGGGTATAGTCTCTATTGAGGATTATGGAAGGACAAAGGCAAGAATCACAGGGAGAGCTGTCATGGATAGTTTGCCATCTCCTTTGCTGGAAGGAAAAGCCAAATTCTAGTGATCATGGATTCACTGAAATATTAAGGTAATTGATTCCAATTTGTTATTTTAATGTAACTTTTGATAGGATTCAACTGAATGAATTCAGGCACTGGGTGTTAAGGTGCTGTATTTTTGGAGTTTCTTTGAAGCATTTTTTCACTAGTGACTTATTGGAACCCATTGATGTATGAGATAATTTTGACCAGACCCAGATTAATCTGACAAGGAAAAGGAAATGTTTTGTAGATAGACTGTTTTTTCAACTCATTTTGGTTCAACGAGAAAATAGAGTATAAGTTAGAATTCAGGAGTGGGGAACTTCCAGTGTTGAGTCCACATGCAGCCCTCTAGGTCCTCAGGTGTGGCCCTTTGACTGAATCCAAACTTCACAGAACAAATACCCTTAATAAAAAGATTTGTTCTGTAAAGCTTGGACTCAGTCAAAAGGCAGCACCCGAGGACCTAGAAGGTCACTTATGGCCTTGAGGCTGCAGGTTCCCCACCTTGGCTTAGATTTATTAGGGCAGAAAAAAAAAACCCTGCCTTGAGTTATTCCACAAGTGAGGCGAGCTTTCAGCTGGTTATCCACTGCCCTTGTCTTTATGTACACTTTCTTAATTTCTGAATAACAGTTTGTTGCCTTACCAAAAGGGATATGAGGACATAACCAAAAATACCACAAAGGATATGAAGACATAGACATAAACACAAAGATCTTATATTTGACTGATTTTTTTTGTGACATCTAGAGTTTAGAGTAAACAAGATGCCTTTTATTCTCTTAGTGATTTTGCGATTTGAAATGACTATGGATTCTATTTTCTCTCTTTAGTTTTGAAAAGGCTTGGGTTCTTTCTGGTCTACATGTAGATGCAATCTATGCCTTCTAGAAATGCAAGTGAGAATTTCACATGCAGAGTATAAACATTAATTCTCTGTAATGTATTTTTATTTTGGAAGTTTTTGTAATTTCTTTGTTTTTCAGAAAATACATTTTAAATTGGTTGTACAATTTGAATATTGTGTACATAGTATATTAATCTTGTTTCTGACTTACAAAGTATATTTATACTTTAAATTTATGAATTAAGAAATTTTAACTGGGAGTAAACTTTGCTTATTTCTTGAAATCAATAATGAGCAGATTTTTAGATGATCGTTTCTGAAAAGACTTTCCATTTTATGGGTATCTTGCATTTGAAGTGATTTTGCTAGTGAAACTTAGACCACTTAATTGAGAACATTGTAATTTTGCATACTTCCTTCTTATTCATTAGTGATATTTCCAGTAGCATACTTTTTTGGGGGGTGGAAAGAGAATTAAAAAGGAAACTTGTAGATTTTTATAAATACTTTTAAAATCAGAAGGTAGCAGCTTTCAACTGTCGCATTTTTGTAAATCTTCAAATTTTGCATCTTCTTGGGAGAAAAGCAGTATTTGCAGATACAGCACAAGCATTATCATTAATATTTTTGTTTCAGAGATTCATTATTTTAAAGATCATTATAAAAAATGGCTTTCATCAATTCCTTCTCTGTAGACTCTATTCTTCAAAGATGGACAAGCCATATTCAGGAAAATTATTCTTTCTGCCAGAAAGGGACCTTGCTTTAAAAATGAAGAGCAACACCTTTGCTTGTGCAGATTTCAATATGAATAGCTACTTCAGAAAAGTCTATTGAAATAAAGAACAAAAATTTTTTTTTGTAAGACAATGGGTTTATTTCAAAGAAACTTCACTCAAGTTTTACTCCAATGCCTTATCATAACTTGGAGTTGACCATGGACTCTGGAAGGCTTTTCCTGGAGAATATAATGTGATAGGTCCTCCCAAGCTGGAAAAGCTTCAAATTAAGGTTCTGAGATAGTCTGTGTATCTTTCATTTGAAGTTCTGCTTAGCTGAGTGTGAAGATGATCGGTAGGAGTTTGGGCACCAGATGGTGACTTTTTTTTTTTTTGGCCCACAGTAATCAATCTCCCTGTGATGGACCTGAGGTCTGTCTCCATGGAAAGAGTAAAGGGATATACCACAGTCCTGAAATCATAGATCCTTTGAATTATGGACATTTTTCATTGACAAAGCAGGAAAACCAATCAAATTAAATTAAACTTCCTCTAAGGTTATGATCTTCTGAAGGCAAGAAATACATTTTACCATCAAATAATTCTAGAATTCGAAATTTTTCACTTAATTTATCCACTACATTGTTTTTTTCAAAAGTTCAAAATGGTTATTGCATTGTTTTAACATAATACATTTATTTGCTCACATTTCTAGTTTCAAATTGGTTAAGTTGCTTCTTTTGGGGGATAGAGATGTGTGAAGAGAAAGGGAAAAACTAGAGTAAATTCTGCCAAAATGTTTTATACCTTTTTCAGGGGGAATAGAATAAAAATTTCTCTTTCTCCCCCCTCCCAACTTCCTTGTACCCCTGTTCTAGGCAATGTAGGTATGACTTATATATCTTAGTTTTTCTATGGTCTTAACATTATCCAGGCAAGTTGAAAATAGTTTAGTTCTGCTCGTTGAGCAAATAAGTTATCTATGAAATAGTGTCATTCTCTTTATGTTTATATGAATATTCAGCAAGTTTGTTGTTCTGTTAGTGTGCCAAATTTACTTTCTTAAAATTCTTAAAATATTAATCACTTATGAGTTTGGTTTTTTTTTTGATCATGCTTGTGGTGCAGTAGATAGAGCAGAGCCTGGAGTCAGGAAGACATGAGTTCAAAGGTGACCTCAGATACTTACTAGCTGTGTGACCCTGGGCAAGTTACTTAACATGTTTGTCTCAGTTTCCTCAACTGCACAATGGGAATAATAATGGCACTTGAGTCTCAAATGAGTTCATATTTGTAAAAAGCACGTAGCACAGTGCTATAAAAATGCTTATTTCTTTCCCCCTTAATATGATGTGAAAGGAATATAAGATTTAATTTTCTGTTTTTCTTGTGGGGCCATCATATCGACATCAAGACAATTTGTATTACTTAATAAGATGACTTCTAGCAGTAATAGACTTTAAAATTCAAGTGAAATGAGTATGAAAACATTCAAATCTTTTATTATTTGCTCAGAAAAAGTGCAGTTTATCTTTTCACATTTCAGTGGCTTCAGCAAAGCACACATAAGTACATAGTATATGCATATATATGTATGCATACATAATACACATGTACATACCTACTATATATCTATATTCATGAATGTACTTGGTACAAATAAAATACAAAAAATTAGTTATCAGCTTAATCCTTTCATTAGTTTATGGACCCAAAATTCTCTTGAGAGTTTCACAAATCCACATGATCTCCCAAAGTGTTAGATTTCATATGTGAATTGTTAGCTTAAAGATGATTTAAAACTATACCCAGTCAGCCCCCTATTGGATATACATCTGAAGAGGCTTAAGAGCTTACAATATTTCTTCTAAAGTCATTTGTAATTTATGTTTATTCAATTGCCTTAGGATCTGCTGGTCAGATGGCACTTCTGTATCATAATAAATTAAAGCTTTTTGATTAAAACATCTTTTTTCTTAGACAAACTATAACCCTGATTCTGGAGGTTAGTGGAAAACAGATACAAGAGTGTAAGTCTTAATTTAATCATTCAGGGAAGAAGCCTTTTTTTTCCTTTTGATATTTCACTTACCTAATATTTTAACATCTTGAAAGTAGGAGCCTGGATTTGGAATATGGCCTATTTTCAGATAAGAAGAATTGTAGTTGCTGGGAACAAATATCGTTTCCTTTCTTTAAACCCCTTGATATTGAATTATCATTTATTTAAAGAAGGAATTAACATCAATTTATATATCTTATTCATTGAACCAAAATGATCAGTATGAACAGCAGTAATGTACCTTTTTTTTTTAATCCTTCTGAAATTAGAGAAGAATGTTCAGTGATGTAGATATAAGACTCAGTGATAGTGTAATAGATAAAAAGGGCCAGATTTGGAGTCTGGGAGACCTGGATTCAAGTATTTCCTTTGATAGTCATAGACTCTATGGCCATAAGCGAGTTGTTTAATCTCACATTCAACCCCCCACAACTCTTTAAGACTGTTGATTTTAAAGAAGTTGCTGATCTACATTGGTGGATTCAGTTTCCTCATGAAAAGTTATCTATATCAGTGAAATCACAGGTCTGGGCCTGAAATAAATTAATAGATAGGAAGATACATACACACATACAAATGTTTGTTTTTTGAAGTGTTAAGAAAATATGGAGCAAGAAACATTAGTTTTGAATTGAAGTAGCAGCACTTATAAAATTTTATGCACTTACCACTTTTTATTATCACTCCAAAAAAAACCCCAACTATGGATAAATAGTACTTAATTTTTGAACTGCATATTTATTTAGTCATATTTACATTTAATTATAGAGTAACTGTCTTGTCCTATTTAAATTAAACTTACTCTTTGAATCATCATCATCATTAAAAAGTTTTGCTGTAATGAAGTCAATCTCTTTTTTTTTTGGAGTAATTTACAGTTTAAATGGGATCTTTTAGGCAAATATCAAACAAATCTTCAAATGATACATTATACGTGTATAGTCAGTAAACATTCACTCAGGGCCTTCTTCATGCTTATACATATCTACTTATTTGGCATATTTAACTTTTAATTACATTAAACATACAGGCCTGTACCTATATGTACAAAATATCACAACTGAATGAAGAATTATGTATGTGTTGTGTTGAAATGAGCAGTGTAATTTTGTTGGTAACCTTGGACCATAAGAATTCTCATAAAGGTTAGTCATATGGGGCCAAATAATGGTGGTGCATAAATAAAATGCTTATGTTTTTAAGACATGCCGTCTAATGCAGTGTTAGGCATATAATAAAAATTCAACACATGCTTAATGAACAGATGAAAGTACTTATGAGTCACAACTCTGGTTCTTCCAGCCCAGTGTTATCTATCTGTGACAGTGACAGTAGATGATTTCGTGGGAGAGTGTAGTAATGGCTTTCCATGATGCTTACTTCTGAATATTAGTGATGTATCCTGAATACCTGAACATCACTTTCACAACCACTGATGAGTCTGTATTTAAAATATGTGTCTTTGCCATCTTTGAACCTACGTGCACAAGAGTTTGACTGTTAATATTTCTAAACTTTCTCAAGAGTTAGAGTGATGTATTTCCTGCTAGCCTACAAAGGAATGTGCTGGCTTTTTTGGTCTTATACCACTTAAGTAGCTTCATCTATAGTAAACTTTCAGTGCTGTGGTCTTCATGGATACTCTTTGGCTGAATGGGGCTCACTAAATGTTGCTTATTAAATCTATAGCTTCATTTTCCACTAAACTGATTATTATTATTTGCTTAATTGAAAAAGGGTCCATAGATTTGTTAGAACCCAAATAATTTTCAGAGATGGTAGAACTGCTACTAGGGTATAGATTTCTTTACTCCCAATCCAGTGCTCTTCTCTTGATGTTGCCAAATGATTCCTTAGGAATAGTAGTGTTCAACTACACTCTGTTTTTCCTGGTAAAATGGTAATGCTGATGGTGTGTTTGAACACCTTTTGTTTCATTTGCATTGTCAATGTGGGTTTGACCAGTCTAATAGACAGTTCATATGATTTAGGTCTCATGTACCCCTAGGCCAAATTTTTGAAAAAGCTTAATTTTGCAAAGGGGTGGAGATGGTGAGACAGCATGGGAACCAGCATGTGGAGCCCTGTAAAAAGGCAAGTTTATTTCTTTGATATTTTTTATAAAACTTTATTAGGACCCCTCCCCCCCTTTAAGAAATCAGGTTCTAAAGACTTTTTCACACAACCCTTTATGTGGAAAAAAAAAAAGAAAAAATTAGTATATTGTGATTGAACTTCAAAAGAAAATTATTACTGTATGTAGGGTTTTATTTTAAAAAAAGGAGATGGCTGAGAAATTCATTTTATGAATTAGGTCAAACTGTTAGTTAAGAATGTTGATTATCAGAATGTTGCTTAAAGGATGTTGCAAAACATCCAGGATAAAAATCAAATACAATGAGGTTATCAGGACTGACAGGCTATACAGTACCCCAGGAATAGAATTGCATTGAGTTTCTGAATAGGCAAACATCGTACTTTCCAAAGCTGGGTTCATATAAAACATCATCAGATGAAAGTATTACCATGTAAGTCATAAATGCTATGTCTTTGAAAACTTTTGCCTAGACTTTTGAAGCCTTCAATGCAAAGAGATTCTCTAGGTTATGGTGGTGTCCATGTCTGACTTCTGTCTTGTTGAAGATTGTAGAACAAAATAAAAGATAATGTTGAAGACCCTCATAGCTCCGCAAATGCATTTTCACTGAGGAGAGGAATCCTGTGGTAGCTGCCATCAGTCATGGCCATTGGCAGTCTGGGAATGTATAGCAGAAAAGGCTTGCTTTATAAGCTTGGGAAAGCTCAAATTGACCAGGTAAGGTGATACATTATCACTTTCAATTGACTATGCCACCTAGACTATATTCCTACTTAGTATAAGTTCCTGTGTATGTACATTTCTGATCTTCAGTCAAGATACTCTTATGTGGTGATGATAGCTTTTTGATTACAAGCTTAGAAGAGTAAATCTCTAGAGTTAATGTTATTAGAACTAGTTTAAATAAAAATATTACTTATTTACTTGAAGGTATTTGTCAAATTGAATCTTGTGTACTTTTTGCTTTATGATGCTTTAAACATATCTCATGGATTTTGACATCAGAATTACAGTGGTATTTCTTTTAAGTATGTTGAGAGCAATAATTTTTGTCCAAATTAAGCTAATATATTAACCCATTCAGGCATTAGAACTTTCTGATGTAATAAAGCAAATTCTCTATGCAATCTCAACATGAAATGACAAAAAGAAACCTAAATTAAAATGTGTATGAGGAGGCTAAAGTTGCTATATTACTACTAATCTAAATAGTATCTAATTAAGCAATTTCTTTACATTTCTTCTTCCCACTTATTGAAAGCACTGGTTGCATGGAACCAGTCAGTATGCAATGGAAAATATTAGTAGTGTTTTTGGTTGAGGGTAGAGGAAAAATATGTAACCTAGGATCATGAGTACACTTGAAAAAAAAACTGCTATGTAATACAATACATACTTTCATACTTATTTATCAAAAGATATTTTCAAAGAGGTATCTAAATATAAAGAAATGTAATGGGTGTAACTTAGTAATGTAAAAAAATAGAACAGCAAATCCTTAATAATAATAAGTTTGAGTTGTAATTTTGTACTGCTGACTTCACCATGTTGTATGATTTACTAATTTTACATGGAGCTGGGAAAAGGATAAAAGTTTTTTCCAATGCTGGGAACTTTAGCACACCATAATTTGAGTGTATCAGTTATTTATATTCAGGCAGTACAGCTAAACATGTGGAAATCTTATGACTTCATCTTAAACTATTCATAAAAGAGCTTTAAATATGTCCTTTAAATATAAGGACAGAAATATGAGACAGTGGATGGCACACACATGAAGTAACACACATTCTGTATTACTGCTCTTTCAGTTTTATAAGTGTTTTCTGATATGAGGAGATATTTTTATGGTTTTAGATCCTTTTGCTTGTTGAGAAGAAATGTCCTTCTCAAGCACAGAACAGTTAAAACTTTTTGACTACATGAAAAGTCAGTTTAAAACAAACCCATTTCTTCCTTCAATACTGTTATTATTTTCTGCTTTAAAGGTCAATCATCGTTATGCTCTTAATTGTAGTCTATTCTGTATTAAGTAACTAAAATGTTTTCTACCTCCACCCCCTCTAGTCAAGTGAAAGTAGGTTTGCCTAAATGCATAAACATTTAGGGGGCATTCAAAATCATTGGGATTGTTGGCTATAACTTCTGGTAAGTGGGAGACACAAACCTTTGGGGCAGGGGAAGTATAAGCTAGCTCAGTATTTTTGTCTGATTCACTGAAGCCAGATTCTCCAGGTCTAAGTGTCTCAGGTACTCTCTAATGGGCTTCATTGTTTTGTTTATTGTGCTTATCTCTAGGTCAGTTTGCTTCACATTTGACATTTCAGTTAATTTTGAATGGCTTTTAATGTGTTCTGTCTTTGGATAGGACCCAGTGACCCAGTTGCTCTGTTCTGTCAAAAACAAAAAGCTGTTGAAATGGTGGTCCAATATGGTATAAGAGGTTTCAAAAATTAACAGAAGGTAATTAGCTGAATGATTTATTTACTTTATGTGCTCTTGAAAGAAACCTGATTTTTTTTCTTAGATGAGAGAGTAAATATATAGCTTTTTATTCTGAGAGGAAAAAAGGAGCTCAAGTTATACATGAAATTTTAAAAATGACTAGAGGAAGGAAATTCTATTGTAGAATAGAAGTTTAGAAGAGGTCTTAGGAGATGATTGCCTTAGATCACCAGAATAATAAGTAAGCAAAACTCATATCTGAACCCAGGCCAGTGTTCTTTCTCTTTCTTCCCCTTGGCAAAGAATTTGACCTAGAGCACAGTGGCCACTGCCTGTTGAATATTCCCTATAAACGGACCTGGCACTGTTATCATCACCAGCAAAGATTTATTGAGTGTAGGAAGTACTTGGAAGGCAATAGTAAAACTGAGTTGAGTTAGTCACCCTGACATTTCCTCACGCTTAAGTTCAGTTGTGTGTTTGAACTATGTGCTCATCTTAGCACTCAGAGACCTTTATCAATAATGAAAATACTACTTTGCATTTACATACTGTTTTATAGTTCCACATACATTACATTTATGTACAGATGATAAATCTGAGGCCCATAGAGGGTCACAGTATATGCTAGAGCTGGATAGACCTTGGAGATTATCTAGTCCTGTCCCCTTCATTTTACAAATGAGGAAGCCAACGTCTTTACTTGGCCCAAGGCTATTTAGCTAGTAAAGGGTACAGTTGGGGTTGAAATCCATCTATTCTCACTCTTGAGTCCAAATGTTCATTTTATTACAGCATGTTGTTTATCAATTCATGAGCTTCTCTAATGCAATCCTTGTGCATATTTTGAATATAATCATCTGTGTGTCATAAAGACTATTTGATTCAGAGTTAGAGAATTTAGAGATCAGCTAGTTTAGCCTCTTTGTTTTATACGTGAGGAGACTGAAGCCCCAGAGAAGTGTGAATGATTTGACTTGTCTAAGGTCACACAAGTTATAAATATCAGACCTGGGATTTGAAGTTATCTGCCTTTATATCTTTCCCCTGCCCTGTTGACTCCTAAGACTATAAGATAAGGTAGAGTAATGATTTATATTTCATCTGAACTTAAAAAGTGTTGAAATGAATTTGTCTTTCTCTATAGCTCTTATATTTACTCAACTTTATTTCTTGTTTTCCAACAAAATTCCTTCTTTACAGCTTGAAATCTCTTTGCTGCTGCCTGCATGTGTCTTGCTGGCTCTTTCCTCGATAAAAATCAATTAATAATCATTTACAAAATACCTTCTATGTGCCTTAATGTCTACTATAGACTCCGTATTGCTAGGAATGGTCAATCTCCTCTATATCACCTCTTCCAATCTATGTTTACAAGATTCTTCAAGGAAAGATTTACCTACTCAAGAAATATTCCTTGATTCACCATACCAAAGCTGATGATGATTTATTGAAGGAGGTTGAACTATGTTTCTATGCATTTAGTTTATTTTGTTCTCTTGACGTTGATCTGGTTCCGCTGTTGATCTGATTTCACTGGACAGTTGGATTGGACAGTAGATAGACTGCTGCCAGGTCTGGAGTCAGGAGAACCGAAGTTCAAATCTTCCTCAGACACTCAACATCTGTGTAACCCTTGGTGACCAACGTTTGCCTCAGGTTCCCCACATGTAAAATGGGGATGATAATAGTACCTACCTCATAGGCTTGTTATGAGGATCAAAGGAGCCAATATTTGGGAAAAATGCTTAGCACGTTACCTGGCAAATAGTAGGCACTTAATAAATGCTTCCTTCTTTTTAATAACTAGATTTCAAACACCTTAAATATTTTTTTCTCTGTTCCTTTCCCTTCTTTAAATATACAATAAATACTTAGTGAATGAAAGTTCAATTTAACTCAACAACTATTTAATACAATTTACATTATATTATTTACAGTGAATTCCATTTTAACAGTACTCTCAGTGTTTGTGTTTAGTAAAACACCTATTTGGCATATTTTTCACATGCATAGCAGAATTAAAAATAAAATTAAAAACCTAAAATCAAGAGGTAGAAGGATGTGTCTGGCAGGATAATTGCATATGTGTATGTTGTTGTTTTTCTTGTCATATGGTGCTAACCTGGTGAAAGGTATAACTTTACTGACAAATCACAGATCCATTCAAATGTTGATTGACATGAAATAAATGTGAAGCAAAACTACAAGTAAAGAGAGTCAGAGGATTAGATGTAGTATACCTGGCAAAACCTAAATAGAATTAATATTTCCAGAAAAATATTTTAAGCCATCACCTCTTAAATAGATGTCTAATTGAGTCTTAGAGCTGGAGAAGACAGACATGAAGTCTAGTCTCTTCCTCATGTCAACTAATGGTGAATTTTCCTCATATCTGGGAAGAGTAAGAGTTGGAAGTGGAAATAAAAATGCAGTGTGAACTATCATATATTCTCTTTTTAGAATGATCATGATACATTTTCCTGTTCTGTGAAGTTCATAGTGACCTTATTGGGGGTAGATGCCTTGATGGGGAGGGAGGGTCAGAGGGAAATGATAGCAGACTGACTCTTCCTTCTTAGGCTTAGCTTAGTTCCTCCCTTTCCTACCCCCTCCCCCCCCAATCCATCTGTTCTTTACTTTTGCACTCTGGGTCAGCTTCCAGAGCTATATACGGCCAGTAGAGATGCCCTCTACCTCAATTGGGAGAAATTCCCTTGTTTCTTTCTCTCTTGAACTTTTTCTAATCCTTAAATAGATGAATGGGCTATTAAAAAGCATTCATTAATGTAAAGAAAATGAAGTTTTTAGAGAATGTGTTTTCTGGTCACAGCACTCAGATTCATTAAATAATACTAAGCATCTCCCTATATGGTCTCATTTTCTCATTTATAAAATAAACAGGTTTGACAAGATACACTCAATGAATATCAACATCAGTTCAATTCACTTGTTGACTCACCAAAGAAAATTAGTCTCCAAGTGTTTCATTGTGCATGTTTGTTCATTAAATATGTAATTTCATTTTCTTGTTCCTTTATTATTCTTTTTTAAAAATGAAGTCAACATTTTACTAAACATGCATGCCCTCTATGCTAAAAGGCTGTTTTCCTTTTTTCCTTTTTATCTCTTCCCATTTAAATGACACATATAGTTTTTATAGTCCTTTCACTTGACTTTGCCAACTCATGAGAGATGTTAAATTCATCAATAGGCAGCAAAACCAGTCTTAATGGTATCTAATAGTGTTATTAGTAAGATTCAAATTGTCTTTTAGGATTTTATTGAGTGGCCCTACTCAGCAAAATGGGCATCAAAGTAGTGGCTTTGCTTCAGTCTTAAAGTTGCATTCTTAAAGTTGCATGGTTTAGTAGTTACCCTAAACAGAATTAATATTATAAATAAAAACATACTACAGGGAATTGAATGGGAATTGAATTACCTCTTAAGGAAGTTCATAACTTCCAATATAAGATTAAATAACCTACTTGGGGAATAGAAAAATGAATGAGGAATAGATCAGTCAATAATAACCATGTGGGAGAGTTTCGGATCAGTGATATAAATATCAAATAATGGATCCCCTTGCTTGAAAGGATGGGATTCAGGGGCTAGGTAAAATTGTGAGATATATGTAATTTATTTTTGATGCCCTGATTTTCTACTATGGGGATTTTATATTTCTGTAGTGTCTGTCTCACCTTTCTGTGCCACCTGTAGCCTGTTCCTAATATATGTGTGTGTGTGTGTGTGTGTGTGTGTGTGTGTGTGTGTGTGTGTGTGTGTGTGTGTGTGTGTATATATATGTATATATGTGTGTGTGTATATATGTGTATATATATGTATATATATGTGTGTATATATATGTGTGTGTATATATATATTATGAAAGCATGAAGAGATCCTAGTACAAAAATACCATTCTTCAGAATTTAAGGGCCAAAAAGAAAGTGATGCAGCTTGGTGAGTGGCTACAATGCTAGACTTGGAGTGGGAAAGACCAGAATTCAAATCTTGTTTCTGAGACTAGCTATGTTACTGTGGGTAATTCAGTTAGTCTCTATGAGCTTTACTTTCCATACTTGTGAAGTGGAAATTATTGTTATTCTTGTTCAGTCGTTTCAGTCATGTCCAACACGTCATGACCCCATTTGGAATTTTCTTGGCAAAGGTACTGGAATGGTTTATGATTTCCTTCTCTAGTTCATTTTACAGATGAGGAAACTGAGGCAAACAGTTAAGTGACTTGCCTGAGATCATGCAGCTAATAAGTGTCTGAGCCCAGATTTGAACTTAAGATAAGCCTTCCTGACTCCAGGCTCAGCATTCTATCCACTGTGCTGCCTGGGAACCTCACAGAGTCAATAATGTGGCTCAAAGGAGATTGTGTACATAAAGTGCTTTTTGGACTTGAAAATATTATAAATGTCTGTTATGATAGGTATGCCTGTTCTTCAAGTCTGATTCTGCCCATTGCTCTCCAGACTACTTCTCAACCTCTATCCCAGTAATTTTCCCATACTACTAACACGTCCACCCATATAAACTCCTGTGATTGGTGGGTTCCTCCCTAAAGCCTTCATCTGAGGGAGTAATCACACCATCATGCTTACTTATAACTGCACTCAGCCCTTGACTCTCCAGACCACTTCCCACTTTTTGTCCACTTGGCAACAATTTCCCTTTTTGGCTCTCTCATATGAGTTGTCTTTCTTCATTAGAATGTAAGCTCCTTGAGGGGGAATGGTTGTCTTTCTTTTTTATTTGTATATTATATTATATTATATTATATTATATTATATTATATTATATTATATTATATTATATTATATTATATTATATTATATTATATTATATTATATTATATTATATTATATTATATTATATTATATTATATTATATTATATTATATTATATTATATTATTTGTATTCCCATTGTGTAGCACTGTGGCTGATGTAGTAAGGCTTAAGAAATCTGTCTCTCTCCCTTCCTCTCTCCCTCTTTCTTGCCCCTCCCTCTTATTTCCTCCCCAAACTCCTAGTTCTAGATTCTTTTTACTGCCTCAAGTTGCTTTTCTCTCCCAGATCCCTAGATTTTCAAGATGACGATTTGTTGGTTTGGTTGATGAATTCAAGTTTCTGGGATAACACTAGAAAGATGCCCAGGGTTTTTCTTTGGCTTCTAGGTAAAATAAATATATTTTACCTATGACCTCATGGAGATAGTGACAGTGTTTTTCCTTAAAAAAAATTCTCATATGAGATTTGTATATTTAAGCAGGGTAGGTTTTAAAGAACCTGTCAAATCTTGTTGCATAGGTGGCCCTGATTAACCCTCTCTGGTTTTCTGTGACATGCTGGGTACATATGGGACTCATAAGTAGGGTTCAGAGATGCCTACATATGTACTCTGCCTACTTGATCTACTTCCAGGTTTTATTTGACAAGAACACCCATGTTCTAATTCTTGAACCTTTAATGTCTTGTCAGGCCAACTTGTGTCATGGGGTTGATTGGGTTCTAATTATGCCTGTATTTTCCATCACTACTAATTTTATGAAAAAAAGATGATACTACTTACCTATATTCATTTGACCCAAAATATGTATTAAAAGCTTACAGTGTGCAACATTCTGACGAAATGACAAACCTTTTTTTAATAGCAGTGAAAGATTTATTGATATATACTTATTCTCTCTTAGTCAGTTCATCAATAAATAGTTATTAAATACCTTTTATGTGCCAGGCATATAAAAGCATGAATGACTAGTGCTAAGGCATGGTCTGTGGTCCTAGAACAGAACAATATATCCAGGAGTAACCCGTGACTTTTCCTTCTTAGAGCCATGCTCTGAAAATTCCAAATTAGCCATATACAGAATGTTTGTATGGATCTGTGACCTCATTAGGTATTTCCTCTAGCGATAGAGTTTTCAGCCTATTCTTGTCTTTATGAGACTTGTGGTCCATCTACCCAGTGTGTCAGGAGACTTCTGTGGGTTCTTCTAACATTCTGAGCATATCGTTGGAGAGCACAGTGTTGAGGATAAAATGATTAGTTTAATCAGTTGAATATGTCCTTCTCTGAAAAGTGTACCATGGGTTGGCTAAAATTGTGTATCTAAGCAGAAAAGATGGAAGAAAAGAACTAATGTCCTCCTTAGCCCACTAAAAATGTAATCTCACTAAGTCATAACCTCATGCTGTGTTGACTCCTTATTCTAATACTCAGGTTTAAATCAAACAACCATTCAGACTACCTCCAGAAACTGGCAATTCCTTTTGCATATGACCTTCTGTAGAATTCTTATGTGTTCACTAATTAGAACCTGGTATTTTGAAGGCTTACTAAATATTAATTTAATTCGACAAACATTTATTGAGTGGTTACTAGGAGTTTATCCTTGTGGTTATAGAGACAAAAAAGTGAAATAGTCCCTGCCCTCAAAAAGTTTATATTCTACCAGGGATTGGGGATGAGCAAGAAGATGATCTAGTTTTTGTTTTTTGTTTTTATTTTTTTCAAATGAAGGTTCTCAGTCATTGAGAGATCAATGATTTCTGTTGACCAACACTAACTTCAGATTGTGTTCCTAATTCCTTTCTGCAATGCACTAACTTCATGATATTCTTGCATGACTCAGAAACTACCTGCTCTTTAATAAGCCTAAAAGGAAGAAAAAGATACACAGATAGAAATTAAAAGTTATTATGTTTGAAATTCTTATTCCATGTTATTTTGTGACAATTATAATTAGGAATTTGTCTCTGCATACCCCTAGAAACGAAGAGGGTCATGTCTTTTGTCTCCTATAGATTAGTTACCTTTGTCTGGCATATGATAAATGGATTTTAAAAAGGACTTTCCTCTCATTTTCTGTTTCTTCAACTAAAGAATTGCTACTTCTACTACCACAGAGCAACAATCTTATTTTCCTTTTTCTATTTTCTATACTTAGCTATGTACACATACATTGTCTCTGATGCTGAAATCTGCCTTCATTTAAAATATGGTTTATCATTTGGGCAGCAATTGGTGTAACATTTGGAAGTGTTAACCAGTATATGGGTAGTGTATTCAACACTGGCCTTTTTAATTGTTAATACCTTGATTGAAAGACTGAAAGTTTCAGAATGGGTAAGCCAGGCACATGCTAAGGTGGCTCATTTTGGTCTAAAAGATAGGGATAGACCACACATTTCTCCCTTTCTTCCTTATGGCCCGATTAACCCCAATGTCTTGCTGAAATAGTACAGTATAAGACCGTAATCATGAATACCTCACCCCAGTCCCTTTTTCCTTAAGCATTGTGGGTTGCTTAAATGTAGCATAGACTGTTAGATGAAGGGGATGACTCTGTAACCTGATAAAAAGGCTGCTTAAAACTTGTAAATTGGGCTCACTTTACTCTGAATTAAAGAATGACTTTTGATTGGACTAGATTTTAGGTATCATTTATGTAAAATGAAATTTGTGTCGTCTTTCCTTCTTCCCTCTCTCTATCCCTCTTTTACCTACCTTGCTTTCTTTGTCTGCACCTTTTCCTTCTCCAGTCAGTTGTAGTTTCAGTTGCTGTCACTTAATTTCTTTGTGCCTTAATTTCCTCATCCATAAAGTGGGGATAATAATAGCACTTACCTCACAGGTTGTCATGAGGATAAAGTTAAAGTACATATATTTCTATCTCTATCTCTAGCTATATATCAATATAGAGCTATATAAAGCATGTTGCAAACCTTAAAGTACCACGTAGTTGTTGGCTATTAAACAACATTCCTTCTAATCCTTCCATAATTTGGTTTCTATTCCGTCAATAGTGATTATCAAATATTTCCATCTTTCCTTCCTACCCATCAAGTACCCCCATGACTTTCCCTCCCTTCAGATGCCTCCTCTGCCCCTAATGCATTAGAATGTTTTCTTTTTGGGTGACAGGATAGGACTGAGAGGGAGAAAAAGCTACTTGAAATTCCAGAATTCCAATTTTTCCCTTGATATTGAGCTAAACTTGTGCATAAAGAAAGGACTTTAGGGATAGAGTTTTAAAAGTAAAAGAGATTGCTTCTGTACATTCATATAGATTATATTTGGTGGGTAGCACTATCACTACAACATTGCTTTTTTCTGTGGAGCTCTGAATTGTTTAGAACTTCCCTGGAAGCCTTCTAAGAGTTTTACTGCCAGTTATATATATGAATTGACTATAAGAAGGAAAAATTATCCTTTAGCATGGGTTCTTAACCTGGTTTCCACAGACCTCCAAGGTGTCTGTGAATAGATTTAAAGGGGTCTATGAATTTGTATAGGAAAACATTGTCTTTATTTCCTTTGGTTGTCTTTGGTTTCCTTTGTAACTCTATGTATTTGATTTTATTCATTTAAATTATACATGATGCTGAGAAGAGGTTGTGGTTGTACCAGACTGCCAAAAGGGTCCGTGATACAAACAAGATTCAAAATCCTTACTCTAAAACAGTTGTGCAAATCTGTATTTAAAGAAGTGTAATGGTGGAAAAAAGTTCCATATTTAAAAAATTGAAATGAGCATCTATGCAAGTAGATATCAATGTTTTATATGAACATTTGTGGTGTGGATTAAGATATGATTATTGTTTATCCACAAAGACTGCTTGTTTCAACTTTTAAAGATGCTGTGCAGGTGAGAATATGGAAATGCAGTATCAAAAATCCATTAACATGATTGGAAAAATAACCTAAGGTTGTAGTATGTTCTCCTAATGGTGGCTTTAACATAATGCTTTATAGTAGTGAGTTGCTTAACAAATTGTTCCTTGTGGTAGCATAGTTAGTGTAGTGGAAATAACATTGTGTTAGAGGACCTGGGATCCATATCTGGATTTGCTGGTTGCTTCCCTGTGTGACTTTGGATAAGTCACTTCCTCTCTCTGGGTCTCAGTTTCCTCATCTGTAAAACAAGGGATTTGGGTCTAGATCCCATTTCCAACTCTAAATCCTCTGGTTTCACTACATAATTTCAATTGCTCAATTCTCTATCTTATTCTGACTACTGAAATTGCAGATGTAAGATGTAGAAACTGCCTATTCTTACTTATTAATTGTATTGTGTTTCACTAACAGCTGTACTTAACAGAACATTTATTTATTCTGAAAACATTTACTGTAGCTATAGCATCAGGGAAGGAACAGTATCATGCATTTGCATCACATGCATTTCAGAATAATGTTCAAGAAGCCCAGAGCTGAATGATTTCCTCCTTCAAGGTAAAACAAGTGGAAACCGGGGGAGGAGCAGGGGCTTGATCTGCCTAACTTTTGCATTGACACATTAACAGGAAAGTTAAATTTGGTTCAATCAGAATAGCTTCCTGTTTAAATTATTGGACTCCTGTTCAACAGACCTGGACTTCAGATAAATGCTAAAAACAACTATTTTCATCATGACCTTGACGTATGTTTGTTTTTCTTGGCATGACTGAAAAAAATGTGAAAATAAAATTATTGGTGTAGAGCAAGAACAGTAATGAAAAATGCTCATACTTCTTTATGGGGAGTTAGTGGTTTTTATTTTTCATTAAGGCCACAACAATATGGGAAGAAGTGTAACCTTGCTGTCCAAGGATTTTTTTCCTGAAAAGATTAGCTAGCCATAAACAGATGTTGAAGCTTCATTGCTGCTTCTGCTTTTTTCCTTTTGATCACCCAGAAAAATATTGCTTGAACAATGTAACTTTTCATTGGAGTTTTAATGCTTTTTGTTACTCTGTACAGTGCTTTAAAGAACTAGAACTTTCCATGCATGACAGCTGCATTTTCTCCTCTGGGAGTTCCACTAGTGAATACAATAATAATATGGAGATCAATTAATTATAAAATTTATGGATGTTGTTTCACTTATTTCTACAACAGATGTAGGAGAAACTGTAGCTCTGTGGACAAAGCACCAAGCTTCTTTTATTGTACAGGCATTTAAAGAGATGAACTGTTATTTAGCATGAACTCACCCTGCTAAAGATATTCTGTGGTTTCATGCCTTTAAGTTGAATCTGTTTATATGACAAAGGGACAGTCTAGTAGCCGAAATATTTTCAGTTTGCAAATACCTTATAAGGAAATGTAAGGTGATATAAACCATTCTCTTGTTCTGTTGTTATGGTATTGCACATGAACCTTGTTGATTTTACATTTGTGAGATAATTTCAGATGATTCTATATGGAGTCACCTACCGTTACTTCCTTTCAGATTGTAATGGAAGTTGAAATTCTTGCTGGGATGCTGTTGCTTAGTATGGCAACAGTATGGAAACAACTTGGTTGGGTGGCTTAATTAGTTGTGAACATTTAGGTGTGGTAGTTAAGTGCTCAGCATGAAAATGACAAGAATTTTCATTCCTAAAACAGTTCGAAGATTCAAAAAAACATTGCAAGGAAGATTAAATTATTCTATCAGTTTGTGAACTGCAGGAAGTAATGTTATGAAGAGAATACTAGAAGGAGCCAATTTATGTTGTTTATTCAACTTTGGATTAATAATAGGAACAAAGGACTTGTTATAAGGGAGGGGCGGAAGGCTATTTAAATTGTTAACCCTGAACTTTGCATATGACTGTTAAAGCCTTATTCTCTGGTTGGCTGACAAAAGGGAAAATTAGAGGTAAGAAATTTCATAAGAGCCAATTCAGTGAATGTGTTTTGTTACACATTTGGAGTACAACTTTTATGGTCACTCTAGTGGAAGGATTGCAGTTTTAGTTACTATTGGTAACTACTAATAATTTCTACTCTTAATGGATCTGTGCTTTTATCCATTTGATAGTAATTGTGATACGAGTATAGTATGGTGGGTAAGTGTTTTACCAAGTATTAGAATTTTTAGGGGATTCAGCCTGATTCAGTGTTTAGTAAATATCATTACCCACACAACTTGTCATGGAACCAAAAACAAAGGAGAGTAAAACATATGCCAAGTGATTGATTCTTTTTCTCCCCTAAAGAACAGATGGGACAGAAATATACCATTGGTTCCAGTTACAGATGAATGTTTAGCAAATATAATATTCACTGGTAGTAGTAGGCATTTATTGGACTTATTAAGAGTATTTTTCCTTACCTTTCCAGTGAGTTTTTTTTTAAAAAACATGATGGCTCTGCAATGTGCTTAAAAAATCTTTTTAAAAAGTTCAGTTTTTTAATTGAAAAAAAAAACACCACAAAGTTGTATACATTTTATTTTGACTCGGGAATACTTTCAACACACACACGCAAATATATATCACAACCACCTTTTCAACAAAACAGAAAGGGATTAGTTTTATTGATTGTTAATGCAAAGGAGGTTTGGATCCTATAATTTTGACAGTATCATTCTTATACTTTCAGTGTGATGTTTCTGGCATAACAAATTTTATGAATTTTCCACTGAGGGTACCCACGCCAAGCAGTAATAGCAAATTTCTTAAATATTATTTCGTGAAATAGAATGATGGAGGAGGGAAAGAAAAGTGGCCATTTTTGTCTTTTAGACAAGTATTTTTGCCTTTTAGCCATCAGTTGGTAACTTCTCAGTTAATTAGAGCTACTACCTCTAAATTCTTTTGTGGGAAATTTTTTTGGCTCTTAGAGGATACAAACTTGAGAATGCAATGCTCTGTTGAAAGAAACTTTCCACTGAGGATCAAGCTGTAACCCTGAACAGTACTTTGCATTTAAAGAGCATCCTTTTAATGAGAAGGTCAAAGCAGATCAGAGATGTCCATCCATATCACATCCTAACTAAGACAGAAGCTCTGGGAACCTAATTCGGGGTACATACTAGAAAAAATAATGGTTGAGTTAGTCCTCCAACAATATTGAAGGTTTCTCAGCAGTTCAGATTGGTTTAACCCTTTAGGGTAATTTCTAGGAACATTCTGACCCCTTTGTCTCCTTTCTACAGATATAGTACAGGATTTGGGCGTTGTTGACAGTGACTAACGAATATATTCACTTGGCTTACAGACCACAGATCCAAGCAAAAGACTCAAGTCATCAAGAAATAAGTTACTGGTTTAGTGGAGCCTTGGTCCTTATTATATTGATAGGTGCAAAGTTAAACAGTGTTTAACTTATTTAAGTAGAAAGCATTCAAGCTTGACATTACTCAAATTCTTTTCTTAAGTATAATTCACTCCCCCTCCTCCTTATTATTGTAGCAGAATCAGGAAGGTAGCCTAGTTTCTTAACAGTCAATCCTTTTCTGTCCTTTAAAAAATGTTTCTCCTTTACTTCTGAGCCTGTTGGTTTCATTGTTAGCACATTTAATATGATGTTTGCAGCCAGCCTAATCATAGACTCCATGGGACTATAATTGCCCTCTGGATCACCCCCATGTTATAGTAGGAGAGCTACTGGTTTCCAAGAAAAATATCCTGTCTTCTGTATAAGTTTTCAATCCGCCTTGGTTTTCAGCAACTGAATGAAGCTATAACCCAAGTCATACAAATGTTTGGGGAAGTAGAAGTCCAATCTATAAACTATTCTGAAAGCTGGATTTTTTTTTTTTTTTGGTTAGGCTTTGGCATTTGGTAACAATGCAGTTTACATCCATTCAAACTAAATGAAATATCCTGCTAAGTAGAACAAATGCCTGAGGGAAGAGCAAAAGTGGAGTTTGCCTATTGCATACAAGAAGAAATAAAGGGAGGGAAGGTCTCAAAAGTTTAGGTTCTAAACTTGCTTTTCTTTCAAGTCCAAAACCTAACTACTGTACTAAAATCTAAGGGCCTAAGCCCTCTCAGGCAACTAGAAAATTGGGAAATTTGCTTGTTTGTTCATAGCAGGAGCAGTACACTTTCATAAAGAGTATCCCCAGAGTAATGAGACCTGATTCTCTGTACTGATTCATGTTTCTTGTTGAGAATGGAAAGCAGTTGAATAACCATGTGGCTGACAATATAATCAATTCTGTCATTGATTCTGAAAGGTTCTCCTAAAATGACTTTTACCCAGTCTTATGTTTATCCTCAGTACTGCTTCTCTGACTGACTCCTAAATATTTCAAAGAGAGTTAATCCTATGGGAGAAAGCTCTAAAAAGGTAGCAGAAAGGAATATCCAAATCAAAGGAAAGTATACTAGTGTGTTTTTAGTGTACGTAAGCAATGATGCTAAGCTTATACCTAAACTCCACCAAATGGAAGATTTAGTCCACATTTGTTTCTTTAGAGTCCCAAAGAGGGTCCCAGTAGATTACCTGGGACTTAATCACTTCTTAGCCCAGTTGTGATATAGTACTGGGTTCTTCTGCTGTGAACATTTCACCTTCATAAAAAATAGTAGATGAACGACTTCTAGAAAGAAAATACCTCACACCTCTCCCCTTCCTCTCCAAATGAGCCCTATGGCAGGGAGATGGTAGATAAGATGATTGTGAAAAAAAAATCCAATTTACCTTATTTTAGTAGAAATTATAGCTCAGCATTATTTATATGCTTTACTTGAACATACAAACTTATTTGCCCTTTCACTGGTATTTTGTAATACTGGTGGGTATCACCTTGAAGGGTAGAACTGGCCTGCTGGTACTCAATCCGTTATGCTTTCTTTTGCCTGAAGGATGGGACCTAGCTGAATCTTTCCCAGGCCTTTTTTGTCTGTTCCCCTGCAGGGTGGTTTAGGGTGTGATCTTTTCACCCTGGCCTCCTCACCTCTTTAACCCCTTTATCTATGGAGATTTAATCATCAATGCCCTTTTACAACAATTAGCTTCCATTTTTAGTCTGGGGCAATGTGTAATGGCCTATGGGACCCTTCTTCTTTTATTCATTTATTCATTTATTTTTATTCATTTATTTATTTATTTGATGAAAAGTCATCAATATAATCACATTAATTTGGAGCACTCTGGAGGATTCTTTTAGATTTTTGGCTCTTACTGTAAATGAAATTTTTGTGTATCTCTAACTCTTGGCCTGTTTAATATTTGAGGAAAAACTCAGAATTTAGGAAATATTGAGGGGAAAGAAGTAGGAGGAGTATATTATAATGTCTAAGACAGGAATTAGGTGAGGGGTAAGTTGCCACAGGCTAACCACACCCTATGTTTTCCTTATAATCTCTAGGTATCATCTCTAAGTTGTTGTTGTTGTTGTTTTTTCATCAGTTATACCTGGACCACCCTTTATTTCTGGCCTAACTTGTTAATTCTCAGGTGGCCTGGGGATGCTGTCTCCCCTCTGTAGACACTTCTGCTTGTAGGTTCCCATTCTCTTTCTTTAGTTTGCCTCTCCCAGACTATATGTGACCCTCTATGAATGAATGCCTTTGTGACTCAAATCTGTCTTCTGGCTCAAAAATTATGATAGTCTCAATTTACTCTAAGGGCTGAGAGGGAATATTTGTCCCTTTGAACTATAAATCACAGAATGTCAGAAACCTCAAACTTAATACATGCCTCCCCAGGTTTTGGAACTTTGTCATCCCCTGCAAAATCAGCTTCGTTATACATGACATCTGGCCATACAGTATAGTATTAGATTGCATCAGTACTTAAATAGAACAAGGTTGGTTGGTTAACCTGGAATCCTTGGTAAATCACTGTGCCATTCACAGTAAATGTACATGAATTATATGCAGTGGACCTAGTGCAATGCAGAGCATCGCTTGACACACTACTTTAGTGACTTACAGGTCTAAATTTCATGCAAAGTATATTCAGCTTCAAGAGTATACAGCTAAAGAAAATGTTAATATGAAACAGTGAGAAAAAGAAAAAATGCTTTTAAGACTCTGCCATCATATTCCACTTAATATGTCAGGTTAAACTTCTCTAATAATCTTGGGTATACTTTCAAATAGATAGAATTAAAATATGCTGGGACTTGAAGGTTAGCATGGAGTATATCTCTGTAAAATGATATTTTCCATTTGTTTCCTAAGTGAAGTTGTCTTTTCAGTGAGTAACACTGAAAGGAATTATCCTACTAGATTACAAGACTGGATCAGCATGTTCTTATGAAAAGAACCTCCTTGTGTAAAAAAAAAAGTTTATTTGAGACTCCCTCACAATGGTGGTAATGCCTGCTTGTCACCCTTTTGAGAAAGTTTTTAACCTTCGTTCTAATTTTAAAAGATTTCCTGTGAATTCTGTGAAGGCTTTTCTTTAGCAAGCATTGCTTCCTTTAGAGATTTAAATACTGACTTTGAGAAAACTACCATGACTTAAGGAAGTAAAAAGAGTGTGCTTATCTGAAATGTAAGTGGTTATAGTCCTAAAAAGTTAAAAAAAAACCTCTTAAATATTTACTAATACTATAACTGATTATTTATAATTTGCCTGAAAGAAGAGTTCTGCAAGCAAGCTACTTAGGCAAACATTTGATTTACCACCACCCATAGTATGCTTTGCCTTGTCTAGCAATGTTCAAAATTAAAAGATTTTTCTTTGTGTATTGTGTCTTGCAAAATTACTTAAGTATCCTCATGTATACTAAATAATTTAACTTAACAATTGAATAGATGGTGGGCTAAACATGTTTTCCCCTTTTGTGGGTGTGTGTGGTTTACAGTTTCATAAAATAATAGAGCCCCTACCTACACATGACTTGGAAAAATTGAGAGTACTCTCAAACATAGAAAAAGAGTATTTAATTTTGCACACTCATTAAAAGACAAATGTGGGAAGATAGAGAGGAGGCAGAAAGGTTGCTGAAACAGTGGAACATCAGGCTATTGATGTGAGCATGTTTTGTGATCGGCTTTGAGTATTGCCTTTTGAATAGAGAAACCAACAGTATTTGTGTATTTAGGAGCAGAATCAGAAAACACCCCATGATGAATCAGTCATGCAATAATCCATGCTTATTTGTTTTATAACAGGTTTAAGGATTTAATGGTGTAGATCAAACCCAGCTCTTTAATTCTGAGCAGAACAGTTAGAGTGTGGGTCTTCAATGGGAAATATGCTGATCAAGCATTGCTAGCCTGAGAAACATGGAACTATTTATACTAGCCTAAAATTATCATCCATGCTGTGTTGTTATTTGGGCAGCTTTAGTTTGGATAGGTTTTAAGTAGAAGCTACAGTTGCTAGGAAGATTTGATGGTGGGCTAATCCCTGTAAAAAGAATACATTTGTTATGTGAGATTTAGTAGCAGAAATCTTATACTTTAATTCTGAAGCTGTGCATGACCACTGGTTATCAGGTTTTTTTTTTTTAAGGATTAAAAAAGGGGAACAAATTCTGACATGTAGTTGTTCTAGATTCCAGACGTGCTTCATTCTTCTTGTCTAGTACTCTTAGTCAGAATTCCAGATTCTGCTGTCGTACAAGGTCAATGAATAGGTAAGACTGCCTGCAACCTCAGGGTTCTGAAAGGCAGGAGAAGGTTTTGCTTGAGCGGCTTAAGCCGCCAAAGAAATCTGGTTGGTAGTGGGGACTAAAGTGAGCTTCTATTGTTTCACTTTAGCAAGGTTCCTGAGATGTAGAAGAGGGCAGCAATGCTGTCTTTATCTGAAGTGACAAAGCTTACTTTTCAAGGAAACAGGGAGTTTAATGACATTTGACCATCGCTGCCTAGCATCATGGTACCTGTCTGCCTTTTTGTTGTCCTCGTTGTGGAGTAAGAGAGCAACTAGCAATGAAATGAAGTGTGCTTTATTTTATTTTATTTTTTGGATGGGGACACAGGGAACAGAGATTTTTTGGTCAATGAGCTCCATTTCCATGAATTTAAAGGATTGATTGAATAGCAGTTTGATAAAACACAGTTACAAGAGTTGTGCTTTCTTCCATACTTGTTTATTAATTCACTGAACAGAAAAAGTTTTCTTTAATTTGGACTAGTTGGCATGGAAACTTTTTCATTACATGTATGTAGTTAGGCACATTTGAGTATCTGTGACATGTTCTTGCTCGAATACCTATCTTGTTATGTAAATTTTACAGTGGTATATGCCTAGATGATTTGACCTTTTGACCTTTCATCAAATATGAATTTTTTATTGTTTTGATAAATGGTATCATTTAGACAATTTTCCTTAATTATTGAAGACTGTTGCTTAATAGTAGTTAAAGCTCAAAATCTGAATGGGTCTCAGTTTCCTTTTTTCCCCCTTGCTTTGCAGCAGGGATGGCATGGGATTATTAGAAGTGTTCCAAGTAGACATTTAATTCCATGGTCTTTATTGTAAACAGTCTTTTTCTACACCACCTGTGCTGGTTACAGTCTTTCAGGATCTTTATCTGTCTCCTAGCAATGCATTGCACATCTGGTCACAACATTTGCACTGAACAAATCAAAGAAGAAAAAAAAATCAAGAGAGGTGGGGTAAAATAGAATTTAAAAAGGGAGGGAGGGTGAACATTGCCGGAGTTTAATGTCTACAGTTTAAATTATGTGTGTGTGTGTGTGTGTGTGTGTGTGTATAAAACTATATAACATATAATATACACACACACACATCCAAATATGTATTAGCTGTAGCCAAAGAAGAGTCACTAAATATGGCTGCCAAATAAGTGTCAGAGTTATAAGGTTCTTGAAAGCGTTTGTAAACAACTGGTTTGACTCCTGTTTGTCTCCCCGTTTGACATAGTACAGTGATGTTCTGCATTAATAGTGCAACACTTTATTCCCAAATAAACCAGACTGTTCTGACAGCTGAAAGGTTCGATTTCAAGTTCGATATCACCCCCCTGGGGATTACTGAGTCTAAGAGCTTTGAAATTCAAAATTTGCCTGTTTAAATTTCAAATTTATTTTTATATGAAACACTTGCCTTGTAAGATACCCTTATTATTCCGAAAAATTTTCCATCCATTTCCCTTATGGAAGATCATATGATGATCTAATGTTTATGTTTTTCTTAAATGGATAGTAGGTGACATATTTACTGATCTGAGGAATAATAGAATAATGCTGTTATAGGGAATTGGAATTTGTGTATGTGTGTGTTGGATGGGAGGTTCAGTTTAGAAAAAGAGAAAATGATTTGATCCCTTGAAAGCCTAGAACTTTCAATAATGTATCAAATCACAGTCATTAGGCTTCTCTCTCTGCCCACACCCTCCCCCAAACACAATGCAGGATAAAACCCATAGAGATATTACATAATGTACTTGTCAAGAATTGTTCTTTGTAAATATTCACTGATGTATCACTCTCTCTCCTTTAGCTGCTGAGGCATCTAGCCTCTCTCAGAGGTACTGTATATACAATATGTATGTATATACATACACACATGTTAGTGATAAACTAGGTCATGTTATAGAATATACATGGACAAAAATAGACGTGTGCAAGCTCACATCATACACATTGTATGCAGTATGTACTGTGCAACAATTTTTGGAGGATGTATTCATTTAGAATTTTGGTCTTCATTAAATATTGATTAAACTTTTAGATATGGCAAGCAAAAAAATCTTAAATGACAGCTCACATGATATGCCTTAGAGCAACCCTACCAAAATACACTAAACCTCAGGATATTTTTACAGAAGCATTTTGTGTGTGTGTGTGTGTGTGTGTGTGTGTGTGTGTTTAAATAATATTCAAGAAAACTGATTATTGACTTGCCTAATTACATACTTTTTTACCGTGAGCTCTTCCTTAAATAAAGGCTTTTTGGTTGACTTTCTGTGCTAAACAGCATTACCTACGAAGGTAATGTTTAACAGAATGCTTTCTGGCTTGCTGCACATAATTGTCTCTCTTTGTATTTTAGGGCTCAGTTCTTTTATTTGATGGTGGGAATTTTTAGCCTCTCGCAAAATAGAACCTGGAAAGGAGAAAATAATGTTAGAATGTGAATTAACTGCAATCCATTTTTTTTATGGTGATAAGAGAAATGTTGATTTGGGGTAAAGGAATGGAGAAAGGGGGATGTGGCCCAAAGCTTGTCCCTTTATTATTTTGTGCATATAGAAAAAATAGAATATCCTGTTATGAACAGGTTTAAAATAGTAAGACCATAGATTTAGACCTGTAATAAACAGCCAGTCTTGCCTGCCAACACCTTGAAATTTTAAAAATGGGTGCTCAGGAAAAGAGCATTACATAGTAGGAGGATGCCATAAGTTTTTACCTTTAAATTTCAGATATATGCTGATTCTTTTCCTGCTAACTAATCTCTGAAATAATAAGGAGAATGCATTTTGTTTTGTTTTTGTGAATGGACTCTTGAATTTGTCAGTACTCCAACTTAATACTTTATAAACAATTAGAAGCTAGATTAGAATTTCATTTTATTGTTGTTTCATGGTAACAATTTAGAAATGGCAACATTTCTAAATTTCCCTTCAAATGGACATTTGAGTTGATTTTTTTTCTCCTTTACCTTGACGGTTATTTGAATGATTTTCCACTTTGATACACTACTTCTGAAAAAGTTGTATGACTCTGTACTAATATTTTTGTACGTGGTATAAAAATGACCAAGGTGAATGTTAATCATTTTTTGATTGCCGACCTACATATTAAAAGATGCGCAAACTATCTTTGTAAGAGGTGAATCAACCTCTCGATGCCTGTATGACTTTATCTAAGCTGCCAAGTTTGAACCAGATGCAATTTAAAATGGCTAAGTTCTAAGCCTCTGGAAATGGAGTTCTTAATGGAAATAGTGACAAGATCATTAACTATAGTAACCCTGCTGGGTGCTTGCTGCAGGAATGCTAGACTTGTACATCCAAACATGTTATGTGAACTGGTCGTAGAAGTGAGGTTGATTTGAATAAGAAGTTTAGCTGATATAAAGTGCTGGAAGAACAAGAGGTTTTGTTCACCTATCTTCTCTTAACTTCATGAAGGCTAATTATTTAGAGAAGAATGGTTTGGTGAAAGTACTATTTGATCTATATTTTGGGAAGTGTAATAAATTGATGTGCATGAATTTGGGAATGCAAAGGAGAAATAAGTTTTTTTCTGTTACCCTTTGATTTTGAAACTATTTTTCATAATTCTCAATGAGAATCCCTTTGTCATATTAGCATTTTAGTCATATTAGTATACACACACATACAATCTCTGTTCTAGGATAACAATTTTGGCTTCCTAGCACACATTACTAAAGACCGTGAAAATAAAATAAAAAAACCCCAAAGCAAAACAAAACACCATATCTCTACATCTGCACCAGTTGATTTCTTGGCCTTTCTAGGTCTAATCAATAATCACATTGTGTATTTATCTGAGGTTTTTTTTTTCCATTCTCCTTTGAGGTCAGATTTTACTGTTGGTCTTTATATATCAGAAAAAAGGACATAGCCTTCTGCACTAATCATTTTGGCTTCACTATTTCCTTTTGGTAATAAACTGCTTAGCATCCATACTAGTAACTTTTGATAAGTTCTGTTCTGCTTCCATATTTTGTCTGCTTCTGATGATATACATTTTATCCTCATCAATACTCCTCCTCCATTCATGTAACAGCTCTTTGGACACTTTTTAATAATTAAATTGGATTAAAATGATGAATACTTTGTATTTGGCAAAATAACTGAGATGGCAAAAATGACTAGATGTGGGACTGTTGAAAGATGCTTAAACTGATCATTTCTGAATAGACTTTTAAAATGATAAGAGATAAGCAGTTTTGATGATTTTTGCCTAGAAGATCATCGCTCAATTGCAGTACTTTAACCGTCTTATGGACCACCAGTTAGTCACATTCGGGCAGTGTCATCTTAGTAAAAGGCTTTGTTTTATTTTGTGTTGCAAAATATTTTAAAGAGAGCATTTTTTAAAAAAGAACATGATAATTGTGTCATGTTTTTGTCCTGATTCATTGCATTTTATTTTCTGAATGAGACCAGGCACACCTTTACAACAAAAATTTCAGTTTAATAGTGCAATGTATTTCTTTTTTGGAACTGCTTTGAAATAGAGATTATTGGTAATTCTGTAAGCTTAACATATTTGCTACTAATCAAATCATGGGATGGCAATATTTGGTAATTTTTGTGATGGTAGTGGTATTCAGGGAAGCTTTTTGTGAGTGCTGCTGACTCTGGTTCCCCTTTTTTTCATTTCTTCATATTAGAGTGGAATTTAGTTTGTTCATAATGTATTATTGATTGGTCTGAGAACTGCAGCAGCCCCAAGGCCTTGTCATCAATGGTACTTACTCTCCCAATAGTGAATGCATCACTTCATGTAGCTATTTGGGATCCAAGTCTGTGGGATATAAGCCTACAATTGTTAATCTTGTACTGAACGGTTTTTCAGGAGAGGAACTCTTCATTGTTGTTATGGAATTTTTTTCCCATTGGTTAAAGAATAGTCCCTTTGTCATAGCAGTAAGATAAGCTTGTTCAGGATGTTAATGATGTATTTTCATTCATTGCTCATAATACTACAGTGTAACAACTAAAGTACATTTCATTGTCTCCAAGAGGACAAACATGACCAGTAGACTGAAACACAAAATCGGGCCCTTACCCACTCGGTATACGTGTTTCTTAACATACCCTATAGCAGCAGGGCACAAGAACTGCCTTTTTAGAAACCCCTAAGAAACAGTGGGAGGGACGTTGGCGTGTTGTTGACTGTTTTTGAAGCAGGTTACCTCTTTGCAACATGTCCCGGTCAAACATTTAAAGTATTTTTGTTTTTGTTTTTGTTTTTAAGGCTTTTTTTTTAAATAGAGGGCATTTTCTTTCCCTCTTTATATTCCTACCAAATTCCACTGTGTCCTTTCACATACACAAGTAATCAATCAGTCGACCAGTCAATCCAGAATTTGAGGCTGGTGTATAGCTTATCTTTGCTTTCTGAATTCTTGCAAGTTTAATATCTATCTGAAAGCCTGCTGCAGAGAGGGGAGAAGCAGAGTCACTTTCTGACATGCTGGTAATCTAGAAATCCAAAGTTAAGTTTTCAGCAGAAGGATATTTATATCATTAATGAAAACAAGAGCTGAAAGAGAACAGTTATTGTAATAGAAATGAAAACACAAATAGAAAACTTCCATGGAAAAAGATTGTTACTGCTACCTTCAGACTTTGAAGGGCCTAAAAACACTGAAGTAAATTTTTGTGCTGGAAATGTTTGTTTTTCTAGCAGCCCTTTTCTATACTCTGTCCAGCCCGCTGTACCGATTTGGGCAGCTTTAAACAAACCTCAAGAGTTGTATAGTGATGTATATATGTGATGATGACTCTAAATGATTGAGCATGTTAGAAAGTTAGCCTTCCATGAAAACTGGTTCAGTGTCTGAATGGGGTTTTGATTGCATTAATAACTTAGCTGGTTCTGTGAATATAAATAAAATCATTTCGCTTTCATATAATCCTAATTTACTCTGCAGTGTTGGAATTTGCTACAAATTTAGGAATATTCTTCCTATTAAAAGATCTTCTCTCACTTTCTCCTTATGAAAGTACACGATATTTTTCTGATTAGCAAGCTGTTATCTACTGAAAACAGAAAATTAAAAAAATATTTTTTTAAGGATACTATAGTGAGACTTTAAAAAAGAATGTTGTAAGAGACAAAATAAATTCAACTTCAGTCATGTTTGGTTAATAATAGTTCACATTTGAAAAGGGAAATGGATTTCACTGGAAAAAGGAAGTCCTGAGGGCCAGCTAGGTGGCTCAGTGGATAGAGCACCAGCCCAGCAGTCAGGAGGACCTGAGTTCAAATTCGGTCTCAGACCAGACACTTGACACTTACTAGCTGTGTGACCTTGGTCAAGTCACTTAACCCCATTGCCTAGCAAAAACAAACCAAAAAAAAAGAAAAGAAAAAGGAAGTCCTGGATAGGGCAAAAAGTCTGGTCTAGCTCTACCTCTTCATTTTTTTTTAATTCATCCCCTTCCCTCTACTCACTTAGTAAACATCGTAGTTAAGGCCCTGATTGAGTTTCCCCTGGTATATTGTGGTACCTTCATAATTGGTCTTCTTGCTTTCAATCTCTCCCTGTTCAAACCCACATTTTACGGAAGTGCCAAATTAATAATCCAAATGTATACTTCTGACCATGTCACTCACTCCCTTGCTACAGAAGTTTCAGCTGCTCCCTATTGTCTGGAATAAAATGCAAATTCCCCTGTTTGAAATTTAAACCCTGTAGCAATAAGGCCCCAACCTATTATTTTAGACTGATTTCATATAGTTTTTCTTGTACGTGGGTACATACACCTCAGTTTCAGACAAATTGTCCCTGGACTCAACATTTCCTCTTATTTCGTCATGCTTTTATAAAACCAGGCTCTCCAAGGTGCCTAGAGTCCTCTGACCTACCCAGTTCCTCTTCTTGGGATCCCTAAATCCTTCAAAGCT
Source organism: Phascolarctos cinereus (assembly GCF_003287225.1). NCBI lineage: Eukaryota > Metazoa > Chordata > Mammalia > Diprotodontia > Phascolarctidae > Phascolarctos > Phascolarctos cinereus. The sequence continues at coordinate 540,344,787 of NW_027555847.1, read as the reverse complement.
CATCTCAAATGCAACTTCTTACATCAGTTCTTTCCTGATTCCTCCTGTAATTAGTGTAATTCCCCTCCCCACTCCCACCCCCGAATTTCTTTTTAGTTTACTTGCATTTATGTTACTGTGTTCATGTTTCCTGCTACCTTGATAATCCCCCAGGGGAATGTAAGCTCTATGAAGACGGGGACAGGTTTGATTTTGACTTTGTATTCCCTGGGCCAAGCACAATACTAATCCCTATAATAAATGCTTATTAAAATGAATTGACTGGAATAATTCACTAGAAAGCATAGCATAGGGAGCCCAGCTACTTAGGCTCTCTAGGTCTTTTCTAGTGTGATTCTTATTCAAGTTTTCCCCTAATGTACCCCATAGATTACCTCCATTGTATGTTAAAGACTTTCTTCAGGTTCTTTTAATATCATAAGGATGCTTACCAATGTGCCGCAACTAGGCAATATAGATATAGGTAGACATGTAGATATATTTTTTTCTGTTATTCTTGTTGTAAGACTAGGCTACCTCATTTTCCTGTTATAAATGATCTAGATAATATTATGTCACTTCTTGTTAGCCACCAAATATTTATTAAACACAGCATTTTTTTGAAAACCCAGCCTTGGAATGAAGTAGGAATGAAATAGGAAATAGGAAAATAGGAAAGACCATACCGGACTATACATTAACTTCCTCTAACTTAGAACTCCATGGTACCTGAAATGTGTCTGAGTTGCTACACATTCTACATCTCTTGCAGCTAGTTCACATTCCTGTTTTGAATAGTAAACACTCCTTTGACTACACATTACATTTTCCTTCTTGTAACGAAATGTTCTGAGTCTGACATATTTAATGTTTTTTCCTTTTTAGTATAAGAGACTTAAGGTTATTCTCAAGTTGGGTACTTTGTTGTTGTTAAGGTTGTTTCTGTTGTTGTCTGACTTTTGTGACCCCCATCTGGGGTTTTCTTGGCAAAAATTCTGGTGTGGTTTGCCATTTCCTTCTCCAGCTCATTTTAGAAATGAGGAAATTGAGGCAAACAGTCAAATGACTTGCCCGGGGTCACATAGCTAGTTAAGTGTCTGAGGCCAGATTTAAACTCATGTCTTTCTGATTGCAGGTCCTGTGCTTTATTCCCTGTGCCATCTAGCTCCTCTGGGTACTTTAAGAAACTGCATTAATTCTCTCAAACCAATAGAGTACCCACCCTTTAGGGATTGTACTAGGTTTTGAAGTTAATGCTTATCCCAAGGTCATTACTTATGAATTATAGCTATCCCAAATGAAGTAAATGTAAGTACAGATCTTTTAAAGATCACTTAATTCCTCCATGGAGGGGAGGGGTTGTATATTGGCTAGTAAGAAAAAAAAATTCACAAAATCTGCTAAAACTTTTGTACTCATATATCTCTGGATCTGGGAATTTATTGTATTCCATTTTGCATTTCAATTCATGTTTCATTTTCACTTTGCTGAATGTGGCCTTTTTTTTCTTTTCCCACAATTACAAAAAATGTGTTTTCCAAAAATAACTCTGAATTGTTCATTAGATCTCAAGGGAAATTTAAAAAAATTTTTAAAAAGCATTTGAAATCTATTTTCATACAGTAATCAGTAAGCCATTTTCATATCTAAACAATTAAACTACAGTTTAGTCTGGCAAGTTCTCAATTTTCAGCTTTTGAAAAAAGTTATAATAATAACAAAACTGTGATTTATTATGACAGAATGTGTTCTAATTGGTTTATGCTTTGTTTTGTGCGTATAGGTTGACATACTGTCATTGTGTATTCTAAAACATATAAATACTACCTTTTTACCTCCCTTTCCCCTTGAGTTGCTGTAATTATTTTCCATAACTCTAGTTTGTATAGAAAACTTGTGTTTATGAGTTTTATAAGATTAATAGACCTGTAAGTTCACTACCTTCAAGAAAAGTTATAACCATATGCATTCCTCATACCTCTGTCATGTCTGATAAGGGGAAGTGGAAGTTTTTCCAAAGTCTTGGAGTTCATTTAAATAGAATTTAGTTTTGTGGTATTTCGTTATTTTTTAGAGGTAAACCATTGCCTCCTAGGGATGAAGCCAAATTCTGCTCACCTTTACTCCAGTTTGGATGTAGGATAATGTGGATCACTAGGAAGGCTTATTACCTTTCAGATAAAGGCTTTCAGTTGGGCTAAGTACTAGGAGAACATTTGCAAATTTGATGTTTTGGTAACAACACAATTCTTTTTATCTTTATAAAGAAAAAGCTTCATCCCTGTCTTAAACATTAACTGCTTCCCATTAAACAAGAATGGTCTTGATGATATGATGATCCATCCACCTAGGTCAGCTAGAGGTGATTAATTTTTGGATGCATTTTTGTAAGGCTTGTAAGAAAATTTTGGCCATTTTCATGGTGGCCATTGGGAAGGTACTTACTTTGTCTATTTTTTCCAACAGGAATTTTCTTTTCAAGCTGTTTTTTTCAGAATATGCCCATTCTCTTTGTCACTGTTATTACTCCCTCTCATTTATACATTTATATATTTTTCTATGTTAAATGTTAATTTTCAAAAACATTTTTCCTAAATGGAATGATTTTACAAATGGTGATGAGGGATTGGAGCAATCAGTGAGCTCTGTGAAAGAGGTGAGGGGTGGGCAGTAATCTTACAGAAAAATATTAAAAAATAGAATAAAGAAGTATATTTAAGCTTCCCCGTGAGAAATTGGATTGGCCTTTGAAATGCACTCAGGCTGGTTTGGGGGTATAATTTTTAAACTAGCAGAGTATAGTATAAAATGAAAATTGTATTTCCTAATTTGGGGGCTTCTGAAAAGAAAAATGTCTAGTTAATTTTTAGGGGTTCTTGGAGAGTCTGGAACTCATACTACATGAAGGGAATAGAGGTCTCTTCAGAGTAGTATCTCAGAGCTATGGACCAAAAGCTGAATTTTTGAAACTTAGTCAAGAATCTAAATGACTTCGTGAGTTGTGATAGCAAATAAAAATATTTTATAATGTTATTGGCAGAGAAAGGAAGACTAGCATTATTATATACTTTTACTCTGTAGTTATTATGTTTTAAATAATTTTGAACTGAAACCAATCCAAATTAACTTCTGTGGGCCTCAGTGTCCTCATGTTCAGTGAGGGAGTTGAGCTAGATAATCTCTAAGGTTATTTCCCAACACACATATCAATGATTCTATAAAATCTGTGTAATAACAAATTGTGTTTAATGTGATTCCATTTATTGTAATTAATAATGACTGTACTTTTATTTTAAAGATTTCAAAGTGCTTTTACATCCGTTACAATATCATATTCATTCAGCCCTTCATTATAAAATAGCAATCTTTCTCTCCATTAGTTCACCTGAGCATCAGGACAACAATGTGAGGTGGATAGTACAAATACTTACAGATTGAGAGCTGGAATGTATACTACCTTACTGGTTGTATAGTTGTATATATATTTTACAGATGAGAAACCTGTAGCCCTCAGAGGTTTAAGTGGCAAATGACTTTCCTAGGGTCACACAGTTAGTGGTGGATAGAGCTGAGGTTTGAATATCCTTTGACTCCAAGCCTAGCTCTTTCCATTATGTAATTGACCTGTCTTTAAGCTCCATAACATTGCTCTGAGACAGATTATACATTAGCCCCATTTTGATAGATGACGAAAATGAGATATATGAAGCAGCTAGAACACAAGTAAAAAATGCCTTGATATTTTTACTCTTATTATTTAATTTCAAATGATTTTCATTATATGTATCATTGGATGCTAGGAGCAGTGGCATAGTGGATAGAGAATTGGACTTGGAATCAGAAGTACTGAGTTAAATCTGGCCTCAGATACTAGCTGTATGCAAAAGAAACTTAATTTTTCCATTTGCCTCAGTTTCCTTATCTGTTAAATGGGGGAAGTAATAGCACCTGTATCTCCCAGGGTGGTTGTGAGAATCAGATGAGATAAAATGCTTTGCATGCCGTAAAGTTCTGTGTAAGCACTATTATTAGCTGTTGTCATGATATGCAGGAGAAATAGGGAGAAACTTCTCTTGCTGTAATGAGTGGGGAGGGAGAAGCAAAGGCATTTAAAAATTAGTTCTAACAAATCTTCACAATGTATGCATCAAATTAAGTCAGAAAAGTTTTTAATGAATATATCTTTTGGGTCACTTCATTCTTGAATTATGTTAATTTATATGATTTTTTTTTTTAGCATTGGGGTTAAGAAAAGAAAAAAAGAATAGCCAAAGAACCCTTATTTCAGATGATTTATTTTCAACCTTTTTACCTTAAAAGTCCATTTTGAGTTTAAGGTGAAGATTTGTATTGGTTCTTATTTATCACCAACTGGTTGAGTGAATTTTCTCCCTAGGCCTTGCCTTCTTGTCTTATTAATAGGTTACTTTATCGTCTTGGTTACATGGACTAAAACTACATGCTGAATGGAATAAGGCCATGTGTCCAGTAGTTCTGTCCTCTCAAATTAGTTCTGAGACACTAATTTTGGGGGTCAGGGAGCTAGTTGTTTGTTCCCTTTGTATATTTGATGCACATGTGGTTCTTCAACCATTTGAGATTATGTGATTCTTTTTTAACAATGTGAGATTATCAGATTAGGTCTCTAGTTTAGATATTAAAAATGTTTCATTTCAAAAGTTAAGTGTATTTAATTGAAGATATGTCTCAAGGATAAAAAAAAATTTTGCAGCTCATTTAGTCCTAGAGACAAGAGCTAAAATGAAGCATTTATTGGTAAAATGGTTGTAAAATAATAAATTGCAATTAAAACAAATTATCAGAAAAATTACTTTTTGTAAAAATAAATGTAATTTAAAATGCTATCTTTAGGAAATGTTCAGCTTTGTGTTTATGCTGATAATAGTATTCGTGTCACATTTAACAAACAGGCAATGAAATAAATAATTCTCTTTTATCATTTTCTTGACTATTGCATCAGAAACATCTGGTAATATGTACCCATAGGTCTTGTAATTTTCTTTGGTCTTGTGTTTATAATGATAAGTTGACTTAATTTCACATGATATACTGAAGTAAACATTATTCTGAATGAAGCTGCTTTGTTCTTTACTGTAGATTGAGTTTACCGCTTAGGCAGAAAGATGTTTCTATAGTGGAAACCTAGAGAATATTACTTGGGGCTTGGAAAGATTGAAAAATAAAATTCTAAACCAAAGTGTTTCCCCTTTATCTTGAGGGCATGTAGCATGTGTAGAGGGAAAGATTTAGAAGAATTGCATCTTTTGTTATCCGAGGGAGCTCACTAATCAGGTAGAAGTGTTGGCTGGCCTCTTGTCATTCAAGATGTTGACTAAAACATTGGGAAGAAGTAGCAGGCAATAAGAGTTATCAGCTACTATTAAAATTCTCAGTTCTGAGTAGACACTTCTGGAAAACTTCCTGCCCATCCTCCCAAAGGCTGTGGGTTACAAGTTGTCTCCATGGCTATCAACCAGTATTCTTTCTCTTATCTCATTAGTTACAGCGGTGACATATGGTCTCCCCTCTCGATTCTGGTGGCTAAAGAGTGGTGGCAGTGGGGGAAGGGAAGGCAGATGGTAAAAGCTAGTGAGTGTCACATATAGTGACAGATCTTGTCACTGTAATGTATTGAATACATATGTGTATGTGTGTGTTTATATGCATGTATTGTTATATGTGCCTGAGTTTTTTGAGGTTATTAAATGTAATAATGTTACAATGTTTTTAATAATTGAGATTATTGCAATACTTTAAAACTCAAATTTGCATCTGCATTTCAGTATTGCTTAACAACTGACCATTAGGACATCTTGTTAAGACATGTTGTACATTTTCTCAGACTATTTCTGTTTTAATCAGAATATTAAACTTATTACAGGTTGTTCTCATGTTCTGAACAGGAAGCGCTAAATCAAGTAAAGTAGTAATGTTAAAGGCTTAAAGTCAGTTTCAGGCCATCTGCTCTGTAGAAAACTTTCACTCTTAAATAAAATTAACACTCCATGTAATAATAATGACATTTGACATTTATATATAGCACTTTAAGGTTTGTAAAGCACCTTACATATAGTGTGTCATTTGATATGCATGGATACACAGACATTTTTATTAACTATTTTCTTGGTGTCAATTTGATTCAATTAAATAAGCATTTGGTAAGTGAACTGTTTTTATTTTACATTTGTTAATAAAATATGCATTTTAACAATATGCTGTTAAAGATGTAGGCTTTATACTTGCATCTTTAGAAGTTTTGTTCACATGTAGAGAATCATTAAGGGCTATTCACAGCTATTCAGACTATTAGTTCTGACTTGAGAAATGTAGAATAAACACCCTGCCTAAGTGGGAACATTTATATTGCTTTCTTATGTTTTTTTCTAACTTATCTAAGTAAGGTTTATTAAAATTTGAATATTTTACAAGGACTTTCTTATTTACTGTTTGGTTTATTCTGCTTATCATTCATTCAATTGCAAATTGATAGTCCCATTGTTTATACCCATCTTTCAGATGTTTCAATAGTGATTTCTGAATGAACCACAATTTTTCTGAATGTCATTTAGAGAAAAAGATACTATTTTCAAATGGCCATCTTCTGTATATGATCCAAAGTATCTACACTCAAGGTTGGAAGAGACTTTATCAATCAGCTCTGTTTACAGATAGAAATTCTGAAGCCCAGAGAGATGAAGTGACCTAGTAAGCAATAGCAGATCCAGGAGTTTGACCTAGAATCTTCTTAGTTCCAAACCACTTATCTTTATATTAAACTATTTTGCCTCCAAGGTTGTACTTTGTTAGTCACAGAGATAGGACCAGAGTAAAGACTTTGTCCCATTCACTTTTACTAGATGCTTCCCCAGCCCTTCTTAATTTCAGTGCCTTCCCTCTGTATTTTCCTATTTATGCTGCATATAGCTTCCTTTGTGTGTATTTGTTTGCATGTTCACTCTTTTTTTAAATACATTTTTTTTTAATTTTTAGGCTGTTGGGGTTAAGTGACTTGCCCAGGGTCACATAGCTAGTGAGTGTCAAGTGTTTGGTCTGAGGCCAGAATTGAACTCAGGTCCTCCTGACTTCACATGTTCACTCTTTTATTAGATTGTAAGCTACTGGAAGACAAGGACTGTCTTTTGCTTCTTTTTGTATCTGCAGTGCTTAGCACCTTGGCACAGAGTGGTGCCATCAGTAAGTGTTTATTGTTAGGTTAATTGATAACCATGTTGACTCTATTTAGTTCAATCATCTTTTTTAAGTAACAGCTGATATTTACATAGCACATTAAAATTTGCAAAATGCTTTTCTATACATTATCTCTTTTGATCTTCATAACAAGCTTGTGAAGTCATTACTACAAGTATTACTATTTCTTTTCCAACAAGCCAGAAATCTGAGGCTTAAAGTGGTTAAGTGACTTGCCAGTGTTCACACTTTCAGTAAGAGTCAGAACCTGGATCTGAACTCAGGTCTCTCTTGATTTGTTCTGCTTTGCTAGGCTACCTCATTACCTTACTCTATAGAATAATTATACTTTACATTTGCAATGCACTAGCAAATTTATTGTGCAATTTTATCATATAAATTGTTTCTGTTCCCATCTTCCTCCTCTCTCTATTTTAATAATAGTAATTATAGTTGATGTAATATGTTGAAGTTCACATGCATTATCTCTTTTAAGTCTCAGAAATCTTTGAGGTAGGCAGTGGAAGTATTATATCCATTTTAAAGATGAGGATTTTGAAGCACATAAACAGTTTGAGTAACCTACCCAGTTACAGAACTAGTAAATGTTATTTGTTGCTGTTCAGTTGTTTCAGTCGTTCGTGTCTGAATTTGGAGTTTTCTTGGCAAAGATACTGGAGTGGTTTGCCATTTACTTCTCCAGCTCATTTTACAGAGGAGGAATCTGTGGCAAACTGGGTTAAGTGACTTGACCAGGGTCACACAGCTTAAGTAAGCATCTGAGGCCAAATCTGAACCCGGTTCTTCCTTCCTGACTCAAGGCCCAGCACTCTACTGCACTACCTAGCTTCTCTTAGTAAATGATATAGCTTGATCTCAAAACAGAGTTCTCTGACTCCAGGTCCAGTGTCTGTCTTCCCCCTCCTCCCCTTTTTTGTCTTCCTTCCTCCCAGCTTTTCTGCCCATCTTTTTTTCCCCCCCTTCTCATTATCATATACATATTCTGACTGGTAGCCTAGATTTTTCTCACAGAGGCAACTTTCCTTATTGCCCTACCACTTGCTTAGAGGTGATAAGTTTTTAATGATGATTATTGTGTGTAATCTGTGAATAACTCATTCATTTTCTTTAAGGGAAACAAATGTTTGAATGGACATATGTTTGATTTTGTTTGCATGAGTTTGCTTTTTTTTTTTTTAAGAAGTGGAATAATATTTTTGAATTAGGGGAAATTAGAGGGCTGGCCATTGAATATGAAGCATACTTATTTACATTTGAAACAGTTTACATTAGTTTTCATGTGCTTTTCCTATTTCAGGTGCTTATTGCCATCCTCTATGTGGTTCGCTTAGAACATGCCTGAATACAGTCATACTGGGAACATCTTTTGCCTTTGGAGAGGGGAAATATCACTTGAAAAAGAAGAGATAAAACAATTGCTCTTCAAGACTGCATGATCCAAAGCACAACTCTACCTGCAACTATTGGACAAAAGCCTGCCCCTTTCCCCTTCACAGCTAATGGTGCAGTAGTACAGATGGATCGCAACAGAGAGGCAGAAATGGAATTGAGAAGAGCCTCTAGTCCCAGCAAAACAAATAAGAGTAATGAAGTGGATGGAGACAGGTCCCTGTGCCACAGCTGTTGTATCTGTGGCAAAAGCTTTCCCTTTCAGAGCTCCCTTTCACAACACATGAGAAAGCACACTGGGGAGAAGCCATACAAATGTCCTTATTGTGACCACAGGGCTTCCCAAAAAGGCAACTTGAAGATTCACATTCGGAGCCATCGTACGGGAACTCTGAGTCAAGGACATGAATCCGAGATGGGAGAGGCACAGCTTGGAGAGATGGGAGTGTCTGAGGGTCTTGATGGGTGTACTAGTCCCACCAAGAGCACTTCAGCCTGCAACAAGATACTGAATGGGGCTACCCAGATGGACAACAGCAAGATCCTTCTGAGAAGCAGCAAGAAAGATGTGGGGCCTGATGCCCCTGCTGCTGAAGAGGACAAGGTCTCCACGTTCCAGTGCACCTTCTGCAAAACCAAGTTTGAGAGGAAGAAAGACCTTGAACAGCATGTACACCAGGTCCACAAGCCATACAAATGCAGGCTGTGCAACTATATGACCTTGAGAGCAGAGACTTTACTGAACCACATTGAAAAGGACCATATCACAGCTCAGATTCCAAATGGGGAGGCCTATGTGGAGAATGGCAAGAATGAGCTCAGCCCTGGGGAATTTCCTTGTGAAGTCTGTGGTCAGGCATTTAGTCAAACCTGGTTCCTTAAAGCTCACATGAAGAAGCACAGGGGCTCATTCGACCATGGATGCCACATTTGTGGCAGGAGATTTAAAGAGCCGTGGTTTCTCAAAAATCACATGAAATCTCATGGCCCCAAAACCGGGAACAAAAACAAACCGAAAAGTGATTTGGATCCCATAGCTACGATCAATAATGTGATTCAGGAAGAAACTATCGTTACTGGCTTGTCCCTCTATGAAGTTTGCATCAAGTGTGGCAACTTGTTTACAAACCTTGAGAGCTTAAAAGTCCATAATGCTGTACACCGCAAGGTGGAAGGGAGCCGGACCCAAGACAAAACCCAAGGGTTAGTGCCTGGAAGCCTAGACCCATCTGAAACGCAGCAGTTTTTTTTACAGTGCCTGAATTTGAGACCATCTGGAGGGGGAGATAAAGTTACAAGTGGACAGTCTGGAAAAAGAGTAGCCGAGCTGGATCCTGTCAACAGTTACCAGGCTTGGCAGTTGGCCACCAAAGGAAAAGTAGCAGAGCCCTCAGAATACCTGAAGTATGGAGGGTGGGATGAAACCTTGGCAGATGCAGATGTCACCTACGACAAGGACAAGAGGGAGTACATCCTTGTGAGCCAGGAGAAGCGAAAGCGGGAGCAAGATTCCCACGCCTCTAGCAATTCCAAGAGGAAGACTTTTTCAGGAGGGCGCTCGGATAAGAATGGAGGCGTACATCTAGGAGACAACTGCTTTGTAGTTCAGGGCGATACGGATTATAGACCATCTTCCCGCCAGAGCCGCCGGGCAACCCAGAATAATAAATCAACCGAATGCTTTGAATGTGGAAAGATTTTCCGCACATACCACCAAATGGTGCTCCATTCCAGGGTACATCGGAAAGATCGCAGAACCTGCAGTGAGAGTGGGGCTGTGGCACAGAGAGAAAGATATGGCTCCACTAGTGAAGGGGACTCAGGTTCTACTAGCCAGCCCAGCAGTCCTGGATCTGCCTCAGCTCCTGAAGATTCATTGACCTCTGGGATGGGAGAGGAGGGTGCAGATGACAGCTTTGAGGAAGGAGCCCCAGAATCATTACCAGGTAAGGCCCCATATTTATTTAATTTTCTGTTACCTCCACTCAATATATGCATGCCCTCAAAAGTGTATTTTGTTCTTGTTGCATACTTCTCTGTTCCTTTTGATTAATTAGCTCGTGTATTTTTGCATAAATTACCCTCAGTGACACTTTTCTGCTGGTGTTCTCTCCTGGGCAACTGTAACTCTTAAGCTCAGGGAGCAGCTTCTTTCACACTTGAAAGATTCATGCCTTTCTTCTTGATATTCTACCCTTCCTCACTATTTCCCTTCCCCAACCCCTCAACACATAATCATTATCTCCCTCTGTCCTTTCAAACTTATACAGATGCATTAAATAAAAACTCTAAACTCTTATGCAGCTATAATTAATCTCCTTGGATTAAACTAGTCCTCTGGGTCCAATGCTTGTTAACTGGAACAGATTACTTTCCAAGTAGTAGCTAAATATTTAAAGAAGCATTGTAAAGTTCTTTGGTTCAATTTGTCTACTTTATTCTCCATCTTTTTCCAATTTTAGTTAATTATTTTTCAAAAGTGGAAAGTGGCATTTTAGTCATTGAACTGGACTTACCCACTTTGTCAGCTACATAATGTTCTCAACTAATGAAACAAGTAATGAATTTTGCCATTTAAAAAATCTGAAAATGCAGTTACATAGTCTGACATGCCTTCATATAGTCATATGAGTGTTACATAGTGAATATTACATATATGTTATTAATTCTATGTGGAAATGATGTTGGCATTGGCTATTTGTGCAGAGTACAACCATTTAAAGAATAAGATTTTGCAATAGATATTATTCATATACCTTTATTCTGAAGGCATATTCTGTAGCTAAGTAGCTACAGAAATTATTTGGGAACACTATACTACTTATGGGTTCCCGTTTTCTTTATCAGTAAAGAATAAGAAATAGTAGTTCCTCCCAAATTAAAAAAAAAGTGGCAATGGCATTTTATATTTGTATAGTATTTTATAGTTTACAAATTGCATTCACATACATAAGTTGATTTGATACTCAAAACTTTTAAGCTAGGCAGGGCCAAGTTTATGATTATGACCCCCATTTTTAAGTCAGGAAAACTGAGGTAAGGCAATATGTGTGTGTACATACACACATAATGTGTCTATATGTGTGTACGTACACACATGTCAAATCAGGTGCAGCGTCGTGATAATCATATAAACTGTATGTGTAGATAATGCATGATAATATATAACATATAGTTTCTACATTTTCTGTGTCCATTTCTTACTCATGAATTCTGTGGCAAAGCAGAATAAGCATAATGCCTTTTGACATTACAATGTTCATTCAAGGAGGTAAATCATGGCTTCTCACCCAGTTAATTGGCACTTTGAAGCTTGACCTGTTTAATCAAGAGCTGTCAGCTGCCACTGTGTTCCCCTTCCCATGGTTTTTGTTCAGCCTCCACCAGCATCTCATACTTAATGACTCCTTTAAAATTTTTAAAAACATTTAAAAAATTTTTTTCTTACTGACTTTCAATGAAAATTTCTTCCTTACTACTCTCTTCTCCTCTCACCCTACCAACCAATATGATTTTAAGACTTGATCTTTGGCAGAAGAGCTATATTTTGAAAAATGTTAGGACACCTTTCATACCTTCTAGAATATTGACTTATCATGCAGAAGATTGTTATTTTGAGAATACTAAATGACATCGTATGTCCTTTGACATAACCACACCTGAATGAACACTTAATCCCCAGACAATATTTTGAGCAGCCTGGTTAGACTAGCTCTAGTTTCTTAGTATTAAAAGAATTGGTTTGTCTCTTCTCTTTGGCTGCTCATCATCACCAGCTATAAATTGTTTGAAAAAATGGAAAACCTAGTGCTTTAGGTTGAACAGCAGTTTTACTCATCATGATTATAACAGGCATGACCAATACTCTTAAGGAAACACACCAGGAAACTGGGTTTCTGGAGGTACAGTGGCAGTACCTCATTCATGCTTTGAAACTGGAGAAAGCAGCAGATTAAGCCAAGCTGAATACATAGGAGGATCTTGGAAAACAAAAAGAGTTGCATTGATTGGCATGGCTATCTTAAAATTCCACAACTTCCCTATTCAAGGACTGGAATAATTAATGGGAAGAGCATAGCTTGCACAGAATTCTTGCACAGGGCTTAAGCTGTCAAATTAGAAATTACTTGTCAGCCCTGGGAATCCTAAATCAAGAAAGCTTGAAGAAGAAAGGTCATTGTAGTCATTGTGGGAATGATCCTGGTCTTGAGTGATCTTGTCTATCTTTAGGTAGAAATTACAAGTACCTAGTTTAGGAATACAGATTAATTGTTCTCATACCACTGGAAATGTGTAAGACTTTTGAGGAAGGAGAAAAATACTAAAGGAGATGAAGCTCAAGATAGTGAGAAAACCAGGGTGATGAAATGTAGCAAATGATCTGGGTCTTTTAATATATTAAAATTATTGGGAACTCTTTTCTGAATTGAGTTCACATGAAGACAGATTTCCTATGTACTTCATTGGGAATTTGGTTTGCCTAAGAATATTGAATTATTATTAATGTCAATAAAAATAATAGCAAAAATTTGAATAGTCCTTTAGGTTTTCTGAAGTGCTTTGCATAGATGATCTCATTTGATGAGGTCTGTGTTCGTTGGGATTGTCTAGTACAACAAAGAAGTATATTCTGAGCTTTGAATGTTTTTTTTTAGGAGTTTAATTCTTAGCTTTCATTTTTCTCTGACAACTATAGACTTTCTTGGATTCCTTCCAATAAAGTTGAACTTAATTTTTCAGAGCCAAATTGGATAAAACTGTCAGGTTAATGCTAATCTCTTTTAGCATTGTTTTGTTTTTTACTTTGAGAGTTCAGTTTATCATTTGAGAAAAATTACCATTTGGCTATTTTACACCATTAAAAAAAATCAGAGGATTAGTATTAATCTGCCCAATGGAATTTTAAATACTAGAAATTAGAAAAAGCAAATAGTTTTCACTGTAATTTAAGATTTATATTGTTAGTGTTTTCTTCATATAAGAGTGGTAGTTAGAGCTATTATTTACCATTTGAAGAAGTTTCACATTTTAGCATAGCCTTGATGTAGCGTAACAGGCACCTTATACATTTACTGTGAACTATAGAAATAAAAGGAAATAGAATATTGTGGGTTAGACTATAATGCATGAAATGAACTGATTGTACTGTTTATAAAATTGAGCATTATTGCCTGCTAACGTTGCCTTTTCCTGTTAAAAGAGTGGGCTATTTTTGCTTACAAATTGACACTTTGGGTAGTGGGAAGCAGAACTAGACTTAATACTTTCAGTTATACTTGAGGAGTATTAAATCACAGATTCATAAAGCTGCTTTGAAGCAAAGAATACTTAATATATTGATCTCACTACTATGAAAAGAGTCAAAGAGGTTGTGTGATTTGGACAAGTCCTTAGAAGAAACTACTTTGTAGATGAAGCTCCCAATATTTGTAGGTTTGTTTTTCAAACCCTTTTTGTGCCTTTCTTTTCTTCAAAGAACATATGCTGACTTCTAAGAATGCTCCTAATGTGACTTAACACTTTAAACATTAAAGTTATCTTTTGTTAATCCTCACAGAACTCCTTTGAGTTGGCTGATGAGAGCTTTTCTTACTAGAGAAATTCAAGTCAACAGGCGTTTATTAAACACACATAAAGAAATGGAGTTCCAAGGAATCACTCTTAAAAAGTTATAGCAGTGATCTTGAGGAAATTATTATTCACATTTTGTGACAACTGCCCAGAAAGTCATGATTATATTATAATTTTATATTCTATCTTCGGATGTTTCTTTGACCTTTAGGTAATTAATTTTGTGTTTTTCCCTTTCACAAAGTTATAGCTTGCAGTATCTTAGATTAACTGAAAAAATTAATATATGTGTTATAGACACATGATTCTGGAAATCACTGCCTGGTACTTGAGAAAGTTTAAAAAATTAGGATCATACTTTTTATTTTCTCTAACCTTGGTGACAAGTATAGAGAACAACAGAAGGAAAAACACAAAAACAATATCTCAAGGCCATCCTCTGTGAATTTCCCTATTCTACATCCCCAAGCACCTCTACGCCATTCCTCATTCTGTCCCCATTTGTATCTGGGGAAGAGATAGGTAGCTCTTTTCTTTGGCAAGGCCAACCCTCCTCTGTGTATCTTTGACACTGACTTCTCTGGAAACTTCCCCTATTTGATCACTACTTTCTTTCATCTTCAATCTCTCTATCTTTATTTACTGAGTTCTTCCTGGCTAACTACAAATATGCCTTAAAAAAAAAACGCCCACCCACCAAACCCACAATCTCTTACTTTCCACTATTTCCTCAAACTTTCTTCCCTTAACAAACTCCAAAAAGAAGTAATCTACACACATTTCCTTAATTTTCATAATGTAATCTTAACTCTTTGCAGTCTAGCTTCTCATCCCACCACTCAACCAAAACTACTCTCTAACTTTTTTAAATTTATTTTTAATTTATGGAATAAAAGAAGTATTTCGATAACATAGTATAATAAAAAAAAGATGATTGCACATGAAACTGCGAATCTATTATGTACAACTTGCTATTCCTTTTAATTATATAATAAAATTATAATGTAAATTTTTCTCCCCCTCCCCATGGCTACCACTAGACAAGTATATATATGTAAAATTATTCTGTACATAACTTCTAGTTATCGTTTCTTTCACTAACTTTCAAGAAAGCAGATTCCAGCATGCTTAATTTTTATTAATAATCATTTAAATTCCTTAAAATGGAATTACTGTAAGCCATTTCTCGTTAAGATACATGTCTCTGTGACAACTGACAAATACTATTTTTTTTTTAACAAATGTCTTCTATCTTTATCTTTTGTAGACTTAAGGAGAAAAATTTTAAGGAGAATGAAGCTCCACATATCATCCTACTTTTCATTTGGAGAAATCACAGTATAATGTAATGTTGATATGTATAGTAAAAAAGACTTAGAAATGAGAAGAGGGAATGGTGAACTTGGGAAGGACATATATTTGTTTAAAGAGAGAAACTGGTTATTTGCAGAATTCTTCTCCATATTCTTAACTTTTACTACACTGATTGCTCAAACCAGTTTCGTATTTTTCTCATTAATTTAGTCCTTATCTTTTGAATATAAACCTGGCTCAGTTTCAGAGTATGTTTTGTGTTGTAATGCACATAGGTTGTACTGATCCTCTTAGCCAGCTCCCAGGACACATTAATGTTCTCCAAAGTAACTTTATTAAGGGAAGAACCTTAGTTCTCAATCCAGTGTTGACTGGGGGGCTATGCCTATTTACCTTTTATACTTGACCTCTCCGAGACAAGGAAGCTTAGGTTTTTTCCTTTTACATATTCCTTAGAGTGTACTTCACTTTAGAGAAGAGGTATCTGTGCCTATGTATCTCCTCCCCATCGTGCTGTTAGGCATGTCCTTTAATGACACCAGGCACCTGCAACAGAGGAAGCTTAGAGACTTGGGACTTAGGCTTTAATGTTATGAGAATCTTAAACACTGGGTGGGTTGCTATTTAGAAAATGTGTTCAGATGTTGGTTTGTAAGACTCTTTTATTCTCATTAAATTACTTCACCAGTGACTCCACAGAAGAGGCTAGAGAAATAATACTATAAAGGGAAATGTTGTGAACACTGAAGAGGAAAAAAAATTAATAAAATGAGAATGAGAAAAGTTCAAAGTATAGGCAGGAAATAACAAAATGGCAGTTTAACATTGGGAAGAGAAACAACCACATCTGGGAAAAATTTAGTCCTAAACATTGATGCTTCATGGGGTAGAGCTACCAAAAGTTGTAATGTTAAAAAAAAAAAGTGCAGAAGAGGGAGTATCAGTATATAACTTATTATCTTTCTAAAGGATTGAGGGCAAAATGAAAATTCCATTTCAGTTCAATGCAACAAACATTTATTAAGTTTCTGATATATGTCAGGCTTTATGGTATGCACAGTGGGATACAGAAAGAAAGACAAAAATAAAAGTTGCTGCCTTCAAGGTATTCATAGTCTACTAAGGCTGTTCTCTAGCCCTTTAAGGTTAGCCATGTTTCATTGGATGCTCCTAGTAGCCCTGTGAGAGAGTCATGACAGGTGTTTTTGACCCCATTTTTACAGATGAGGAAACAGACACAGGTTGAAATCTTTAATGTAAAATTTTTTACCTAATAGGGTGATTTGCCATATGACTTTGGCCAAATTACTTAATTCCCCCCCCCCAGTCTATTTATGAGAAAACAAGTTAAATACAGTATGTGAAGGCCCTGTTAGTAGAGAGGTTGTAGTTGAAATGCCAAAATCTTTGAATGCCAGGTTGAAGAACTTGGACTATGTCTGGAGAGATATACTATAACATAATTTGGAGAGAGTATCTTAAAGATTATCTAGTTCCATCACCTTCTCATTTTACAGATTTAAAAATTGAGGCTATATCCTGACAGTAGTGTGTATGATGAATTGATTAAAAAGTAATGGGATTAGAGGTACGGAGGCCAGACCATTTCACTCTAAATGCCATTATGCTACTCTTTAATGATAATTAACAATATAATGATAGCTAACATTTATATAGCACATACTCTGTGCTAGGGACTGTGCCAAGTGCTTTACAAATATTAGCTTACTTGATCCTCACAACAACCTGAGAAGTAGCTGCTATTATGCCCATTTTACAGATGAGGAAACTGAGGGAAACAGAATCTAAGTGACTTGTGCAGAGTCACACAGCTAGTGTCTGAGCCAGGATTTGAACTTGGCTCTTCCTGACTCCAGTCCCAGCACTTTATCCATTTGCCACCTTGCTGCCTATACTCTGTGCTTACCTGATCTGCTGTTTAGAAAGCCGGAACAAATGTTAAATGGTTATTTGAGAAATTCTAGCAACATCTTGGATTTGCCAAAGCAAAATAAATACTTAATTTATATTGTCCTGTGTTCTCATCTCATACATTCTTAGAAGTTTACTTATGCAAAGGTCCAAAGAAATTAAAGTCAAATAGTGTTTTAGCCAGAACTGGAAATCTGGTTCCTTTTCAGTCAGGCTATTGCTCTTAGATTCTGCTGTCTCCCTTCTTATAGAAGGCAGAAAGATCACAGTTATTTCAGAGGAGAAGTAACACGAAGTAAGATTAAAGGTGCCAAAATGATGTTGGATCTTCAGCTTATTTTCTGATAGGATAATCTTTCATAGTTTCTTTGACTCATTGTTCCTTGCTGTATTCTAATGATTCTGGTAGTTAATTTTATCTTCCTGTGTAAGTGGACGCTTTACTTCCTTTTTCACTAAGAAAGGATGTAAGCTTGGAGCAGGCTGGGATAACAAACTGGAAATGTTACTTGTCCTAGAGGTGAGAACAGCAGGGCCCAAGTCTTGATTTTCCTGCATTCTAGCTATATTACCTTGGTCAAGTTGCTTAGCTACTCTGAGCTTCAGCTCCCTCCTTTGCAAAATGAGGATACTAAAACATGGGTTATCTGTCATGATAAGTTGTGAGGATCCAGTAGGATAACCGGCATATGAGGTATTTTAAAAACGTGTTATTGTACTCAATACTCGCAGCTCCACAATGCTGTTGTTTATGACATACAAGCCAAGGATCACTTTTTTGAAAGTAGCATTGATTAATAGCGACTGAGAATAACAAGTATAATGTCTTGAGAGACGTGGGGCTTTGCAAAGAGTGACGAGGTTGGTAAGGTGTAGAGAGCATGATTCTGAATACTCTTCTAAAATCATCCATGGCTGATCAGCTGGAAGAAAGACAAAAAGCAGCTGGGAATAACCGGTGGTTTTGTTGCGTGCAGGTGTTGCTAAGGGACGGGGCTCTTAAGTATTGAAGCTTGATGTCAGCTGGGAGTTGGCTGACAGTAGAGGGTGTGGTTAGAAAATGGCTTTGGAACGGCATAATTTAGGCTGCTGACGGAAATAGTTCATTCACAGGCTGGGAGATATGACCATTACATAGTTAACTGCCTTTCAGAGCTCACTGAGAATATTTTTTGTGTCATTGCTTTGCTCAAGAAAATGGTCATCTGCTTGTTTGTTTGTTTTTTACATATTTCTTCAACATCTGGGATGCCATGTGACAGTACCCTATATACATTTGTGTGTGCATGTCCACACACGTGTGTACATGTGAGGGTAGATAGTAAATCACAATGCAAAATTGAATTAGGGTTCCTGTTACAATTATAATGAGAAACTATTATGAGAAATTATGTTTATACATTTTTATACATTTTGTATAGTAGTGTCTGAAAAAAAAACCAGTCATGTTACGCTGGTACCTTAACACTTGAACAACCTGATGTTTAATATTTATGTTCATAAGGTGTTTTTGTTAAAGGATGGAAGTAGCAATGCAGACTGATATTGCAGCTGCTCTTCGTATTCCATTTAGATATAACATTTCTCTGTATGTTTATGGTATACCTTAGTGGCTCCTTTCTCCTGAGTTTCTTGGGCAGGTTTCAGCATTTAGAGATCTGATTCCTTAAAGAATGTGATTTTTACTGTTTCTGACTCTGCACATCCCTGTTTTATTGCTGTCGTGGCTGTTGATAGCATCCACTTCTTCTCTGAGGTATTTGTATACAACCAGTGATACTATGGAAAAGGGCAAAAAATATGTTAAACCCATTTCACATTATTTAGCTTGCACCTCTGATACAAAGACAATTTGGACCTTCCAAAATCCTATCGTCTAAGAAAGTCACTCAGATATTTTCTTGTTTCTTCTGCATGTCAAGGAGTTTTCATAATCTTTCTGTGAGTTCTCATAATCTTTACCTCCTATAAAGGTAAGGGAGTATCATAGATTCTTCTATTGGAGTACGTTGCAATCAGTGAATCAATAAATTTTTACTAAGTGCCTACTGTATTTAGTGCTGGCATACAAAAAGAAGTAAAAAACAGTCCCTGCCCTCAAGGAGCTTACAGTCCAATGGAGGAGACAACATGCAAAGAAATATATACAAAGTGAGCTATATACAGGATAAACAGGAAATGAATAGAAGGAAGGCACTAGAATTATGAGGGTGAAGGCTTCCTGTAAAAGATGGGCTTTTTAGAAGGGACTTAAAGGAAGCCAGGGAAGTCAGTAGGTGGAATTGAAGAGAGAATCTAGGTATGGTACAGAAAACAAAGGGGAATACAACACTATGTTTTAAGTGAAATCCTTTGTTTCTCTTCTTATATGGGGAGAGCATCTATAAGTCGGTGAAAAAAATGTTGAAAGCCATTAGACAACAAAATATAATATCATTTGTGGGGTGTGATACACCCCATAAATAATGCTGGCATTCATTATATGAATGAGTTAGAATGAGCAAAGTTCTGAATATCTGTAAAAAGTTGGATAATTTTGGGGGGGGTGTTTAAGGTAGGAGTGGCATTTATGTATTGTAGAACAGACAATTTAGAAAACAGTCATCTTACTATGCAGGGTAAGGCCTCAGCATTTACTGGCCCAATAGATAGACCTCTGCAACTTTCGCTATACATTGTGTGCCATTTCTGAGCCAGATAATAATACTTTTATAATATACATCTGGAGAGGGTTCTTAAAAACATCCCTTTTATTTAAATCCTAGAGCCAGGGTTTTTAGTCTTTTTTTGTGTCCTGGATCCTCTTGACAGGTGAAACCTATCAACTCCTCAGAATAATGCTTTTAAATACATAAAAGACATGGGATCACAAATATTGCATATATGGAATATGAAATTTGCAGTATATTCAGATATCAGAATATTTAAAAAAAATAAACTAGTTCAGGATCCCCAACTAAGAATCTCTGATCTAGAGTCTGAAGGTATTGAAAACCATATACTTCTATATTGTGGTCCTAGCTCTGGTCACTGGTCTGATTGGCTGAGCCCATTTGCTGTATGAAATTTATAGTCATCAGTAGGGAATCCTAAGCATAAATGAAAAACTTCTTGATTCTCATTAATCTCATTACCTCCATCCTGTATCAGATTGACTTGGTCAATTGGTTGGATATTTTAAGGAAATCTGTTGGATACTATTTGATTTGCATCATTCTAGGAGGAGTTTTCATGTTCGGAGTAAGTTTGTCGTGGTGAATTATTTAATAGACTTAGACTTTCTGCTTTCAAGCACCTAAATTTTATTCAATGAGTGTGCCCTTTTATTGTTCAGCCTTCCCTGGAATATGCTCTTAATTTTTCATTTGTTAATTTAAATATTTTCTACTTGGATCCGATTCCTTGATAATTTGTATTGGGATTAATCTAGGTTTGTAGATTTATGAGCACTTTCTATGCTTATGAGCTAATCCAGTGCATCTGTATTTGTTTGCATAAAGCTTGTATTATTCCCAATTATTTGTTTAGATTAATCTTTTACTGTACTTAGAGCTACCAATGTTTGTTTCTGGATGAATGTATACAGAGTAACAATTTTATTACTGAGATTTGTACTTTATTTTATGCATACTCTTACTATACCAGTTCAAATTCAAGAAATATTTGTTAAGGCCTTCTGTGTTCAAGGCACTGTTATCCATTTAGAGGATTTCCATTCTACTGCTTTACTCTGTTTGCAAAGAAAACCAGTGATTTGAAAGAGGTTTGTCCTAAATTAGGAAGACATTTGGGCTAACTGTTCTGTGCCAGATGCATTCCAGTAAAAACATGTGTGATCTGAATATTATTCTAGTTCTTTCTGCCAAATACAGAATAATTATTTGAGCACTGCAAATACGCTGTTATCTTCCAAATGTTCTATGGTTACTGTTTCCTACTGAATATCCAAATTAGTTATTTAAGTATGGTTTAAATAATGATGTCAGTGGCAGTAGATAAGGATATTTGTATCTGATAACTTGGAGAATAACCAATTTAGTGTCTTTACAAAGTTTGCCTATTTGGGCCTCTTAACTTGCTAGTTTCTTACTAAGATTGTATGTATTTTGTGAGTTAACTAAATTTCTATGTATTGAACATAGCATTATAGTTGGAGGGGTAAGGAGCACAAAAAAAATGCCTCATTTGTCTGAGTATTTAATGACTTTGAAGATAAAATTACTTTACTTTTCAAAGAGAAATAGCCAGAATTGAAAAAAAGTATATATCTTATCGAACATCAATCATTATTCATTAACATTATTTATACTACCTGTAAAAAAAAACCTGCCCCCAAATCTCTCTGGTACAGTTGTCTGCAAAACTGTGATTCAAATTGTCACATTTCCTGAAATTTTGCCAATTGGATGTAGTCATTTGAATAGATAAGCACGCTATTTCAATTTTCAAATGCCCCTGGGAACAGAAATAGTCATTTGTACCTTAGCAGAAATTATTTTAATCAAATTGATTTTCTCAACTCTTAGCTTCTGTCAGTCTAATAAAGGAAAGATGGGAGACAATAAAAGGGTAATTTTTGTTATCTTGGGGCATTTCTGGTGAGGACAGGTCTGTATAAGGTACCAATACGAAGGGCATGGGACGGGTAGAAGGCATCATGAAATGTCATTTCTCCCAGGGGAGATGAGTAGAAAGGATACTGTGAATGGGAACAGTAGGGTGGAAAGGAGTTAGAAGGTGATTGAAAACATACTTCACTCCTCTTTAACCTAGCAAGCATTTATCAAGGTTTTTTTTTCTTTTCTTTTTTTTTTTAGGCAATTGGGGTTAAGTGACTTGCCCAGGGTCACACAGCTAGTAAGTGTCAACTGCTTGGTCTGAGGCCAGATTTGAACTCAGGTACTCCTGACTTCAGGGCCGGTGCTCTATCCACTGCGCCACCTAGCTGCCCCCAAGCATTTATTAAGGACCTATTCTGGGGAGAGCACTGTTGTTGGTGCTGGGTGAGATGCAAAGATTGTAGATAAGATAAACCACCAGTATTTTTTTTTCTAGAGATGCCTCTGCATTGCATCCAACCAGTTCTTTCTGAAATATCTTAAAAGAAAACAGTGGGCAGAGATTCATGGACTGTTCCTCAGCCTTCCTATGTCCAATCACATACAGTATATTTTCTAAAAGATAAATTTATATTGATAATTGTTTTTTATGTCACCCGCTTTCCTTAGTATATCCCTCCTCCTTCCCTTTCTTTCCTAGAGAAACAACCCTTATATAAAAGACAAAGAAAAAAAGTTCAGCAAAACATACATATCAGGAAATATATTATTTGTAATGTTCGATACCCATAGTCCCCCACCTCTGTGAAGAAGATAATCTACTCATATCTCCTATTTGACAGCTTTCCATGTAAGTTCTTTTCTTCTTCTTTCCATTTCCATTATTGTTATTATATATATTGTTTTCCTTGTTCTGCTTATTCACTTTGCACTAAAAAGTCTTCCCATGCTCCTTTGTATTTGCTATAGTTTCTTAAAGTACAGTAATCTTCCATTACATCCTCAGACTACAAGTTGTTTAGCCATTCCCTCCTTAATGGGCATATACTTTATTCAAAATTCTTTGCTACTACAGGAAGTGCTGCTATAAATATTTTGCTGTATATATGGGACTTTTCTTTTTTACCATTGACTTCCTTGCCTAGCAGTGGAATCTGTGAGGCAAAGGATAGGGACATTTTAGTAACTTCCCTCATGTAATTCCAAAATGTTTTCTAGAATGGTTAGACCAGTGCACAGATCTTTGAACAGTGCATTAATGGAGCCAGCTTTCTACACCTCCTTCAATAATGACTCTTTTATCATCTTTATCCATGTTATGGGTATGAGGTTAAAAGCCCAGAGTTGATTTATTTTGTAAAGAATAATAAAAATGATAGTAATTGTAATCATGGCTAGAATTTACATAGCACTTGAACATTTGCAAAAACCTTTGCGTGTTATCTCATTGAATCCTCAAAACAACTTGAGACTAGGAGGTATTAAATGGCTTCCTTAGGATAACACAGCTATTAAGTGTTTCAGGCAGGATTTGAATTTAGGTCTTCCTGGCTCCAAGTCCGGTGCTCTATTCGCTGTGCCACTCTGCTGCCTCTACTTGTCTTATTACTGACTTGAAGCATGAGTTCATATTGTTGTTAAATATTTTTCAATTCTAATTGTTCATTAGTATAATTTGAAGCCCTGTGAGGGACTCTATTTTAGAAGTAATTTTTTTCCTTTACCAAAAGAATGCTTGCCTTACATTGGGACAAATGGGAAGGAAATACAGTTCCTCTTCCCATGCCTTTGTGATGTGATTAGGGGAAAGACCTACCTTTAAATATTAAAAACAATTTATAATGTTAGTAAAACAATAAATAAATGAATGAAAATTAATAAAACATTATCAGAAAAGATAACAAATGTCTATATGTGATGGACTTGAGACCAAATCTAAATCAATATAATAATGATAGCTAGACTTTTAACAGTGCTTTAAGGTGTGCTAAAGGCTTTATAGCCATTATCACACTTGTGTCATACTCACAGCACCATTGTAATTTAGGTATTGCTATTATCCTCATCTTATAGATGAAGAAGTTTTTTCTACTCACCTTTAATGATAGTGCCTTCGCTCTGAGATTGTCTCCAAGCTATTCTGTATGTATATCATGGTTGTAGTGCTTTGTATGTTGCTTCTTCTCTTAGATTGTGAGATCCTTGGGAGAAGAGACTGTTTTCAGTTTTCACTGTGTCTCTAACACAGTGCCTGGGACATGTCAAATTCTTAATAAATGCTTGTTGACTTAGGATGGGGCAGCTGTGGTTCAGAGAAGGTGAGTGAGTTAGCTATAATCACACAGCTAGTAAAGATTAAATGAATATAAGGTAATATACTAGATAGATCATAATATTTTCTTTGTTCATGTCATAAATGTATAGAATTCTGCCCTAATATAGCAAGTCAGCAAAGGTTTAAAATTTAAACTGTCTTGGTGTAGGTTAAATAATTTCATCAGCTAAAAAGCCTAAGTTTGCCACTGAAATTAAGATCATGTTTTATGTCTAAGTCTCAGTTATGTTTCATTTGCTTTGCGACTGGCCTTTACTTTTATTGTCTTTTAGATGATTCCCAAATGATTGGTGTTAAATGATTTGTAGTCAATATTTTGATATCAGAATAGAAATAGTTACTGGCTTTATAAATTTTCATTTTTCAGGACATGTATTAGGCAGTGATAGAAATATATGGGAAGAAGGAAGAGTTATTATGGGGAAACTTATAATTGTCCTTTCAAAACTAAGAAATATGGTACTCTAGGAATATAAGGTGGAAGCCAAGTATAAAATGTTAATGACCATTTTCTATTCTAGTAATTCATCGTGTATGTTTGGTCTATAGTGAAACTTGGAAAAATAAATAAAAACCTTGAAAAGCCAATTAAATAAATTTTGTTAGAAATGCTTTTTAAAGATTCTGACCATTAAGTATAAAGATCATGTATTTAAAAAAAACGCATGGGATTTAAATAAATTATTCACGTCAAATACGTATGACATGATTTTTTCTAGGTCCAGTATATGGGAAAAACTATCTAAAATTTCAGACCAAGAAAATTGTAGGCACAGGAGGAGAGTACTGAAGAGGAGACCTTAAAAGCACTTAGAAGTGAATTATAGAGACTGATTTAAAAGTTGGGGTAATAAAGAGGCATGACATTTCCAAGTGTGCAAGCCTGCCTCCAACATTGTATAGATATTAAGTTCCTTGGTATTTGAGGGATAAACACTATGCTTTACAGCATTTATTCTCTATCCTGGGTCAGAATATTTTAGTTTATGTTTATGAATTGAAGCCCTGTATTTATGGATGATCATGAATGCTAATGAATGTAGTAAATATCTTTGGGATGTTAAATTGAATCATTCTGAAGTGCCCAGAGATCTAACCTTAGGTACATTCTTGTCTTTATTTACTCATGTCTTCTTGGATGATTAGTTCAGTTGGTTAAATCAATTTTTCCCAAGTTTCTTTGGTCTGATACACATTTTATAAGACATGTTGAGGGGTGAGAGGAAGTATGCTTTTCCACTGTCCCCTGGGACCATCATCTGACCATCCACTTTTCCATATAAATGTCATATCTTTCACTCTTAATTACATTAGATGATATACATCTTATATATGTATATATAAGCATATAATGTTTATGATTATACAACACTGAGAGACCTATTGTGTGTATTTGTTGAAAAAGGCATTTTATTTGGGAGAATAGTTATTGTTCAGTCATTTTCAGTTGTGTCCAGTTCTTCATGACCCCATTTGGATTTTTCTTGGCAAAGATATGGAGTGGTTTGCCATATCTTTCTCCAGTTGATTTTACAGATGAGGAAACTGAGGTAAACCAGGTCAAGTGACTTGCCCAGCGTCACACAGCTAGTCAGTTTCTGAGGCCAAATTTGAACTCAGAAGATGAGGCTTCCTGATTCAAGGCCCAGCACACTATCTACTGAGCCACCTAGCTGCCCATTGAGAGAATAGAATGGACTTTTAATGGCCTCTAATGCAAAGTGCCTTCTGTATGTGTTCAAATATAAAATTCTGTAATAGATGGAGCTAATGTGCTAGAGTAAGAAGAGCACTAGGTTGGAGTCAAGAAAGATGCAAGTTCGTATCTTTCATCGGAAATTTATTAACTTTGTGATGTAGTTGTTATAGTGTAAAATGTTCTCTTGGTTCTATTCACTTCACTCTGCGTCACTTCATACAAGTCTTCCCAGTTTTCTCTGAAAATATTAATTTCTTAGTTTTTCTTATAGCATAGTCGCATTCTATTGCATTCATATAGCATACTTTCTTTAGCCATTCCTCGGTTGATGAACACCTCCTTAATTTCCTCCTCTTTGCTGCCACAAAAGTAGTTGCTGTATTTTTGTGCATATGAGCCCTTTTATGCTTGCTTTTATCTCTGAGTTTCAGTTTTTTTATCTGTAGAATGGGGATATACTAACATCCTTCTCATAGGGCTGTTGAGAGTAGCCAGTAAGATAATGCATGTAAAGTGCTTGGCAGACCTTAACAAATCACGCACTTTACCTATCTTTTTCATTTGATATTAGTTTTCCTCCTCCTTGTCCTCCTCTTCTTTCTTGTCTCTTCTTTCAGTGATCCTAGGAGTATTAATTAACCAACATGTGCTTACCCAAGGTGTTCACCATTGCCATGGTTTCCTACAGAGTCCACAATGAAGGATTCTCTATTAGTCTTTCTTCAAACTTTTCTATTAGCAAATGAGATTGCAATAATTGGATTAAACTCTGGAGTACTGCAGATTCCTAAGTGAAATCCATAATAATTAGAAAGAGATCAATTTACTGTTATTCCTACTAAAAAATTGATAAAAATGCTTATCCTTAGATTTTGATATGCATCTGGACAGATAACTCATTTATTTTCATCCTTTAATTTATTATTATATTGGTCATATCCTCCTGATGGGCAATGAAGTGGTCCTAGAATTTAGGAGTAGAGCTCTACATTCAGGGTACAGAAGTGAGACATGATCATTAGGTGGCATATTTGCCCAATATTTTCTCCCAGTTCTGAACTGAATTTAATGCATGGACTTAGCCTATTACTCTCATTGAAAATGAAACATGCTAAACAAGTACATCTGAAAATGAAAATCTGTTGCAAGCCACTATTCTGGGAATCCTTTATTGTGTTTTCAAACTACTGAAGAATTAGTAACATATACTCCATTAACTATAGCTGCCACAGAGCAGTTCTAAAATCCCTTCCAAGATGAAGTCCCTCCCATTCTCCCTTCGACCCCCACCCCATGCCAACAGAATATGCAAACACAGATTTCAAATTTATTTTAAGAGATGGGTCTATAATTGAAATAGAAGACTTTCCTAAACCTGGTGTTACTTTGAGATAAGACATTCATGAGTCAGCTGAAGACTCCAACTCCACCCGACTGCATTTCAGAGGTGTGTGTTATCTCATAACAACATATGTCTTACCATGCGTTATTGCTTAAATGGCATTTGAGGCAAGGTGCTGTCAGTGAAAATTAAGTAAACAGTAGTGACAAAAATGCAAGAAAATCTTTGTGCTGTTTTCCCATCCCCAGAGGACTTCTTGAACTTAAAAGTTTAAAAAGTAACTTTCTCTTTCCTAGTTGATGAAAAAGCTTTGAATTTGCATTTAGGGAAAAAAAAACTCTGGAAGGCAAGCATATTTGTTGTATTTGAAAAGACCGAACGTAGATTATGTCCTGATGAACCATTCGAAGGGATTTACTAAATATGGGTATGGTACTCAGTGGTGAAATTGTGCAGCCTCCCAAACAGTAGAGTATTCAGAAAATGAAGTGTTTTGGGGTGCGCTTTTTTGTGAAGATAGTGCAAGTGAAAAGTGTCTCTACAGAAACACTAGGTGGTAAGAAGATTAAATATTTAGAATTGTAGGACCGCATAGTACTTGGAGAGAACATTCTGTCTTATTTTAGGCAAAATTGAACTTAGTCACAGAGAGTCATTTACTCTTGTCCCTAAAGGCTTATCCCAGGCACCACCTCCTACTAATGAGAAACTTTTCCTGATCCCCCTACTTATTACTCCTCTTTCCTTTCTCAGATCGTAGTTTGCATCCTTGTCTACATAAACGTTATACCCTCCCCTAGGGGAATGGAAAGTCCATATTGAGAGCAAGGACTACATTTCATTTTGCCTTTGTATCTCCATTGCTTGCAGACAGGCAGGATGGTGTAGTAGATTGAGAGAACTGCCCTTGGAACAAGAAAGGTGGGTATAAGGTCTGCCACTGCCACTTCACTCATGTATGACTCTGGTCAAGTCATTTCACCTCCAGGCAGCTGTGACTATGAGTTGTAGAAATAATGACCTTCATTGTTAGAGCTCCTTATATGGATGATATCAAGGGTCTGGTCTCTGTTGCCTGGCTCCAGGACCTAGCACTTCCTTAGAAGGCACTAAATACATGCTCACTAAATCAAATTGAATCATTGTCAAAAAGAATAGAAAAGGACATTGGTTTATATAGCCTTTAGCTTATCTTCTGGAAGTTCTTTCTAATATCTAATCTCTGGTCTACTAACTATAATGTAAGTCTGTTATTGCTTGTCCTACTTTGGGAGCACTGGAAAACTACTGCTCATAATTTTTCCTATCTGTATACATGAAGACTGTCATTAAATCATCCTTGATCCCACCCAGCATTTTCTTCTCCTAGTTAAATATCTTCATTTTTTGTGTCTTTTTCCAAAGGGACTGTTTTTTCAACCTTTAAGTTACTTGACTGTTCTCTTCTCACCCATTGTGCATAAATATGGGTGAGAGATAGATGTGATACTCTAAAATGCCTTATCAATGTAAAACAGTCAGCATATTAACTTATAATTTAATTATTTTCACAATAATATCTGTTGTTTTGATCAAAAACTGTTTATTTTCTGAAACCTATTTACCTTATATAAAGTCAGTTTCTCTTTGACTTGGGTGTTTTCTTTGTAATTTGATTTTATTAATTTCATCTAGTTGATAAGCACCCATTATCCAAATTGTAATGGTTATTTTGAATTATAAGCTACCACCCAACTTGTCATCATTGACAAATATAATGATTTTATATGCACATAGCAAAGTTAGTGATTGTATACACATCTGCACACATGTATTGCATGCATACATAAGTACAAGTGCACACATACATATGCATACATACAAATGTACATACATACTTACAATATCCAGGGTGTCCCAAAATATTAGTGCAATTTTACGATTTAATAACTTTACCTGTGTCCATGCTAATGGCACACTGCACAAACATAATTGAGTAAGTTCCACAAAAATGGACCCTGGATAAGAAGAACAGTGATATTATATACAGTATACATACTGCCATGAGCATAAGATCATTTAAAATAAAAGAAATGAATTCAAATATTTGAAAGTTCAGTACATACCAATTGATCTTTTGATTAAAATTTAAAAAAAACCATACAACTAAGCCTTTAATAAGTCAGTATAACTCTGTACCATAGAGGGACGTACCATGCCAAAACTGATTTTCAAGTTGAAATGAGCCACACCCATTTGGAACTAATTTACTAGTATTTGGAGGAAGTTCTGCTGGGCAGCTCTGGCTGCTAGAACATGACTGAAACAAAGGTTGCCCAGTAAAAGTCAACTCAAAAAATTTCAAGTTAGTTTATATGCCAACTTCCACCTCCCCACTTACATTTGGGTTACATGCCAGGTTGTGCTGGTAAATGAAATAGACTTTTAGGTTACACACTTTTAGGTTAAATCTGCATTATTAACATTTTCTCCATCATTTTTTCATGTCTAGACAATCAACAAAAGGATAAATATCCTGATTAATGCTTCAGCATTTGCTGAAGTCCAAGTGTAAATTATCAGTGTGAACATTTACTGATCAGTTCTACTGAGTTGGTACAAGCTGGCTCCAGCACACCTCTGGCTCTACTGATGGTCTAGTTCAGCCTTCCCAGGATTTGGAGTGAGAAGACTGTGGTTCTCACCTTTTTTCAGCCACCTTTGTTACCTTAGACTGACTTTTCTTCTCTTGTCCTCATCATTCTCAGCTGTGATTGAAATGGCTGGACTAGATCATGAAGTAGAAAAATCATGAACCTAAATCACAGGACTTAATTAAGTTTGGATCCTGGCTCTACCACTTAATAGTTGGCTGGGCAAGTCATTTAACCTCAGTTTCCTCATTTACAGACGAATTGGTT
The DNA here is from genome assembly GCF_003287225.1 of Phascolarctos cinereus. Lineage (NCBI taxonomy): Eukaryota > Metazoa > Chordata > Mammalia > Diprotodontia > Phascolarctidae > Phascolarctos > Phascolarctos cinereus. Next base: position 540,314,537 of record NW_027555847.1, on the reverse strand, counting down.
TTTACAAAATAATCTCTAAGATTTTCCCTTGTCTGTGAGATTTCATCATAAGATCTCTCTAATCACATCCAGTAATAATGCCTGTGAAAGAAAATAAGGCTCATAGGGTTAAAATGATTTGTGTAGTATCACAGAAGTGGTAAGAGGTCATAGTTGGAATTCGAACCCAGTTCCTCAGACTAAAATCCAGTGCTCTTTCCCCTACATGATACCCAATATAAAGACTTGGGAAACTGCAGTGCTATCTGAGTGACAATCAATGTGCCCACTATGGTGGCATAGTGATTTGCCTTGAACCCTCACCCAACTTGAGGCTGCTTGCAGTATTCTCTGTCTCCAAATACTTCTCTCACCACTTCATCCCCCAAACAGGAATGTGATGACTTGGCCTGAGCATTTTGAATGTTAGCTGATAAAGGTCTTCTTTTTCTTTACAATTACCCCGTTTTTCCCCTCTCAGGGGGAGTATGTGTGATTTCCCTTTCCCTCTTTCTCTTTTTAACAATTGAGTTAATCTGTCAGGAAATCTCTTTCTCATCATTTCATATACATCCTCCTTATCACTTTTTTCCTCCTAGTTAAAATTCTCTCATATAACACTTGACCAATTCAGGAAATTTCCTTCTTCCTTTCTTTTCCTCATTCTTTGTTCATTCATGATCCAGTAAACAACATTAATTATAACATATATAAAGTAAGATACTGTTAGATACTTTGTCAAGGGAAAGGAAAAAACCCAAAACTTTGAAGCAAAACTAAGCATTTAAAGCCTGTAAACAGTTTTCTAGAATTTGCCAAAACACAATTGCCTTGAATTTCTTAACCTTTTTTTTTTTGTAATTCTCAATCACCAGAATTCAAGATAAAGAAAAAATATTTAAAAATCAATTTTAGTGATTTCTCTTTTGTTTAATCACAAGAATGACAACAGTCTGCCTTTCGTAATTTTTGTCAAATATATAGCATTGTTGCATTTTGGGTACGATCGGTTTTCTGAGCTATTGTGGAAACTTCAATTCTGTTTGTAAATTCATTTTTATAGTAATGTGTGGTTTGAGGGCCAAGCAACTAATTTAGAATTGAATTTTTGGAACACAACCCATTTCCAAGTTGGAGACTACCTGTTCTTTAAAGTATATTATTTAAAAAAGATAATTCAGTGTATACTACAGTAGAAAAATAAATTCATCTTTCCCCTTCCAAAGATTTTATTTGGAAATTTAGAATTTTGTGTCATGAATACCTATGTATTGATAAAGTGAAAAGTCTTAGGCATTTTCCCAAGGAGTCAGTGTGTGCCTCAAGTAAGAAATGTTGAGGTAAAATGATATTATAGGCATAAGAAAATTGGTGTTCTTATTCATTTCAATAGATAGATTAAGAATTCGTCAAGTTCATCTTTTGTCTACATTTTTTTAAAGGCAATTGGGGTTAAGTGACTTGCCCAGGGTCACACAGCTAGTAAGTGTCAAGTGTTTGGTCCCAAGTCGGATTTGAACTCAGCTCCTCCTGACCTGAGGGCTGGTGCTCTATCCACTGCACCACCTAGCTGCCCCTTTCATCTACATTTCTAATGCATTGCATATGTTAGTTATTAACATATGTTAGCATATGTACAGCTATATCTCACTTCATTGAAACATAATTGAAAATCAGAAAGCAAGCAACAACTAAATGTAACCAAACTGTAAAAGCTCATGCACTTTGCCAACATTAACTCCTCAGTTCTCAGTCTGAGCTTAGTTGCTCAATTTCACACACAAGTAGAAGCAGCCTGGTTATGCGGTTCTTCAGCCTGTAGCACATTACAGGCAAGAAGTCAGACGTGGAGAGGGACTGCTGACGGTAGGTACAGTGACTGGATTGAAATGTAATAACTGAAAATAAAGAGATGTGTAATAGGAACAAGAAGGGAAGAAACAGGAAAACGATAAAAAGCAGTAGAGTCATGACTTGAAAGGTGCTAATCTGAGGTCAGCCCACCTGTGGGGCATTGCTGTATTGTGATATTCATAATGATGATTGTTAGTCAAAGAGAAAAGATCAAATTATTTTCATTAGCTTTTGTTTGTTTTTCAAACAAGATGTTTTGTTTGAGAGTGTTAGAAATATTTTAATGAAAATAATGAAAACTAATGTGGTGGGGAAAACTCTTAGCTATTTTGAAAATTGGGCTTTCTTTCTGGATGACTTTTTTTAGGAAAGGTTCCAAACAGATGAGATTTTAGTGCAGTTTGAATCCTGGTAATTACACACACACACACACACACACACACACACACACAAAACACACACGTATATATATGCCTTTTTTTTTCTAATGGCGACTTTTATTTTAAATGACATTTTTATTCTGGGATTTTCTGTTATCTTTTAAGTGGGAAACATTTTCCAGTTCTGCCAACATGCTACATTATTTTCTTGCTTCATTTTCAAAACTAATATTTAAAAATTTTAGTGTTTCTTTTTTGCCTTCTCCAAAGATAATTTTAGTTTTTAATGTAAAATGTGCATTAATAGATACCATTAAATTATTACACATATATTTGGTTTATGTATTTCTTGCCTTTACTTTTTTAATACAGGTTTATTTGTATATAAACAGAACCTCCTTTTTTGTGTTACTCTTATTATTTCCTGTCTTAATATAGGGTTTATTGCAGTAAGTGGTTCTAATTATTCCAGCCAAAGATTGTGAGCTAAGTTTTTCTTCTTATCAATTTTCTTCTTATCAATTTCTTATCAATTAATGTATCTCCTGTTAACATTGTGGGAAAATTTACATGTATGTCAACCTAGCAGTATATACATATATACATATACATACACACATATGACTTTAGGAAGTGTTGAAAAAGAGAATTTAAAAATGCATTTATTTAAATTACACACATTTCACATAACAAATCAGTTGGACTGATTTTTAATTTAAGAGTTTAAAGATGTTTTCCTGCTAGTTCAGAACAACCTTGTAACCTAATAAGCAGCAAAGATATGGTTTTTCTAACATAAGAGGAGACTATACTCATACCACTTGCATATTTAAATTTTACTGTTTTGTTGTTGGAGATGCTTGGTATTTTGAAACTGATACAGAAATTCATTGACAGCAGAGACTCCATAGAAAGCACAGTTTTTATGAATAAAGAGACTCTTCCATGCAGTTATTTTTTTCTAAAGGACAAACTTACCAGGTTAATAGATTTAATTTCAACAGAAAAGGAAGAAAAATCCTTTCAAGCTTCACTGATTCTAGACTTTAGTCGCAAAGAAAACTGAGATACCAATTGCTGATTTAGCAGGTTTCTGTGAAAGATTATCATGGGTGATATGTTTAAAGAAAGCATGTTTTTTAAACCTTGATTATGCATACATTTTAAATATTTCACAAAATGTCTTTTGATGTGCTTTATGCAGTGATCCTCGACAAGGACAAAGGTTAATCACATCTCCAAATTTGCTTAAAAGCAGAATTATTTCTAGATTTTAAAATGTCTTAAGGTGCCTTGGAGGTGTCAGACATCCTTGGCTTCCAAATTTTCATTGGTTAATTCAATGTTGAAAGAGCTATGAGCAGTCAGTCTAGAATTAAAACTTTCAAGACCAAGACTGTTCTCAAACCTCTTCTTCCCTTTGCCTGGGATAGGCAGATATTTTGCTTTGAAGTTGAGAATAAGGGGGTAGATGAACCATTCAGTAGCTATTTCAGAGCTGGAGTATTCGAAGTTCAAAGGCATCTCACTGAAACCATTTGCCAAGTTCCATTTCAAAACTTTTACAGCACCCCTCAAATGGTTGCAAGCTTAGAATCACTGTGAAAATCTGTTTATTTCTCAGTATCTTAGATCTTCCTAACCATGTCTTCTCTAAGTTATTTATGGATGTTGATTGACCGTGTTTGCCAAGTATAAGAACAGCTAAATGTTTCTGTATTCATTTTTTCTTTTTTTTCCTTATTAACACATGACTGCTGTTTGTGATTAAGCCACATTTTCAAAGAGAAAGGGAGTCTGAGACCAAAGACAGTATATAGCTAGCATCAACCTTAGAAAGCATCAAGATTTTAAAAAATTCATATTTCATATGCTAGTGCAAAAAACTAAGTTCCTTCAAAATCATAATTCAAAAAAGGCTTTCTGATGTATCCCAAGTTAAACAAAAGTGAGTGAGGTTTATCATGTGGGGAGACATTAATATGGGTGCATAATTTACACATGCATATATATTAGTAGAAGTCTACTTTTTTATTAATTGGGAATGTATCCATTGATACTGTGATGCTACTTTAAAATGTTGAATTCCTTTTCTTGGTGTCAGTGCAAATGATGTATTTGTTACTTTTTTTCATCTAACACTTGGCCATGTGTTAAAATTTAGATTAAGCTCCCTAAGTTAAAATGGTGTAAATGATTGATTGAAAACATTTTATTTGTCATTAACAGAAAAAAAACCACCCAGACATTCTTTGTAACAGAAAGTTAAAGACACCCCACGGATCATGATTCTGAATACACTGTAATTTTAAAATAAGGTTTGTTGAGGCTTCACAGCACTTTTCTCCTGATGAAAAAATGCAGAAGGGAACTTTTTTCCCTTGTGGTACAAACTAGATCCCTTGCACCCTCAAACCAGTGGTCTGTCTTTGCACTCTGTCCGACCTTTGATAGGAAAAAACTATAGTAATCTCCAAGTAGTGAGCTTTTGTTACTTTCACAATATATTTTGCTGGGTGATGTTTTTCATTACCAAGTTAACATTTTTCTTGTCTGAGACCTTCCAAACCCTTTCAGTGAGATATAGCGGTAAAGTATGCTGTGTTAAAGGTCTGTCCTTCACTCCCCATGACCAATGTGTCTTTATGAGTATTGAAAATATATAATTACAGTTAACTTATTGAATCTGTGTGTTAATATGAATTTTTTAATGTTTCTTAACACATGCTGAATCATTTTCAAAATGACTTAATTTGCAAGTAGCAACCACATGATATTTCACTGGAGGAAGGAGATATTAAAGGCCTTGGACATGATACTTTAAGTTTTGCAACATGATATTGTAGCTGTAAACTCAAGCATCCCCTCTCTAGCACTTCAGTAGTTGAACAGTTGGAATTGTCTGAATTTGAAGTACAAACTTTGAAATGAACTTTGTATTCAGGGCCAGGAGCTTGTTTTACATAAGAAAGACCACAGTGTTCCTAGAGTCAAATAAATTATGTAGCTTATTCTTAGTACAAAAAGAGAGAAAACAAGTTTCCCAAGAAGGGACTACTGAAGCACTCTCCTGTGGTCAGGTGAAGATTAGATAGATCAAAAGGACAAGAAGTGACTCTTTTACTTCTGGACTATTGAGAACAGCACCCAGACTTTTTATTTCATTGAGGCATTACTCGGACATCATAAACCACAAAGGCAAAGCTCAGGAGCATCAGCCTTGGTGAATGTTAGATGAAATGACACCCCTTTGTGATAGTACTCTATTGCTTTTCTTTAAAGCTGGATACTGTCTCTTTTTAGCATAGCAACCATGAACTGTATATATATTTACTTATATTAGAAGGTGATGGCTCAGAGAAGTGCTTTTAGTGGTTAGAAAATTGATGTTTAGTGAAGTGAGTTTGGTACCAATGTCAAAGCCAAGTTTGCTATTACTGTCATCAAAGTTAAATAACCATCAGCTGGATAAGTTGACCAGGTCATAAATGTACTCGAAGTGCTCATGTGGTGGACTTGCTGTAACATTTCTCTTCTTTGACAGTTCCATATAGCTTTAGAATTTTCTTTTCTAGAATGGTGATTCACAACATTTTGGGCCAGTCTGATGGGGCATTTGATTTCATATTTGAAGACTTGCAGCAGTTTTTATTGTGAAGGAAAATGATATATTGGATGTTGAATTGCGATTATGTAGCAGGAACATGAAAACCAAATTCACTTTTATGCCTTGCAACTCATAAGAGATTTAAGACTAAAGCACCAGATTTAGATTTAGCTTCTGTATTTTAGGTCCATGAGTAAATTGTGCAAAATAAGTAGATGTAGATAAGTGCATCTTTAGAAAACTTCAGTGTTGAATGGGATGGGTGGGTTTTTTTGGGGGTGTGTGTGAAAAATTTGTTATTAATTACCCCTTGTAGAACCAAGAAAATCCAATAAAGAAGTATTTTCATCTTTTATTGAGAAGCTTTTTATTGTTGATCAAAGATAGATGTGTAGTATTGAATAAAAATTGTTATTCAAATAGATAACCTCTATCATTTATTCTTGATGGGACTTTGAGTTGCCAATATAGATCAACACTAAAGTTAGTATGCTTTCACCATTGTCTTAAATGTAAGGTACATATGCACTGAAAAAGCATGTTCCAAATGTATTACCGTATAAGCTAGCAAAAATATTTAAAGTCTATCTAATTGTAGGGTTGAAAAGTACTTTAAAAGACATCATTGGCTTAGTAAGTACTGGATGCAGAATTCTTCTGAACCATGCAGTGCAGATCAGCACCTTCTTTGCAATATAGAGTGTTAAAGAGTTACTTGGGAGCACTGAGAAATTGTGATATACCCATGGTCACATAACCAGTATGAGTCAGAGATGAAATTTTAACCCAGGCCTTCCTGACTCTGAAGTCAGTTTTCTATTGACTACCCTACACTGGGCTTTTTTTGATCCTGACATGTTAAAAGATTGGCATTACTCATTTGGAACAGTTGAATTTGAATTGTCTGAAAGCAATAGCCTCCAGAACTAGAGGAAAAGGACTGTGAATTTTAGTTTTGTTTATTATTTCTTGTGTTTGTAGATACTTTCATTTGTTATTTTTATGAAATAGAAAGGATAACTTCCAATACCTGATTGCTTTATCCTCTGTCAGATTGCCCTGGCTTTCTTTACCGATATTGGCAGATTAAAACAAGCAGATTGCTGTATATTCTTTCAATAATATTGCTGTGTACTTTGTATTTTATTTTATTTTTAGAATATTTTTTGACCGAAAAAATCTTTATAATCCATCCTGAGAGATTCCCGTTGATTTAATTTACATTATTTAGGACATATGTAGAATATATGGCTCATAGCTTAAATGGTAAAGTTGAAAATATATCTTTTTAAAAATCTGTTTTTAAAAGTTTCACTGGCTCAATATTGCCTAGCATACTTTCTAGAACTTTTAAAACCCACCTAGGAGTAGGCATGAGTCTATTCTTTCCTGTATTCGGAAGAAAGTAGTTTTAATAATTATGACAAACCTTTTTTCAAAATGGAAGAAGGGGACTGAGCCCCAAAAGATGCAGATATTCCCAGGACTTCACAATCAGTGGCAAATTTCTTTGCTTGCTAATTTAGTTCAGTTCATTTTAAAAAAAAACTCATAGTATGTTTTTGTTATTACTGTTGATATGACAACAGTCTTCATTCTAGGGGAAAATATTCTGACCCATAATCAAGCTTTTGTTTCTCTTCAAGTGAAGTAAAAATAGTGCCTTTTATCCTTAGCCAGGCAGCAGTATAATTCCTCAGTTCACTTCAGAATTAGTATTCTTCCCTTTTAATTTCTGCTCATCCCTTCACTGGATTACTTTGGTACCAAAGGCAGTATTTCCTCCAGTATTTTGAAGGCTGGGCTGAGGAAATAAAAATATTACTTCCACTGTTTTTTTTTTAAAATTTAATAAGGAAGTAATGGGATTCAAAGTATCAGATTGAGATATAATCTATTTTAGGACTACAGAATGACAGAGATAAAGCTCAGATAATTTCAAATAAAAGAAACAAAATGGAGAAAATGGAAGGAGTGACAAGATTATGGAAGCCTTTGATTTGTTTTTTGTGCAATTTCCTGATGACCTGTAACTCCAGGCCTGTGTTGGTGCCCTTTTCGTTTTCCTCAAAGGGCTAACCTCTTCCTTACCCCCGACTATAGATGCCTGTGAATTTAGCATTTCATAGCCTTCTCCTATTTAATTTGCGAGGGTTAGAAGGGCAAGGATGTATAGCTTCTATATTTGGCTTTCTCCTTATGAATGGATGGCATGGTCTCAGATGAACAGTGTTTGTACCAGTGGGGTGAGGCATATAGCTTTTTATCTTTTCATGTGTTAGTAATTAAGTCTGTTGAAGATACAAATGACTAAATGTTGATACTGAATCTCCAGTGGGAGAGAAAAGTGTTTGAAAAAGTAGTCCATTACTGACAATTTAGGGACAGCTGAAGACAGATTGTGTATCCATGAATTAATGAAAGATGAGAAAAAAATTTTAAAGTGCACTTATATATTTTAAAGACTGTTATTTTCATTGTTTTCTCACCCTGTCTATAGTTCTCTCACCTCTTTTTTTATGTAGATGCAAGACACCTTCCTTGAGAACATTAAACTATCACTGCCTTAATTGTTGATAACAACAACAGTTAGCGCTTACATCTTTGTATTTTTTCTCTTCAAAATTCTTCCCAAATTTAACTAATTAAACATATTTTTCTTAAGAGTTAGGTTATAGGTACCTTGCCTTCTTTTCAATTTTTATCATTTTGTCAAATGGGATGACCTGATGCAGGGTGGCAGAAGATTTTTTGAGGAAGTATAGTGCAGTAAGAGAGAAATACTTTGTTTAGAGTTGGGAGAGACCTGTGTTTGAATCCCAGATTGGACATGTACTTGCTGGGTGACTCTGGCCATATCATCTAACTTATGTGAGTTTTCTTTTTCCTCTGCTATAAAATAAAGATGGCAATAGTACTTAGACTGTGTTACAGATTTGTGAAAAAAGTACTTTAGACAATTAAAAGTGCTATTGAAATGTGACTTATTCACCATCAGTATTATTTTTTGACAAAGAGGTGGATTAAGTCCAGAAATAGCTTTTAATATCAAAACTTAGAATCAGGTCACTTGATCATCGATCATTGAGTACCTAAGTTAATTGGGTAGTATGTTTACCTGATTAGGGCATTGACTTTTGTAATGGCAGTTAAAGTATTTATTGTGTATAATGGTTACATATTTTGTCCATTGCCTATCCTGAGTCTGAATATGGTTTTCAATAATCTTTTTTGTTTTGAGGTAAAAAAGAGGAGTGAACCTCTCTGCCTGGAAGTAAATAAAAGGAAAATGAATTTTTGGGATCACCAGGATACTAGTTTGTGAATTAATCCACCATTCCTAAAACCCTAAATGAACCCACAAAGTAGTTCATTGATTTCTTGGTGACTTTGAGGGACATAATACTTCTCTTCCTTCTCTGGCCTATGAGTGGAACTCATTGTTACTCTCTAAATAGCATTAGTGAAACAGGAAATGACTTTATGGGAAGCTGGGAATTTTTGCCACTCCTGGAACTTTAGAGAAAGTGAGCACTGGTTCAGTGGGAGTAGAGGGTATGGCCTCACAGTAATCCTTCTATGGATATTTCAGTATTGTGGATATTGAATTAAATAAGTTAGAATAAGAGAACCAAAGCAGTAAGGGGCTTTGGAGATCATCTTGGCTGGAGAGTCTTAACCTTTTTTTGTATCATGGACTCCTTGGGCAGTCTGATGAATCTAATGGATACTTGTTCAGAATTATGTTGTCAGAGGCATAAAGTTGAAGAACAGAGATTACAAAGGAAACCAATTATAGTGAAATTAAGATACTCCTACTCGAGTTCAGAGACTCCATGAAATCTTTCCATGGATCCCTTGGAAGTCTGTGGACCCCAGGTTAAGAATCTTTGATCTCCTCTCTCCAGATCATAAAGATAAGGATTCTAAGGTTTAGAAAGCTTAAGTGAGACCTAACTTGATGTGACTGGCTAAGAACCATTTCCTCTACCATTTTGTAGGACTCCACTCTACCTGAGACAATACTTTGTAGTCTAGGAGAGGAAACTGGGTTTTAGAATTTAGACTTTTTATGGGAGTCTTCTAGGAATCAAGCCCCTTGCAGCACTCTAATCCTTATCTTTTCAATCAGTGCATGAAATTATAGATATGTTGACATGCCATGTATAATTCCCTTCATGAATATGAATAAGGCATGGAAAAATGCCATAATATTATTTATCCAAATACATATGGAAAAGGAGAGTTGGGAAGCATATTTAAGTCAATACATGTATTATCCATTCATACTTTAACTGAGGAATAAAGTGACATTTGGTCATTTCAATAAAAAAGTAATGGGTTAAGTTTATTGTTACACTTCTCTATGTGACTGACAATTCATAATTAATATAAAATTATACCAAAGAAACAAAGAAACTAGTAGTTGATAACATAATAGTGGTAACTGACACTTTCTGGAGACAGAAGACCTAGCTTCAAATCCTACTTCTGATGGTTATACCTGAGTGACCTTGAATTAATCATTCTCTCTCCCTGAGCCTTAGTTTTGTACCTGTAAAATGAAGGGGGTTGGATTAGATGGACTTTCTGGTCCTCTCCAGGTTTGGATTTATGCTCCTTTGAACTTCACAAGAAAAAAAAAAGGCTCAAATTAGGGAATGGATTAGATTATGAAAACAGATGTGTAAAAGCATTGAGTTTTCTGTGCAAAGCTCCTCCTCCCATCCAGACAACTTTATGTAGTTCTGAGCTTATCTGCTTCTTCTGACATGGTAGAAGAGACATTAGGAATTATGGTAGGAAAAAAAAAACAAACTTGTAATTAAGACTGTGTTGTTCATTATATACCCTAGGATGCCCTTCTCCTTCTTCAATATCAGTTCACATCTATTGCTTCCTTTAAAAGGTAGATCAAATTTTATATCTTCTATGAAGTGTCTTCTCTGATAAGTTCTATGAGTATGGAATTGATATTGTCACTTAACATATTTCCATATGTAGATATATCACATTTTATATATTGCACTTGTTGGTATGCACACACACATATAAAACAATATATGTGCCTATTAGAATGATTATAGTCACATTATATGACACTTTATTGTGTGCAGTATGCTTTCCATAACAATAGGTATGTGAGGTAGGTAGTAAAAACATTATCCTCATCTCCACCTTAGAGCTAAGGAGATGGAAGGAAGCTAAGAGCCTACACAAGGTCACAAAGCAAGTATGTATCAGAGGTAGCACTTAAACCTCGGTCTTTTGATTCTATGTTCAATGTTATTGAAGTTCAGTGCTATATGAAGTTCAGTGCTATTGCCACGATATACTCTGCATTTGCTATGACCTATATACACAGTTAGTTGCTAAGGCCTAGACCCTTCCCTCAAGGAGTTTATAATCATTAGGAGAGATGAGGCGGCTTTTTGTAATTGCTAACTGTTTATGTTTCAAATATTTGTTAATACATGTTTATTAGTGTAGCATGTTTTAAGCATTTCTTTCATGGCAGGGGAAATAAATAGTTGTACTACCCAATATTTACTTTGTACATTGAGTATCTTTTCTAGGAAGGATCCTCTTAGTCCTTTTTAGAGGAGATCTGGTACACAAGCCACACACTGAGACTTGTTTTAGAAACTTTCCCGGAAGTTCTACTCCAGGGGAGTGAGATAGTGAGCCTTTAAAAAGAAGAAAAGAAATCTGGAGGGAAAGGTTCAGGCTGTCCCCAGGCTGAGTTTATTCTACGTGAGCATATAGTCAAAGCCCCTTTTCTGAGAAAGGTACCTCCCTGGGCCACAGATGACATTTTGACTTTTAGATGTGATGTAGTGGAATTAGCACCACACTAGGAAGGAGTCAAATGACATGCCTGCTGTGGAAGTGCTTTAGACTAGTGATGAGCTGTTTTGTTAGATTGGTCACCTAACTTCTCTTAACTTCATTGTGCTCATTTGTCAATGCGAGGGGGTTGAAAAAGACAATCTCATTCTGTGACTCTGTAAATTAACTCAGATGCTCCCAAGGATCTGTGATGTCATAAATGTGGCCATTTTCTCCAGAAATGAAGACCACAAACCATTCATGCCTGTCCCTCCTGTGTGACTCCTGTTTATGTCCTTTCATAAATTCACTATTGGGGATCTATCCAGTATACTGGGGCCTTCCTCACTTTCTGTTGACATTATAAGGATTCCAGTGGATCCAGTGCTATCACTTGTGACCAGCCCATCTTTTTCATTTTTTTTCAATTTTCCTTGATGATGTCATTTACTCTAGATCTTTTTCAGAATTCTTAGTTTGATATATGCTGTGTAGCTTTCTCACAGCCATTGTGCATCTCTCTATTGGCCTGTGTGTGAAACTTGTTTTTAATTCTTTATAGACTGTAGTGTTCCATGATTCATAGCCATAAACAATACTGGTAATATTGACATTTAAAAAAAATGGGTCTTAGTTTCTGAGAGAACCTTAGCATCATTAGATGGTCTTTGCAATTTCCCAAAGGTATTACAACCCACTTTTCCTTCTCCTATTTAAATATGGGCCTAATTCATTATCCATTTGTACTATAATCCAAGATATAGAAAGATATGTTTGTGTGTATATACACACACATATGCATATATATATGTGTGTGTGTGTGTGTGTGTGTGTGTACACATACTATAATATACTATGTACTGTCAATCCAAGATACATAAAGGCATGTATAGATGTATATGTGTACACATGTGTATGTATGTGCACATATATAATCGATCTATATCTGTCATATTGATTTATTATCTATTAAAAGTTTGCCTGCTTCTTATTAATACCTTCATCAAGGATGCCTATATGTGTGCTTAAATGATTCTTGTACAAGTTTATATAGGTAGGAAATTATACATATAAGGCAGTAGTTAATGCTTACCTTTTTTTGTGGGGAGGGTATTAATGCGTTCCTCTTTAAGAGTGTGTGGTGTGTGTGTTGTGTGTGTGAGTGTGTGTGTGTGTGTGTGTGTGTGTATGTGTATGTATAATCTTTCCATATCTTGGATTGATAGTATACTGAGACATATAGATATTCATATATCTTGGATAATTAGTACCCTGATAGACAAACTTTCTATGTTTTTTATTCAGATGCTTGTTATAATCTGGATAGTAAATGCTCTTCACCCATCTGGTTTTTCTTGAGTGATTAGTTAGGCCAAAATCTTTTAAGTAGTTATGGGTTTCTTCTGGGAAGAAATAGCATTCTGGAACTTGATACAAGCAGTACAGTGACATCTGCAAACATGAATATCTGTAGGATTTCACCATCTCTTAGAGAATTTCTCTTCAACTTAAACTTTATCTGCAAGTCTTTATTAAAGTGTAGGCTCAAGGAATCTTGGATAATTTTGATGTGTGGACAGAAGGAAAGCCTTTATTGAAGGGAAGCCTTTCAGGTGGCATTTTCTTCTATCAAATCAAATGATTGTACAATAATAAACAGGTAAACAAGAAAGATCTTGTATTATTTACATCTTTCAATCAGTCATGTAATGGCAAAGATGTAATCTGTTTTGGACTATTGCTTGTGAAAGTCTTCCTGTTCTCTGCTAGTACCTTCATCAAGGATGCCTTTGATGTATGTATCTGATTCTTGTTATAATTTCATATAGAAAGAAAATTATATATATATATATGTGTATGTATGTATGTATGTATATAGTCAGAAGTTAGTGATGCTCTCTTGTTTTGCCTCTTTGGAGGATTATTAATAAATTTATGGGTTCCCCTCCACACCTTTGGTATCTTGTTCTTCTTGAGATACCTGCATTTCAGTCCCTCAACACCCTTAAAATTGTGACACTTCTAGCATGGATCTCTTCTGAGAAAATTTGATCTAATCTAGCTGTTTTTCTTGCCTTGTTTCTCTTTAATGCCATTTCTACATATCCCTATAAGTACATCTATGTTAGAATCCTGATATGATGTCTTTCCTGTCCTTGATGTTAAAAAAAGTTTGTTGTAAAACAAATTTGAGATCATTTTCATTTTTCTTTTGTTTATTTTCCTCCTATTTTCATCCTTAAATGCTTTCAGGAAGCCTTTCTTTAGTAGTGATTCTCAACAAGTTTTTTTTTTTTTAAACTGGTTTATCTTTCACTGATTCATTGTCTCTATAAGGATTTATAAGTGAGTTCATATTCTAAATTGGTGCTGCCTTTGACTACCTTATTTCTCCACTTGGTGAGTGAGTCATGTGTTTGATGTCTAAGACAATTTTTTAGGCTCCTTTTTCTCCTTGTTATGGCAGTTGATTTATACTATTCAGATTTCTGCTTAAAATTATTTTAGGCCATATCTGTGTCCTTTTCTTCCATATCCTGTTTTCATCATCATCAATAACTTATTTGAATAATCAGAAAACATTTATTAAGTGCCTTCTGTGTGTCAGGCACTGTGCTGTGTGCAAGGGTCAGGACTGATTTGTTTCAGTCTAATGCCATAGCTTTCTCTCAGTTTTATTCTAGTTTTGATCTTTGCTCTAACCAGTCAGTAGTCTGACTATACGTAGAGGGTGATTCAGAAATGACTCCCACATTAGTAACAAGGTTTTTTCCCCTTATCTGTTGAAACAGAATCAGTTCATTTTTTGATGTTATTCGGTGCTTATTTTGTCCAACACTTACCAGTCCTTTTGTCAAAGAAGGTATTCATTCATATAGGCACGTCCTGAGCAAGGGCACATAGTAGGTCTGTTGCTCTTTGTGCCACCCATTATTTTGTGAATTTCTTCCTATGGTTTCTGCCATAACCTTTGCTAAAACAGTTAATAAAATCATTTAAAAATCCATCTCCTTTTTTAAAAAGCAAGTTGATATGTTTTCTGCTTTCCCACAGAAGGATATCCCTGTACCATGGTGGCTGAAACTGTCCATCATAACTTCAGGGATGTGGATTGATGATGTCACAGGACCACATGAATTGTAGATTCTTTTTGTCAATGTTGTGTTCAGTATAACTTGTAGGGACTTCATTTATTAGTAATGAGTCCATAGTGAGTGTGCCTAGGTGTCCATAGTCTGTCTCATCATTTGGTAGGTAGAAGTATGTTTCTGAAGATGCATGATTATTACTCTGCCTTAGACATAACATTGTTATTTCTGTCTTAAAAGCCAATATCTACTTATTTGATTCTTTGCAGTTAAGTCTTTTTTATGTTAACATTTATAATAAAATCAATAAAAGCATGTTTTTAAAAGAAAGAAGACAGGACCAGTGGAATTCCTTTTGCTTAGTTCCCAGTACGATATCTAATTTTTCACTACACTCGAGTACATAATTTTGATGGTTTATTAAAAAAAAGTCCCTTGAATTTCCTAGTGTTTGAATGTTTTTCTTATTCAGCACAGTGTATTTGTTGAGCCTCTAGTTCTTCTTTTCTCTCTATTTTCATGACTTTGGATGAGTCACATAACTTTTGAGGAACTAGTTTTTCCATGTATGAAATGGACTAGATTCAGATCTGACAATTTCAATCAACACTTGTCAGGTATTTCTATGTGTGGTGTGCTGTGTTAGACCTGAGGGAGAAAAGTTGCATTTCTGACCTTATGGAATTTACAGAGTGGGAGGAGGAGAAGACACATGTGCAAATAGCTGTTATAACAAATAATTGCACAAATGCATTAGAAATGCAAAGCAAAATGCTCTATGAGGTCCAGGGCAATGCTGTGAATAACATAGGAATAGCTAGGAGGGCTTTCTGAAGGAGCTGACATTTGAGTTGGGTTTTAAAGGGTAGTAGAAAATTCAGTAGGCATAAAGAAGGGATGGGTGGTACATATAAAGAGAACAGGGTAAAAAAAAGCTGTAGAGAGGTAGGAAAATACTAGGAATATATAGAGAGGCATTGTGTAGTATGGTTTTCCCTAAAATGTACAGTAGTACATGGAGAGGAGTAGTATGAGATGAGGTTAGAAAGGTAGGATGGTGTTAGATTATGGGGCTCCTTGATTGGCATATAAAAATAAGAATGACTTACTCATCCATAAGGTCCTTTTTTAGGTCTAAAAATTCTATAATTCTATAGAAGAAAGGGTATGGGGTGTGTGTGTGTGTGTGTGTGTGTGTGTGTGTGTGTGTGTGTGTAAAAGGAAGAGAGAATAACAAATGCATATTGCTATGGAAAGTATAGCTTTGAAGCTTCGTTCTGGTAATTTTCAGCCTAGTAACAAGGTGACTCAGATAGTAACCTGGATAATTAGCTTATATAAAAACAATCTGTCTTTTAAAATTTGGTTTATGGTTCTTAACAACTTTATGGGTAGAAGTCTGCTACCATTAACAATAGATTATGTTCTGTTCTGTACAGTATAAATTATAAGCTGTCTGCATTTTGAGAGAAATAGAGACTGTAAATTAAGAAACCCACTAGCCTGATAGAGTTATTTTTAGGCTAGCGAGAAATAGAAGTAGTATAGCTAAAAAGTCAAACCTATATTAGGTCATTGGCTTTTTTTATCATAAAACTTTAGAAATACAGATAATTTGAAACTTTTCAAATTATTTTACATGGCTCAGTTAAGTAGATGCTGAACTGCTAGTATCAGAATGAATTTATACTCATTGATGGTGAATATCTTGCCCTATACTTCTTTTAAATCCCCTGAAGTCCTTAACAAGGTGGCACCAGTAATACCTGGGTCACTTTTTCAAATGCTCTGTCATTGATGATTACCCAGTATCTACAATATGAAGAATATTTTAGTGGGCAGCCCAAGGAGAACACAGATAGCCTCCCCAATTTCTGTCCCCATATTGTTTACAACTCAGTTTGAATAACTTATCAATCATATGTGAAAAATGCTAACTATACCTTCTAGAATTTTAAAGCTACAAAGGACCTTAGACATTATTTAACCCAAACCCCTCATTTTACAGATGAGGAAACTGAAGCCTAAAGAAATTAAGTCATTTGACCCAGGTCACACAACTGTTAAGTGATCTAGGTCTACAAAACAATTTTTAAAATCAGTTCAGGGTAATATAGTGCAAGCTGACCTTGAACAATTCTCTTAATATCATTAAGCTAATGGCTGAGAACTGCGTGCTTTCAGGAATACTTATTTTCAGAAATAGCCAAGAAGGGTAAAACTTGGTTCTATACTTTTGAGGACAAAGGGGAAAAACTAGTAACTTAAAGCTCATAAAGGGAGAAAAAAGCCTAAGGACCCCTTAGGATTCTTGGGTCCAAAGGTGGGCAGGTATGTTAAAGTATAACTATATGGTAGGAGTGTCTGTGTGTTGTTAGTAAAAGGAATGCTGTATGGTAGCTGTGTGTGATGTCTAATGGAATATGAAATGCCACTATCACTAACAAAGCTGGATTAGATGTTGAGTGCATTGCCTCCCTTGGAGGTTGGATATATACCTAGTGAGAAATAAAGTTACTCCAAGGACTTACATTGCAGACCATACATGTTACTTTGGGTTTCTGTGGGTAGATGCAAGGGGAGTGGGAAGATCAATACTAGAAAACCAGGACCAGCATCTTTTTGAGGGATCTTTTGAAGGCTAAATAAGAACCCGTGACCAAATAGGAATAGTGCGTAATCTTTTATTTCAACTTAAAGCACTGCAACAATTTCCAACAAACAAAAAATTCAAACAATGCATGTTTGCAAGTTTACAAAGCTTTTTCCTCACAATGATCTCATCAGTTAGGTAGCTCATTTAATATTATACCTATTTTATGGATAAAGAAAATGAGGTTCATGTTCTACAACAAGCATTTACTGTGTGCTAAAAGAAGGAGATCTTTTTAGATCTGTGCTTTAAGAAAATCACATGTGTGTAAGTGGAGAGAAGTTGACATAGTGAAAAGATATTGTGAAGGTTACGCAACAAAACTTGCCAACAGATTGGATATATGTAATTGTAGAGGTTAAGTAACTTTCCCACAGTCCATTGCTCTTCCCTCTACAATTCACAGTATCTGAAAACTCTTTAAAGTGTTCCTTTATTTTTCAGAGGTTGAAAACTATTGCTACCAACCAGCTGGGTTTGAGGGATGGACTTTATGAAGAAATAGTCTTGTATTTCTCCCACAAAATGGAGGAAGTTTGGGAAATACTGAAATACTTGTAAAGATACAGGAAGAAATATTTGAGCAAATATTCTAATGAGATTTCAAGATTTCCTGAAAGTAGTTACTTGTTGGCACTTCTAAATGGGGCATTTAAGTGTGGGTTTTTTCCTCTCTTGTCTTTTCTTTTTCTTTTTGCTAGACAAAGTGAGATGATTCTACAGATTAGGAGAAAATGAAGTACACACAAGAAGAGGGAAAAGGATTATTTCCCCCAAAGGAGTATAAATGTAATCCCTTCAGCCTGTCAAGAAAGTCACAATTTCAGAATTGAATTGATAGGACAAGCTTTTGATTTGTTTGTTTGTTTAAGCAATTTTAAGGGAGATCAGAAGTAATAAAATGCCTTAGAAACTGGAATAAAATTTAAGATATGGACTTCATGACATGAAATTGAAGAATCACTTAAATCATGTATTTTCTTCATCTGTAAATGGGAACAATATTTTTATGTGTATATGCAATGATACTTTCAAATTATTAATTAAAAATTTGTTAAACTCTGCAGGTTGAAAGGAGAAAATAGTAATTTTTTAAATATAGTAGGTACTAATTTCATCAATTTTCAATGCCATGAGAATATTTCAAAAGATAGAATTATCTGTGATGCTGGTAGGGGATATAAACTACTTAAGCCATTGTCTGCTTAGTTAATATTTTACTTGAATGCTTCTATATATTTATCGTCTTGTAACTCACACTAACTTATTATTAATTCATGCCATGTTATCAATCATCTAAAGCAGTAAGAATGTTTGATTAGGCAGTATTGAGTAGGTTTTTCTTTATTCATTATAAAGTTTTTTAAAGCTAATTTAAAAAAATTGGACCTGTGATTTTATTAGTATAGGAATTTCACCGTGAGAAAACTATCTCTATGCATTCATATTGCCACTTGTTTGGGAATTTATAGTTTTAGAGAGTCACCTGGGTCACTCAGAGGATGTGACTTGCTCAAGGTCATGCAGATATTTGTATGGGAGGTAGGATTTAAATCCAGGTCTTCCTGACTCAGGTTTGTACTCCATCCGTTGTACCATTTATTTTTGTTTCAAAATAATATACTCTCAATTAATGGAAATTTTTAAAAAGCATTTTTTAGTAATGCTCAGAATTTTCCAAACTAATTTGAGGGTATACTGTGTTATTCTATTCCTTGATTGAAATGTTTTGACTATACCAATACATCAAATAAATAATAACTTCATGGAGGAAGTTTGAAGAATCAGGAGACTGTGGTTTCTCTGGAGGTAAAGAAAGAAAGAATATCCAATCAGAGTGGGTGGTCAATAGCTTGGAACTTGGAACACTAAATGTTTCAAATCTTATATTCTCTTTTTGGGCCACCAACCATATCCTCTCCCATTAAACACACACACACACACACACACACACACACACACACACACACACACACACACGTTCTGAGAGGAAACAACCTAGCCTAAGTCCCTGAGATTAAGACCATCTGACACGTGTCCACAGCCTACTTCTCAATTCCTCAAAAGTTTTCAGTGTCATCACCCACTCTTTCCCCTTTTCCACTGCCTGTTTATAGGAGAACAGATGTGCCTACTCATTAAATATAGCCCTTCAGCCTGAATCATCCATGTGAAGCAAGTTCTCCTCTAGAACCTTGGTCCAGCAGTTACCCCAGGACTCTTATCCTAATATCTTTTTCTCTTTATGGCTTCTTCTTGTCAGCTAACAAATGTGTGTGTGTGTGTGTGTGTGTATACACCTTCAGAATCATTAAAAACATGCATGTACACACACACACACATTAATAACCACAACCAAAAAACCCCCCAAAATCAACCCAAGCCTTTCTTCATTATTTTTGCTTCATCTACTTATAGCTACTTTTCTTTCTTCCTTTCACTGCTAAGCTTTTTCGAGAAGTCATCACTCCTCATTGCCTCCACTTCCTCATTACTTAATCTCTCATGATCTAGCTTCCATCTCCATTGTACTGAAACTTCTTCCTCAAAGGTCACCAATGGTATTCTCATTTGCAAATCCAATTCCAGTCCTTATTGTCTTTGATCTCTCCCGTTTTTTGACATTGATGCTTGTGACTTTCTGTTGGTTATTATTTCTTCTCTTACTTAAGAGATATCTTCCTCCTTTTTAGCAGTTGATTTGCCATCTCTGTATTTTCTTCTTATCTCCAAAAGATGGTTGTTTTCCCAAGGCTCTGGCTATAGTGGTTTTCTGTTCCTTCCCTTCCCTTGTTCTTCACTCTCATCAGTAGAGCTATCAGATGCTGACCAAATATCTGGCCATGACTCTGACTTTTGTTATGATATCCAGAACTATATCTTTAGTGATTTTCAACACAGTTGCACCTGAATGTCCCATGGAGCTTCATTGTGTCAAAAAAAAAATGAGTTTATTGTCTGTCTTCCTCAGGATCCTCATCCTTTTAACCTCAGAATTTCTGTTAATGATGCTACCATTCACCTAGTTTCCCATGTATGAAACTTTGGTGTTTGACTCCTCTCTCTCCTCTCCTTTCTTATCAGTCATTTACTATGTCCCATTGATTCCATCTGTACAATCTCTCTCGTGTCTGCCCTCTCATCTCCATATCTACTCATACTACCCTACTACAGTTCTTGGCTTCCTCCTTTCATGATCTTTCCCCTTTGGACCTTACCTTCCATCATTTTCAGAATAATTTTCCTTATGAGTAATTTATTGTGCTGTTCCTCTCCTCAAGTCCTCAATGTTCCCCTGTTAGCTTTTGGGTAAAGGTCATTTATATTCCTTTGCCTTGCAAGGTTCTCTACCATAGTGAACTTTCCCAGCTTAACCTGTATTACTGTCCACAACACACTTAAGTCAAATTGGATTGCCTTCTGTCCCCAAAACCACCACTGCATTTTCATAACTTTGTTCACACTATACTTTATGCCAATAATATTTTTAAATTTTAAGTACAACCTCCTCTATGAAGCAATCCTTGAACCTTTGGTCGATAATGACCTTCCTCTTTATACTTCACATAATATCATTTGATTTCTTCTCTTATTCAATTACGTGATATTTTATATTATTATCTATGTTTGTATCTTACCTATCTGCGAGATGGCAAGGAACATGAAGGTATTATTTTTGTCTCATCTATTTGGCTCACAAGTGTCTAGCATATAGTATATGCTTAAATGTTTTTTGAATGAATATTGTAGGTATTAGTTAGTACCCAAAATAATTGATTAAAATTATAATTTCCCTATATTTCTTCAAGGATAAAAATAATTGCAGTGCAAAAGCAGGTATAAAGTTATTCTTATCAAGTATGATACTTTATGGCGGGACTAGTGGTGTACACTACAAACATCTTCTAGATTTCAGTTCCCTTTTCTGTTAAAATGAAGGGTTTGGAGCAGAAGATTTCTCAATGTCTTTCACACAAAAATTTCAGTGTCTTTTAGACACTGATTGGTCATTTAACAAGAATGAAATTGTAGAAGTGAACACAAACCACCAAAAAAACCCTAGTACTTTCTTAACAGAATGTTTTGACAAAATATTTATGGTTATAGAAAATTCCATAGTAATGTTTTTCAGAGAAGTGAACTGCCTTCACACACATACACACTCACACACACACACACACACACGTATTCATCTATATCAGGTTGATGACAAAATGAATTTTTTCATGCTGATAATTTTGAGTACCTCTAGAAAAACTCATGATGTCCCTGTTTTAGCACATAGACTGAAGCAGATATAATAAGTAACTTGACAGAGCTTATCATAAGATTTTTTGAAGCTTTCCTCCTATATTCAGACTATTTGTATATACATTTACATTTTTGTCTGGAAGCTAAAATGAAATACTTGGAAATATATATTTTTTAACCTCCTTTTTAGGTTCACCTATTAGACATCTGTTTAAGTATTCTTAAATGAGTTTTCATCAAGGATGTCATTTTAAAAATGTGATCCTGGGACCTAATAAATATAAATGAATAATTTACCATTATTGTATTTGTGGAGAATGACTTGTTATTCAAATACACTGCTGTAGAAATCATAATTTTAGTCCTAAACCATCACAATATCAACATTATATTTCTTTTGCGAGTGTTAAGCAATTCTTAACACCAAGTTTTAGTGATGTGTTTTGAGACCTGTTGATTAAAAGTTTAATAAGTGACAATGTTATTACTTGGAAAAAGGCGGGGGAAATACTTCAAAATATTTTTGGAACAAATAAGAATTTTTTGGTTGGCAGACCTTTAAACAAAATTCTTAAAGACTTGCAGCATATATTTCACTAATAAATACCTGTTGTTCAGAGCTGGATACCTCCTTAGTTACTTTTTAAAAATCTCTGAGACCACACACATTGCTTAGTGGGGGGAGGGGGAGGGAGAAATGTTGTTGATACTCTGTCAGCACGTGCCATCTAGTGGTAGATGGCGTGTAGTGCAGTTTAAAACGGCGGATGCCAGAGGCAGCTGTTCCCTGTATGGATGCCAGTATCTTACTGTATTACATTCTAAACAAAGACCATTTTATGTTATGAAATAGCCTTTGTTCAACAAATCAAACATTTGACTGATTTTAAAGCTTAAGAGTAGACTAATAAATAACACTAAGTTTTAGAAAGAACCACTGTAGCTAAGCACAGAGTTTTGTGTTTTGTTTATAAAGAAAAAAACCCATCACAACAGAAAAAAAATCTTTAAACTTTTGGAATGACATTGTACCTCTATAGTGTCTTACAAGTTTGGACAAAGTTTGAAAGGTTATTTTTCACTACAAATTTTTAAAGGTTTTATTACTCTTACTAGCCCTTAAAACAAATCTTCGATCATTAGGGTCTTTAATCCATCAAATGAATAAATATAGGTAAATTGTTTGCTCAAGTGAGGATAACATAGAGTGAGTATCATTAGGATATTATTTCTTACTCTTTGCCCAGTTTACTGGACAATAAGAGGCTGTTTTCTTGACAGGACAAATTACAGCCAAGTAGAGTTGAAAACGTTGAACAGAAATTTAAACTACCTACTTACTTTTAACAGTAAAAATTTTAAAAATCAAATAGGCAAGAACTAGTTTTAATATTAAAAAAATCACCACCCACTTTTGAGACTATAATTAGCCTGGTTCAACTGGAGAGTCAAAGGTAAATTATTTAACCTCACCATTTTGCTTTTTTTTGGTTTTTGTTTTTTGTTAATCTGGGTAGTTTCCAAACTAGTAGCATTACCAGAACCATTTTATAAATTATTTGTGCTATAAAGAATTAGTTAACACTTAAGCTTTTTGTAAACTTACAGCAAAGAAATACAGTAGTTACTCAAGCGATAATGATGGATACACCCACTGGTGTTTTCATCAGTAAGTCTAATCCATACATAATCTATTTTAAAATATTATGTTATTGTCATGTTTTCCATGTTTGAAACTATGTCTCCATTCCTATCTCTTTAGACATTTTTTACTGTTCCATGTTCTCACCAAATGAAAAATATGAAGTTATAAAACTTTATTTTTAGTTCATTTTCTTCGTAAGACAATATAAAATTCACCTACATTAAATATAGATTTGCATAATCTGATAACAATTTATTTTATTTTTTCTTAATGGGAAACTAGAGGCTGGCTTAAAAAATTGAGAGTCCATAACATTCCTTTTACATTTTAATGTTAGTCTGTTTTGCTGTTTCCCTTTGTCTCGTATAATTTTAGAAGCCTTCAGCATAAGATTGGCAGCTGTACCTCCCCATTAACTCTGTAACCTCTTAACCAGACCTTCTATCACCTTGGTACATTTCTTTCTTCTGCTTTTTTCCTGATCTTAATAGTCTCCTTGTTTTCAGCAGAACTTCCAAATTAAGCCAGCCTGTGGCAGTGTTTTTCAGCATTTCCTTTGCTTCTCTCTTAAGTCAAGCTTGGATTTAAAAAAAGAAAAAAAGAAAACACCATGCATATTACATACAGAAAAAAATATCCTTTTTATATTCTAGCATCAAATTGTTATACATCGATGACACCCCTATTGCACTTTGTTTACTAAAGTAAAAGATGTTTCATAAAATTTCATTTTGATTTGGAACATTTATGCTTAAGATTGCCTGAGTGTTTATATGCTGCCATGCATCCTTTTTCTATTCTGTATGATTAGATGTATTCTTTATGTTGAAGTGTTCAACTAGTTTAATCTAAAATGAAATAAACTAAATAGATAATAATAGATAAATAATTCAAACCAGTAAGTTTTGTCTAAAATATTATTTGGCCTTTTTTTTTGTACTAGTTTATTTTTATCCTACTTTATGCTCTTTTTGATAGTAGTATCTCAAGTTAGTGTTCTCTTTATCAGTTGACCAGCCAGTTAGTAAGTGTTTGTGAAATACTTACTATATAGCAGGCACAGAACTTAATGGTGATAATACGCAGATAAAAACTGAACAATCCTTATTGTCAAGCAGTAGTGAAAATCAGCGACATTTTTTGAAACTAGATGATTTAAAGCTGTGATGTTTTTGCTTCTCCCCACCAGCCTCCACACTCATATTTTTGTTAGCTTGTGGTATTTGTGAGGAAGTCAATGGATATCAGCTTTTCTATTTTACTCATGTTAAAATTAACCCCCAAAGCAGGGAAAAATAAGAATGATAAATACTTTGATACCATTTCCATTTAAAAAACACCTCTTTCTCATGTCTAAGAGAATCCTTCTGGACTAGGCAAGATTCTGGGTAAATTAGACTGGGAAGAAAATAATAGCAGGTGCCTGTTGGCACATGGTTGATATGTCTTGGTATCTGTTTTCAGAGGTCATCTTCCTATTAGCCTTGAAGACTCCATATACTCCCCCTCCCTCTTCTTCCAAAAGCAATAACAGCAGTAGAACCAGCCATTTAAAAATTATTGTAGGTCTTGTTCCCCTAGTAAAATTGGAAAAAAAAAAGCAAATGGCAAGGAAAAAAGAGAACATTGTCTTACAGTCAACATTGTAAGAGAGGAAGAGACCAATTACTGTAGTATATAGTGCAGTGTCAACTCTTAGAGCTCTGTACTATTTGAGGTGATCACAATTAGGATTTTTGTCAGGATTTTTATTAAGATATTGACGTTAGTAATTGAATCTCATACTTAAAGGTTGTACATGATCCCCTTCAGGGTTGGGAGTGGTGGTGATATGGCAAGAAGGATTATCTGGACCCCTCGTAGCTATTCTTCCTACCATATCTCTGTATAGCCTTGTATGACTTTATGGTTATTAAAAACTTATAATTTTGGTGGGACTGGGGAAAATGAAAAGTGAAAACTTTTCAGGTTGTAACAGTTATGGAAATAACCAAAACCACTATTGAGTTGTGCCATATTTGTACCATAACTTTAAAACATCTGGTTAAAACTTGTGAAACATCTGGTTCTTTTCAAGACTACCTGGGTGGAACTTGGAACTTGATAATGCATGGCAACTCCTTTGTCATATGCTCAAAATATCTTTCCATATGGTGATTCAGTAAACAGTCTTTGAAGTACTTTTTCTATTATTCTGAGTATTCTTTCACTGTGACATATTTTTGTATCTTGTTTTGGTGAAATTGGTCCTTTGTTGTTTGTTTGTTTGTTTGTTTTACAATAACATGACCTTAAATTCTCTTAGAGCTCCACTTGAGAGATTCTGAAAGATCTGAAGTATATAAGAACTCGTTTTGCCAACTTTCCCAAATGTAGTCTCATCTCCCAACTTCTCCAAATATAGCGATTTAGACTAATAAAAAACCCCCCAAAAAACAAAACATCATTTCCTTCTGTAGGTTCAGATACTTCTCCTTCAGTCACTCATCAAGACCATATAAGAATAAAATAATTTGGCCAATACCTGTTCTTTGCCTTGGGTGATATATAACTAACAGTATATGAAATAAGATCAGTGGCCTTTTTCATCCCTGGAATCACTTTATTGTAGTGTGTGTTATGACATGTAGAGAGTGAAATACTAAGTTAATAAACAACAGCTGTGGGTCAAAATATTAAATTCAAATAGATATTCATTTCACATGTGTCCAGCAATCTGATGAATTTTCATTCAAAACATTCATTGTCTTTGTGTTTTTATGGTACGATATATTTAAGGTCAGGGTAGAAAAGTGGCACGACTCAATAGTCATTTTGGTTATTTCCATAATTGTCACAAGCTGAATAGTTTTCACTTTTAAAAATACTTTTTTGAACTTTTAAATCTTCGAGTAATCCTGTGAGTTGGACAGATGGTTTTTATTCCCATTTTATAGATGAGGAAATTGAGAGGTCCCGTGGCTTGCTCCAAGTCCAGTTAGTGGTAAACCTGGGACTATCTGAGAATTCTGTAGTTGGCCAGGATTTCAGAGGTCATATGGCTCAACTTTTTACAATATACAGGAATCATCATGAAAAATTGTCCTCACTAGCTCCATCCACTTTCTCATCTCCCGTTTGTTTCTCAACCCTTGCAATTTGGTTTCAATACTTATATTTTACTGATACTGCACTCCCCAAGGTCACCAAAGATCTTTTTCTTCAATCCAGTGGCATTTTCTCATTCCTCATCCTTCTTGACCTCTCTACAGGATTTGACTCTATTGATACTCCTTCCTTTTTGGGTTTTTGTGACAGTGATCTATTGTGGTTTTCTTCCTATCCCTCTGATCCTTCTGTATTGCCAGGGCTATTTCCTGGTTTCTTTTCTTTTCTCATTGTACTTCTCATTCTTCTAGTTGATGATCTTTTTAGCTATCATGGGTACATTTATCATCTCTTTGCAAATCACTCCCAAATCTACATGTCTAGCCCTTATCTCTCTCCTAAGTTGTATGTAGTCCTGCATTTCCCAGCTACTGTTGGGACATCTGTTCTTGATTGAAACATAGGTATGTCAAACTCAACATGTCTAAAACAAAACTGATTATCTTTCCCCCTAAACCCATTTCTCCTCCTAATTTCCCTGTTTCTGTCAAGGGAGCTATCACTCAGGTAGAAAACTTAGAAGTTATCTTCAACCCTTCTCCCTCAAACATCACCCATGCCTACTCAATTGTATACCTCCCATAGCCATCCTTTCATCTCCATTCACATTGACCCATACCACATTTCACATGTACTATTCAAAGAGTCTCCCACCTGGTCTCCCTGCATCCAGCCAGTCCAACTCTTTCCAGTCCAACTTCCTTACAGGAAATTGATACTCCTAATATACAGATTATTCCATGTCAGTCATGATCACATGATCGAGGACCTTAAGTAAATTCCTGTTGCCTCTAGCATGAAATGCGTGCTCTTGTCTTTGACGTTTAAAGCCCTTGATGACATTCCAGCTCCTGACTTTTTCCAAGCTGGTTACACATTACTATCCCTCATGTATTCTACACTCCAAATAAACTGGCCTGCCTGCTCTACCCTATGCATAACATTTCCTCTTCTGTCTTCATGCCTGGAAAGCTTTATTTCCTCACTGTCACCTTTCAGAATCCCTACCTGTTATTAAGCCACAGCTATCACGTTACCTACTGCTTGAGTCTTTACCAGATTCTAGGAGATATTAATGCACCTTTCTCAAATTACTTTGTGTATTTACTTATCTGTATCTAAGTTGTCCTCTTTTCTCCTCCTCCCACCCCAAGAATTCAAGTTCCTTGAGGGCAGAGACTCTTTCTTTTTTTGTTAGGGACCCTAAGTGCCTTAGGCTTTGTAAGCACTTAAAAGCTTGTTGAATCGATTTAAATAGGCAACCACCTGTTGTTAAATACTTTATGTGTTTAAAACACTTTATTTTAGAGTAGGGGATTCATTAGCTAATTAGGTAGCATATTCCTTTTTTTTTTTTTTAATAGGACCTTTGATTTACTGTCATTGGGCACTCCTTAGAAAAACTTCTGCAAGCTTAGAGGTTGACACCTGCTCCTTATTAAGAGAATTTCCTGGAGGCACTGAAATATTAAGTGATCTTGCAGTTATTGTGGATCCAAAGTGGGATTTATACCTAGGCTTTCCAGATTCTGCAGTCATCTTTATCTAGGCCACATCAAACTACGTTTTAGCCTATTTTTCTTGTAAATAGTGCTAATTGTTACAAAGTTCTCCCTTATCCTGAGCCAAATTCTACTTTCCTGGTTCCTGGTTTCCAGGTACGCATGTAAGTTACAATGTACGTTTACAAATATAGAGCACTTCCATTTGAGAACCCTTTAAACATTGGAAGACATTAATCAATTTGGACTGTCACTAACTGTTCCTTTCATGAAATAATTTCAAGACACCTGCCATCCTCAGGATGATCTTTAATTTGTTATTTTACTGCTTAAAATATGCAAACAACTAAGTCCAATAATCCAGATGTGATTTGGCCAAGTACATGGTGCAGTTTGACCATTATCTTTATTATTCTGCATTCTCCAGTTTAACTCATGGCAGGCCAAGATTACATTAGCTTTTTACCGGCAGCTGCATGGCACTGCTGACCCTGGTTGAACTAAACCCACTAGGTTCTGTTCATATATGCTGCTGTTGACACACATTTTTCTTGTGTTTGTGTATTTTTTTAAAAATTCAAGTTCAAGAGTTTGTTATTATTATAGTTCATCTTGTCAGATTTTGGCTCAGTGTTCTAAACTGCTGAGAATTGTTTGAAACCTGATCATCCAATTTAATGGTTATATCCTCTTCCATGAAATTGATAAGCTTACCATCAACGTATTCCTTCTAGTCTTTGATTAAACAGAACAAGGTTAGGAATAAAACAAGACCAGAGCATGCAGTAGAGGGGTCCTGATTTTCAGTACAGTATTTTTTCATGACAATACAGTGTCTTCCAATGGCTTACTCGATGAGGTGATTGGTTACCTGAGACAGTCATCAAAATGGCTAACTTAGCTATGCTGTGTGCTTTAGGGGCTCAGTGTGTGTGTGTGTGTGTGTGTGTGTGTGTGTGTGTGTGTGTGTGTGTGTGTATGTGTATGTATTCAACCTGAATGAAACAGTGTGGTATCAGGAGAGACCTCTTATCTTAGAGTTAGGGAAGTTGGATTTAAATTTTTTTACTATCTCCGTGATTGGACAAATCACTTTACCTCTCAGGGCCTCGTCTTTATTTCTAAAATGAGGCAATTAAACTAAATGACCTTTAAGGTCTCCTACAAGATTAAATCTTATTTTCCTATGACACTCTGAGCAGTGTCCAAAATTCTGAATTGTGTTCCCAGGCCTATGAGAACTTCTTGACTCAGGAAATGATTTAATGATTCAGTAATTTTTTTTTTCTTCTAATGAGTATCTGACAAAAGAATATTTATCTAGCAGGTCCTTGTTGTGGTCCAGTAGTGTCCTCCAACCCACTGAACTAGAGTTTGTGTATCTAAATTAATCACTACGAAAGGGATAACAGAGAGACAATATAGCTTAGCGGATAGAGAGGCTGACCTTGTAGTTAGAGATACTTGCGGTCAGATACTTCCTGGGATGCATCCTGACTTGTGGGGTCCTGGGTAAGTCATCAAGCCTCAAGTCTCTCAGTGCATCAAGTAATTCTTGTAAATCACAGAGGCAGATCTTCCTTGGTAAGGGGAGTTTCCTATGCCATTGAGATTGCAGGTTCAGACCAGAGGGTGGAGGGGGGGGAAGGAAAGGCAGTCAATTTCCTATTGATTACTTTAAAGGATGATAGGATTTGGAGCTGAAAGAGGCAGTAGAGATTATCTAGTCCAATACCCTCATATCGATCACATTTTCCTCTGAGCTGTGCTGACAGTTTAATACCAACCAAATATTTTAGCATGAAGTAATTTGATGTTCTGTGATATTTTGAAATGATATAGTGTGTTGTTATTGTTAGTATTATTAATCATCATCATTGTTGTTGTTACTATTATTATTAATTGGTCTGGACCTGATGTTTCATTATTAAAGGAAACTTCCCTTGAGGAAACTCCCTCTACTGACTGAGATTGGCAATTGTTGTGTAGTTGAGAATGTTGCCTGGAACACTTGAGAAGTTAAGTGATTTGTGCTGCAGGGTCAGTCACAGAGCCTGTGGGGGTGTCAGAGGCAGGATTTAAGTCGTGCTGCCTTTCAGGTGAAAATGTAGAAATGCTGACGGAGGATGATGAAATTTTTTTTGCTTCCCTCAAAGTTCAATGGACAAATCGTTGAAATGCAAGAATGCTGCCCATTGTCTTTATGTTCATATGACATTTTATACTTTAAGAACACTTTCACGTCTATTTAAATGATGATCATTTTAAATAAATAGAATTTTCTCATTTAACAGGTGAGGAAACAGACTCTGGGAGGTTAAGTTATTTGTAAAAGGAAGGAGCTGTGTAGTCTTAACAACTATGACTACAGCAGTGATACCCTTTTCATATGCAATAGTAACAAAATATAATTTTATAGAAACACAAGGCCTCAGAATTTGAGACCTCATGAACCATCAAGTTCAACCTACAGCTGAACAAGAACCCCTTTTACCATGTCCTCACCAGATGTCATTAAACCTTTACTTGAAGATCTACAGTGAGCTCTACCCACTACCCCTTGACTCATTCTATTCTACATCTGCATAACTCTACTTGTTTAAAAGAACCTATATTAAAAAGACCTTGTCTAGGTCATCCACTATGTATTCAACAAATATTTGTTCAGTTTCCCTGCACTTTACAGATGGGGAAACCAAGGCCCATAGAGGGGAAGTGATTTTTTTCGAACTCACACGTAGGAGAGGAAGAAATAGTTATTAGTTCACCTTTGTCCCTTCTTTTTTCCAGGTTAAACATCCCCAGTTATTTTGTTTGGCAAGAATTGCCACATTTTCACCCTTCTAGTTTCTTGTCTCTGGATGCTGTTTGGCTTGTCAATGTCTTTTCCTTCACAAAATATTGAACAGTGCATTCCAGTATGGTGCTCAAAACAGAAAAGTGAGGTTTTCACCTTCCTCATCCTCAATACTGCAGTATGCAACTTAATAGAGCCCAAGATTACTTTCACTTTTTCACCTTTCAGGTTGACTCATTGAGCTTGCAAACCTTTAGAGTATTTTCACACAAATGATTGTGTCAAGGATTGAATTTCTTGGTCTGTAAAATGGAGATTATACCATGTGTTCTTAATTTATCTACAATCCCCATGGGCTTATTTATATATTTAACAGCTCCATGAAGAACTAGGCTGTGAATCCAAAATGTATTTGTTTATTTTTCTGGAATGGTGTCAGGTATGTATGTACATATCCTTACAGGGGGTAATAGAAAGTTAGAATTGAACTTTTCTGTTTTGTCTGTGTCGGGGTTTTGTTTCCTAACACTACAAATTTCAATAATCTGAAAACATAACAAGAAAGCGTATTAATTTTAATGTCATGAAATTCATTTCCATTGGGTTTACATAGTGAATGAACAGCTTATTCTGTGAAAGTTATATCCTACCTTTCTTACATTTTTCTTGTCATCAGTTTCTGGGCTTCCCTTTGTTCCTTTCTTTTTAGGTTTGCTTGCCTGCTTCTTTGCCTCTATGTAGGGCTTTATCTCCCTCCAGTTCTGGGACTCAGTAGCTTTAAAATGAGTTCGCATAATGTGATTTTCTGAAGTCCATTTCAAAACTACCTTTTATTTACTCCACTGTGTCAGAGTTTCTTTTTTAAAAATTAAACTCTGACCACCCTGGCTTCATTAAAAATGCCAAAATATATTCTTTTTGTCTCTCTGGTTGATGTTTTATTTATAGGTAGAAAAACAGGAAGAGCAACTCTTAAATCTTGCTGGAAAATTATTAGCAGCTTCCTTTTAAAAAATGGTAAGCATTTCCTTTTGCGAATGGCCATAATCTTTGCTAGTCCTTTGAACTAGAAATGCCCCCAAAGGAAAATGCAAATAGAAAGAGGATTAAAACTTAGAGAACCAATTTATCTGCTCCCCCTACATGTATAATCTGTACTCCAACCAAACTGTACTACATGCTTGCCATTCTACTTGTAGGCCTTGCTGTTTCTCCCATAAAGATTGCTTTCTCCTCTCCTACCACCTGGCATTTTTCCATCTCTGTGTGTGTCTCCATTCTTCAAGACCCAACTTAAAGTGCCGTTTTTAGGAAGCCTGCTCTGACTATACTAGTTGAAGCTAACTCTTCCATTTTCCATACTCTTATACCTCTCCTATCACTTAGAACACAGTGCCTTTTAAGTTAGTTCTAAGTTTGTGCTACTGTTTATCTGCTCCACTAGTCTGTAAGCGCCTTAGGTAAGGAGTAAATGTTTATTCATCTTTACGGCATACTGAGGCTTGCACATAGTATACTGTGCTTACAGTAGCTATTTTTTGAATGATAGTGAATGGGCTCCCAAATGGTCATATTGAGCAGTTTGTAAATTAAGATAAGTGAGAAGCCAAAGTACATAAAAGCCGATTTTGGAGCCTTTGAATGAACAACACATTTTTGAACAGTTTCTTTTGCAATCACTTTTCAGAGTTCTTAGGAAACAATTACTTACAAACAATATTCTGGGATTAATTGTATTTGTTGAATTGAATCTTGAAAATTTTATTCAATTTTACTCATACTGATTTTTTTTTCCTGAGTAATAAGACAAGATGTTAAGTAAAATTTACTGATTTTTTTTTTTATCATGTGTTGTTTTAATTTTTTTTTTATCCTGTTCTTCCGGTCCTTCCTGTCCTTCCCCTTCTTTCCTTCAGTATTAAGGTGGCAATGAGGACCACCCTTTGATGTGTACCCAGAAGGGCTGCCAGTGTTGTGTTTCATGATCATCACCTAATTTTCTCCAGAAATAACAGAGATTCTTTAGCCTATGGACTTTGTGAATTATTCTGTTGGTTCCTTATTGATGTTTTCACTGCCCAAATTGAAAGAACTCAGTGAGTGTGTGCATGTAGTTGGTCTTGTAATTGGCAAAACTATGAGGAATTTATTTCTTGAAAGCACTCCTTGAAGAGGCTGTATTCAGAAAAGATTTAAATTACCTTTTTACATAGTATCAGTGGTAATGGAGAGATAGTGATATGCATCATGCCAAATAGCAAACAGTCCAAAAATAACTATATTTCACTTTGGAATGCATTATGTATTTTGGCGGCATATTTATATTCTAATTATGTTTTGCTTAGTCTAATATTAAAATTAGTTTAAATTCCTGAAGCATAAACAACTGACAGTAGAAACAGGGGGAGGTAACCTAGAAATCTGTTGATGGCAGCCAGAAGTTTGTCTGTGATTTAAAATTGACCTCATATAATAATTCACAAAGGGATTAATTCTCACATAAGTAAGCAGGTGTTAACTCTTGTGATTATTACTTTTTTCCTTTTAGTGGGTCTATTGAAAATGTTTTATATAATAATAAGATTTTCAATAGGCCATGGGTACTTCTGGTCATGACCTTTATGTTGCATTAGTAAGAATTTTCCATTTGCCTTTTCCTTTTTTTGTTTAGGTGATTGGTGAGATGCTGAGGATTAGTTGGAAAAACAAAAAGGCCAGTTTCTAGCCACAGATGTGTAACAATAAAAAACAAAGAAAACTATTATATATTTGTGGGAATTAATGGGATAATTGAATTATATACATAACATGCACCTTTTTAAAACCGTCAAATTCTTTTCTCTACACTTCTCTTCTGCTTTGCTCTGCTTTATGCGTCTCCAGTGACTCAAGAAGCCTTTGTGGAGGAAGTCCTAAGTAAAGGGAGGGTAGAAACTTTTATCGTTTACATGTGTAGTGTGAGGCAATGTAGGGTACATAGAGCTATCCTTAGAGCAAGGAAGATGGGCTCAAGTTCTTCCTCTGAAATGAACTGCTGTATGATGTTGGGCAAGTCACTTAAACTCTCAGTGTCCCAGGTAATTCTCTAAGACTATCAGACACCCAAAGAAGGTAATGATCTGCATTGGAGAGGTTTTCCTATCCTGATGAATTTAAATTGAGATATAAATTAAATAAAATGATAGCCATCAATCTTAAATTCTTTTTTAAAAAAGAGAAGTGTTTCTTCACATGAGCAAAAAATACCTGACCATAATAAACAAGAGATAATCCTAGTAGCACAAAAAACACGGAAAATTTATGATAGAAGTAACAATTTTTTTGGTAACCCAAGAATATGATATTTAAAAAAAGAGAATCCATTTAACATCTTAAATGCAGTTGATTTGATACTTATATTTTGTCATTGCATTTCAGAAAATTCCTTTTGAAACTAAATAATGTTTTTACCTGTGGAAACATGAGGTATAGAGATAATTTTCTCAATAGATCATGTGGAAAAAGTATTTTTTCACCAATAATTTACATATCTCTGCATCTATAGCATTATCTAACTGCCCTTATCTATTAGCTATCATTTAAGAGCTACTGGTACAATAATTTATATAGAACATGATGCATTTTAAAATTATTCAAGGATTATTAAATATACTTGTAACACTCTACCCTATTAGTATATCATATGGCTGTATGATTAATGATTTTGCATATGTTACTATTGTTTTAAGCAGCTTGAGGAAAAGGACTATTGTATTCAGACATATTTGACCTTCACTTATTAAGTTGGCTGAAAAAATTATCTTTGGACAGGCCTTTATAATTTTTACAACCCTCATGCCCAAACACATCTAATATCTTAAGAGCAAGACCTACAAATTGAACAAACTTTATTGACTTAGTCTGCTGGTTGCCTATTCATGTTTTTACTGCCTACATTGTGAGGGCTCAGTGGGTTTTGTTTTCATAAGGCAGCAGGTGTCCGATGAGACAATACTAGAGAGATTAGTCAAATTCAGAATCAAGAATGTTAGGAGATGTGAATTCCTGTGGCATTTTTTTCTCATTAATCCTCGGGAACATTTCACAGCTCTTTCGAGAGGATGAAGTGAACAATACAATGAGCACTTTTGTGTGGCAGAGGTCTGGTTACAGAAATGATGTGATGCAATATTTAAAATGTTTCACAGTACAAATAAAAAGGAACTCATGGATGGATTTGACCATTGTAACACATGAAATCATAGAACACAACTAAAGTCTTGAAATATCCTTTCATATACTTTAAAATATTCTTTAGAGAGGGTGGATTAAAAGAGGTGAAAAGTTGGGGAAAAAAACAACTAATATACAGTCATGACAAAGGCAAAAATTCAGGATTATTTTCAATTCTATTAGGCCTTACCCTTCATGGTATTTAGGACAATGGAACAAAAAAGGAAGCTAAGTTGTGTAAGAGAAAGTTTCTATAACTGACATAGAACAGAATTAGTTGACACTGTTTCCCCGTGGAAATTATGAAGCTCAAAGTCTTTTCCCTTGCTAAATTGAACAGCTTGTGAATTTTATTTTTTTTTAAACTTAAACAAATAGTGGTATTTTCCTGACATTGTCTTTCATTCCCATCTTCCTTGACAGTAATCAGTTTAATAAAAGGTGTCAGTGATGATGCATTCATCTGTTTATCCCCTCAAAATGTTATTTATTTTTTAACACAGAAAAACAGTTGTTTCCAGAAACTTAAAGCATGATATTCTTTTTGTTGAAAACGTGACCTTCATGATTTTGTAGGATTGTTTAAAGATTTCCAGAGATGACATAGTAAGCTTACCTAAGAAGATGGCACAGAGAGAAGATTTAAATAAGACAAAACAAAACAAAAACCAAACACTGAAAATTTAACTGTTGGTTTAGAAATCTAGTAAATCATTTACTAAGGCAGCTAGGTGGTGTTACTAAGCCCTATGTTTCCAGGAACTGTGCTAAATCCTGGGTTACAAAGAAAGGCAAAAGACATTCCCTGCTTGCATGAAAGCACCCACTCTAATGGGGGATGTAGCATTCAAACAACTCTGTATTGCACAAACAAGCTATACACTGGATAAATAGGAAATAGTCAATAGAGGGAGGGTACTAGAATTGAGAGGATTTAGGAAAGACTTCCTATAGAAGGTATAGTTTTAACTGGAACTTAAAGGAAGCCAGAGAAAGCAGGAGAAAGAGATTGATAATAATGATAATAATTAACATTTGTATGGCATTTGCCATGTGCCAAACACTGTGCTAAGCCCCTTACAAATATTACCTTATTTGATCCTCTCAACAGCCCTGGGAAGTAGGTTATTATCTTCATTTGACAAATGAAGACACTGGGTCAAAGAGGTTAAATGACCTTTTGAGGAACACACAGCTGGTAAGTGTCAGAGGCTAGATGGCTTCTATCCACTGCAATACCAAGCTACCCCTGTGAGGGCAGATGAGGAGGAATAACATTTCACGCATGATGGACAGCCAGGGTAAATGCCTGGAGTTGGGAGATGGAGTGTCTTGTGTGAGGAACAGTAAAGAGGCCCGTGTCACTGGATAGAAGAGTACAAGGGATAGTGTGGGGTGGGGTGGGGTGGTAATAAGGTCTTAGAAGACTGGAAAGATGGGGGAAGGGACTAAGTTAAAAAGGGCTTTGAATGCCAGATGCAGGCTTTTATATTTAATCGGGTAGGTAATAGGGAACTAGTGGAGTTCACTGAGTGAGAGGCAAAATGGGGGGTCAATCTGGAGTCAGGAAGACCTGGTTTCAAATATGGCCTCAGATACCTACTGGCTGTGTGATCCTGGGAAAGTCACTTAACTTCTATTTGCCTTAGTTTTCTCATATGTAAAATGGAGGTAATAATAGAACTTCCTATTAGAGTTGTTGGAGGAGCAAATGAGATAATAATTGTAAAATGATTAGCACAGTGCCTGGCACATAGTTGGTACTTGTTAACTGTTGTCATCATCATCACCTCCAGGGTTGTTGTAAGGATAAAATGAGAAAACAGGTGTAAAGTGCTTTGCAGACCTTAAAGTACTATAGAGATGTTAGTTACTAGCCATTATTATTATCATCACATTGCTGGAAGATGTGAAGACATTTCATTTAGTGGAACTAAAGAGTGAGAGTAACCTTCAAAAAACAAAAGCAATGCAAAATGGAGGCGATTTCTTATCTTGAGAAGATGTGAAAAGAAATCATCTAACTAGGTGGAGTGCTTAGAAAACATGGGTTGAGCTGATCATTTCAGGATGAAATTAATTATTTAATGGCACCATCCAAAACCTTTAGTTGCATAGTCAGAATTCAGGGAACAAGGAGCTAGGGAGGGGAGATTTTTGGTGCATACACAAATATCTACAAGAATCAAATTTAGGGATCAGAGGCTTCACTGTAATTATTATTTCTTTAATGAATGGACAAGTAGCATGGGGTAGATAGGTGATAAGATAGCTTGTACCCATTTAGAGAAGCCAAAATACAGAGACCTTCAGCTAGCTTCCCAAAATCACAAGATATACCCATATTTAGATTGAAGAATAGGACCTAGGACTCCTGGCACCCAGTGCAGTGCTCCATTTCCCATATCTCATTTCATCTCTCTGAGGAGTAAAGGAAAATAAAGTTGTTTTTGGTTGTGTATTTTTTAATTGAGAGGGGAAAAGAACTGAGGCACTAATATGTGCTAAGAATTAAGTGCCTTGAAATGAATGTAAAAACGAAACTAAGAGTGAACAGTGGGAACCCTAATCAGTCGTTAAAGTGAGAGGGGAATAATGTATCCTACAAAGTACATTTACTGTATCTCTGTGCATTTTAAAGGGTAGTAGGTTTTTTGTTGTTGTTGAAGACGTTGCCTCTGGGGTTAAAAGCAATTAAAGGTAATAATTCTGAACAGTGAACTTCTGTTACTATTAGAAGCCATAGTTAGTATGTTGCTGCTATGTGTATGTACAAAATGAGCCATTCTCATTTACCTGTTTGGATACTTATTACTCCAGCTCATGTCTAGTTTATCAAAACTTAAGCACAGAATTAGAGTTTTTATTTTAAACCTCTACATCTTTTCATCTTGCTTTGGATTGTGGGAGGATGAGGAGTATATTAATTTAGGGGCTACTCTTAATCTGTTGTTTCACATATTGTTATCATCATTTTTTCTATTTGAATCTCATCAAAATGATTTTTAACAATAACAGATATCACCATACCAAATACTAATAATATCTAAGCTAGATAAAAGGAAATATTTTCAAAATATAGAATATTAATAAGAGAAGATCAAAATCATGAGGGAACAAGATGAGATATATAGCCTCTCCATTGTCCTGATTGCTACTGGAGTTTTCCCAAGGATATTTTCATTGAGCCTGTGAGTTTACATCCTAAAACTTTTATTTGGCCACAAAACCAGTTATTTTATCCGATTGTGTAAAAGTCCATAGACCATCAAATATAAGGGAATGACAGCAGTATACGGGGCCTATGCTAAGATCATTTCTATGTGAATCTCATAAAAAGAGATGAGAAGATAAATTTACATATCACTTTAAGATTTATAAAGAACCTTGCGTATATCTTTTGATACAACTATTTTTCACTTCAAAAATTTATAGCCCTCATTACATATGAGGAAACTAAGGCCCGGTATAATAAGACACTTGCCTGTGGACCCACTTGCGACTTCTAAATGTTAGGATTCTAAGCCAGGTATACCATACCTTCAGTTACTGCACAATTTCTCCTACACCATCCTACTTAATTCTATAGCAATCAGAATTATGAGTGGCAGAGTGTATAGAGTACCAGCTCCAGAGTCATGAGAACCTTCATTTAAGTACAGCTTCTAGCACAGGGTGGCTTTGCGATCTGGGTCAAGTCAGTCAATCTCTCGGTTCACCAGTGTAGAAAACGGTCAAGGTGAAGATGGGGATGTATGGTTCTAGGGAGTTCACTGGAAATGGAAAACATTGGAGCGGTTGTGGGAAGACAGATAAACTAATATGCTGTTGGTGTGGTTGTAGCAAAGCTCTGTGCTTACTCTTCAGAGTGAATGGAGTGATTCTCCTTTAATGTTATCAGCTTAAGTCTCCGTTCTGATGTGTTCCTCCCACTGTTAGCCTCCAGTGATTATCACTCCTGTCCATTGAACCAATTAATATCATTTAATACCATAGATATTTATTTAGAAGATACATCAAGAACAGAAGTACAGATATTTCCTCCAATGCCTCAAGGTACTTTTCTCCTTTATGCTTTCTCAGTCCTTGAGGAGGGAGAGAAGACTCATACTTACTTCATACTTATTATGTAGTTTCTACATAGCATTTGCCTCACCATATTTACTTTCAAAATGTTGCATAGCTGTAAGGCCTGAATGTTGGACTGGCTGGCCATAAAACTTTGCATGGACTATGGCTCCTGGGACTCTGGTAGTTAATCATTATGGGCTTTTGAAGTTCACTGGGTCATAACTATCTCCAGTACTCTTTCACCTAAAAGCAGGATAGAACAAATTCACTGACGCAAAGAAGAGAGGTCCATATTCATGAGCCACCTGTCAGTCTTAGATGGAGAGGGCCAAAGGCTTCTTCATTTACAACATTGTCTCTCTCCTTAAGCTCTGCCTGGGAGGAAAAGAACAATAGCCAGCCCCAATTGAATTGTGATGTTATCTGAATTCAGACTGTGTGTTGGGTGGAAGCATGACATAGTAGCAGAAAAGCTACCATAGAAGAAATTTTAAAATCGAGTCATTGGAAGAGCTGTCAATAAGAGGGATACTTTGTGTTATCAGTACAAAAAGGGGATGGAAAAAATGAAAAATAACAACAAATTAGAGATGATTGCAAAGTTTTAACTAGGAGTGTGAATTATAATATCCCTAGGATCATCAAAAATATCCCATTTGTAGAATTGTACTTCAACCTAGGTTAAAGAAAAATGTGCCAAGTGACAGTGATGTCTGGAGTGCACGGGAGTTAGAAACATAAATTTTTTTTGTGTGTGTGTAAGTGGGGAGAGAAAACAAAGGGTTAAAGATAATTTAAAATCATTACATTACTATTAGTGTTTTAAGCTACATATGTTTATTATACCCATGTGGGTATATGTGTACATATATACACACATATTCATACACATATGTATATAGCTGTATCTCCGCTCAACTGTTTTGTCTCTTTACTAATTTTCAACTGAATTTGCATATGCTACTTACGATGTTTAAAATATTAAGTTCCTAGTTTAATGAAGAGAAAAAAGTTCCAAAGTGATCAGATCCACAAACTTTGTGTGTCACTGCCTCAAAAATCACAACTGGTGTTCCAGCCAAAAAATATACGATTACTTTTGAGGAGACTAATTTTA
The DNA here is from genome assembly GCF_003287225.1 of Phascolarctos cinereus. NCBI lineage: Eukaryota > Metazoa > Chordata > Mammalia > Diprotodontia > Phascolarctidae > Phascolarctos > Phascolarctos cinereus. The sequence goes on along the minus strand of NW_027555847.1, from coordinate 540,274,404 downwards.
CGTCTATAAAATCCTTATTTTTACTTGTATCAGTCAAAGTACCCCCCAACACTCTTTGTTTCAAAGTTAATTGTGACTAATACAATAATAGCAAAAATAAAGTATATAGTTCTTTCAGATTTACAAAGTGCTGTCATAGGAAGTGTAATTCATTTTTCTCTGACGGTAGTTCATTTTCCTGAGCTAACGCCTTTCTTTTCCCATTTTCGCCTAGTTCAGTGGTATCCATACCATCAACCTTCTATACCTACTAATTGAAAGAAATGATAATCTGTTTCCACTGTAAAGTTTCCACATTCTTTGGAGACATTTTGTCATTGTGTTCCTTTTTGATTCAGAGTATTATTATTTTCTTTGGATTCGTTATTCAGTGTTGGTCAAAGGTACAGCCACTTGAATTTAGATCATGAAGCTTTAGAGTCCCTTCTGGGAGCACAAATGTTTTGGGCTTTGACAGATGTTCTTTGAAAATATCACAGATGTGTGGTGTCATGTTACGTTGTTGCTCTTAGTGTCTTTGTTTTAAATTATATATTCTACTAATAATATGGGGCATGTGTTTTCATAAATTTTTATCTTCTATAATACAAGAAAAAAATGCTTTTTTTTCCTTGTCAGACTTTAACCCCTTTGAGAATTTGAAAATGACCTTAACAGAATGAGTGTTCAATCCCTCGAGACTGCAAATGTATGGGTTATTTTAACCTAATTACTTGGAATTAAACAAAGACTTAAGACATTTTTCCCCCTGAATTGAAGTCGAGGTTAAATACACTTTTATAGCAATGAGAATCCAACCCCAAACATATGGCTACCCTTCAGTGCTTTAGGATAATCCCAGGGGGAGGATGCACTTTACAACTCTGTTTGGCTTTAGTTAAATGTTAGTATTTTGAGTTCATATGAATGGAACAGTTTACCCATCATCCATCTCATTCCCATCAATTTGTGTATTGCTTTGGATTGGTAACATTTTATATATGGACATAGCCCTTTAAATTTGCTTAACAGTGGCTCATTAACTACATACTAATTGAAACCAAACATTTGTCAGTCTGCTCCCTTCAGTTCCATAGTAAATGCATTCTGTGAAGTAAGCATTACTGCTGTGATGGAGATCATCTTAGAATTGATTTTTAACCAATTTGAAGAGATTCATTGGTTTTGTCTCTTGCTCCAAAAGAGGAAGTGTCAAAGAACATTGTAAGTTAATTGATAGTCATATATAGACATATGATATGTACACACATATAAATACATGCAATTATAATCCACTGTCAGTTTTACATGTTGACATTTCTCAAAGCCCAATTAAAACAAAACAAACAAAAAAAGTAAGACTCCTCTTGAGAGAAATCATAAATTTTTAATCTGGCCAAATACTCTCCTAGCTCTACTTTTCAAATCCCCTTTATATTTTGTCTTCTATTCGAATGTAAGTGCCTTGAGTGTAGGGACTGTCTTGTTTTATTTGTTTTGTATCCCCAGTGCTTAGTGTAGTGCTAGCTCATAATAAACACTTAATAAATGTGCTGTCAGTCTGTCTGTCTGTCTGTCTGTCTGTCTGTCCCTCTAGTTAGTCATATAGTCAATTCTTGATCTCAGTTATGATTCATTCATTATGTACTATTTTAGCCAAATGTATTTGTATAGAAAAATGATTTGTTTCCAAAAAGTGTTGAAACCTCTATACTGGAACATTTCTACAATACTCATTCCTACAGAGGAGAATTTGGGATAATATTGTTGTGTTTTGTTCCCTATCCACCAAAAAATCCTTGTCAAAGAGAATATTTCACTTGTAGGCACTCCCGCACTGTGGATGTCAATACTAGTTTATAGATTCAAGCACAGAGAGCCTTTGAAGCCTTTCTAAGACTTTCAAAACTAACAGTGACCTCCTTGACTCCATATTTTCTCCACGTAGTACATAAGGGAAAACACAGACTTAGTTACAGAGTCCTGGTATGGAACCAGATGTGGAACCTTGGATGAGCTAAGTCTAAGATGAAGATCCCTTAATATAATGGATAGTAAATAAGCTTATGATATTCAACACTCCCTAATGGTGGTATAGCTAAAAATTTTTTTTTAAGGTTTTAGAAAATCCATGAACACCAGATATGCCATGGGCTATTAAGGGGTCACAAATTCATTAAGGCTGATATCAAAGAGAGAAAAAACAAAATGCTTCTGAATCTTCCCAGAATAATGGGGGAAACATTGGCCCAGATTCACCATATGTATGACGCACTAGGACATTTCTTATGGTCATATAATATAGCCATGCATCCAATTACTCCTTTCACTGGTTGACTTTCCCTTTTTCCTACTAATAGTTATATGAAATCTGCCCTTTTCCTTTCCCTTCCTAATATTCTTCCCAGTTTTTCTATCTACTCTTCTTTATCTGGGAGACTCTTCCTTCCCATTTTCTGTGAGCATCGAAACTCTTCTATCTGAGATCCCATTTTTACATGATTCATAACTGGATTTATAGTCCTGGGTACAATTCTTTCTCTGCTTCTTACTACCTGAATGACCTTGGGTAAGTAACTTTAAACTCTCTGGACTTCAGTTTCTTCATATGTAAGATAAGAAGGGGGAAGTTAAGAATAGATCACAACTAAGGTCCTTTCTGACTTGAAATATTTTTTTCACTATGGCCTATAATACCTTTTCCTGATGAATAAGTAAATTGGAATATCACATATAGCCCAGACATTTATTATTTCTTTCTTTAGGTATATGAGGTAACTCATTTATGGCCATAAAAACTTGACTACTTCTCTGAATATACCCTGGAAAGGCTTAAGACAATGACTTCTGAGGTCTTTTAACACTGTTAACAGTAATTGAATAAGGCAAACTCCTTACTCTTTACATCTCAAGTTACCCTCTTCCTAATTCAATTAAGTAAACTCTATCAGGCGTCTATTTATAGGCAAGATGATAGTCAGTGTAGTGGATAAAGAGATGGCCTTGGAGTCAGGAAGTCCTGGGAGCAAATTCTGCCTTTTTCTTATCTGTACTGGACAATCCAGTTAACCCTTAAGTGCCCCATATTATAAATTATAGACAAGTTGCAGATCTGCATGAATGAAAGTGTTACTGAGAGTTCTGTATACTAATGCATTTACAAGTCCATTTCCTTCTCCCTGCCCCCCTCCAAAACCCCCCCCCCAAACAAATCAGAACAAAAACCTACATAGCACTTTGCTAGGCTCTGTGAGTATAAAGGGAAGGCACGATATAGCTCCTACCCACAGGAAGCTTAAAATATAATTGGGAGGATCAGTGAGACATGAAGGCAGATTAATACGATACAGATTAGAATGCAGTAAGGGCAAGGGAGGGGGTCTAGACAAAATGATGTAAGAAATATGAGGGAAAGATCATTTTTTTGTTGTGGGTATCAAGTAAGCTTTCATAGAGAAGTAGCATCTGGGTTGGGCCTTGAGGAGTTGGAGGAATTCAACAGGCAGAGTTAGGAGGCACCAGGAGGGGATGACCTCTGGAAAGGCAGTTATAAGGGGGGCAGAACAAGATTGTGGAACAGCTAGTAGTATACTAGCTGAGTACATGAAGAGGAATGGAGTAAAACAGGATTGGAAAGATTGCAGTCAGATAGGTTTGGCTTGCCCTACTACAATATTACGTTTATTTTCATGAACCAGATTCTGTAACAGGTTTCCTTTATTCGTGGAGTAACTTTGGTTCTTTAATCTAAAAAAATTGCAATTAATTTGACTTGTTTAGTAAAATTTTACATTAAATTAATTCCAACACATAAAATATCCTAGCTTTTCACTCACTCTGTCCAAGTTTCCAAGGTTTTTTTTTTTGGGTCATTTCATTTCTATTCACTTTTTCTCTCTTATAGTTTAGTTAGTATGGTCTGTTTCACTGGTTCTTTTTTCCTTTGAATTATTTCATAAAGGTCTTTCCATATTTTTATCTTATTCATACTTGACATTTTAAATTACATTACAGTATTCCATTTCATTAATTTGTTAGAGTTTATTTAAGCATTCCCTATTATTGGACATTTCATTTCCTTCCAATTTTTAAAAATTAAATGTAAAATGATGAAAGTTTTTGAACAACTGCTTCTTGCTTTGCTTTTGATAACACTTTTAGGGTCTATTTCCTAAAGTAAAATTATTACATCAAAAGGTATGATTGTTTTTGGAACTTTTATTCCTCTTCAAAAAAGATTATCCCATCAACAAAGCAGTGTAACTGTTTCCCTACAATCCCGTGAACATTGTTTTGTTACTTTATTTTTGTCAGTGTGAGGGTTGTGAGGCATTTCCCCCAGATTATTTTAATTTACTTCTCTTTGATTATTGAGTTTGAAAATTTTAAGTGATTATTAACAATCATTTTCTTCTTTTAAAAATTATTCATATCCTTTGAATAATTATCAATTGTAGATAGAGAATTACCTTTTTGTATTTTTAACTGCTTATCACAGGTTTTAATTACACATATTTTGCGAAGCCATCATTAGCAAATAACATTTTATCACCCCCTCTCCCCCATATGATGACTAAGTTATCCAGAAAATGCTGGGCAGTATACTGGGGGTTCCATCTGTTACTTGTGTCATTAGGTTGTAACCTTACATTGGACTCTGAGAAAAGAACACAAACAAAAGAATTGCATACTGTGTAAAATACAGTACCTGTGAAGGCACCAGACTCCTACTTGGAGTCAAGTTTTATGGCTTAGAAATAGGCACTTATAATAGAAATACAAATGCTTTTGCTTTTCGTTGAAGTATCAACTAGCTATATAAACAATGAATTTTCATATTGTACTTTGTGTCCTACTAAACAAAATAGTGATGATGATACTGTTTTTCATTATGGATTATCCATGAACCAGGGAAACTCATTCAGAGTCAACTAAGGACGAGGATACTGTTGCAGTTTTCTTAAAAATAAAGTATGCTCAGATCAGTTGATTACCATTTCTGTAGTTATTAAATTTCCTTTTAGTATTGCCTCCATGCCTTAATGAGAGGTGGTAACTTTTTATTTTACTTTGGGTTCTCTAGGAGGAAAACCATACAATTGCAACTTTTCTGAAGAGGTACCTACAGTGCTGCCTCATGGAGATCACAGTCGTCAATTTGGAAATGGTAACATGTCAGAAAATAAGGCCAGTGAATCAAAATTAGGAATAGCCATTTCTGTTCCAATACTTGAAAATAACATCCAAGATGCTTCTAAAAATCTTGAACAACACAGATGTTCACTTGACTTAAAAATGCCGGCGTTTCACCGTAAGCAAGAGATTCCAGGCTCTGGCAACAATGTGGATTTTGTTTCAGGTATGGATCAAGCATATTCAGAAATGGCAGTAGATCTTCAGGTCTCTTTAGAAAGCCAAGCTAGTCATCCTCAAGAAAAGCTATTTGATTTGCACAACAAGAACTATCCTGGGGGAGGAAAAAAGGTGATGATGGCACCAGACCTGATTCCACTAGATTTAAGTGAGAAATCCACAAGAGATGATTCCAGGAATAAGGATATTGCTTCATCCTTGCAGGCTGCTTTGATTGTCCACCCATGTCCTTATTGTAACCACAAGACTTACTACCCAGAAGTTTTGTGGATGCACAAAAGAATCTGGCACAAAGTGAGCTGCAACTCTATGGCTCCTCAGTGGATTCAGCAAAATGGTTTTAAGGGTATGAAGAATACCATGGTATTTCTTGCCAGAAGTGGACGCACTGGACCTCCACCTGTTCTTGGGGGAAAAGACTGTCAGCCTTTGCCCATTGCCCGATTCACACGCACCCAGGGCCCCAGTGGGTTGGCAGCGTCCAAAAGCAGTTCCCCTCTGGGAGTCACAGTGAAACCAGCTAGTATGCCTAAGAATAAGGACAGCCCTTTGGGTGGCAACTCTGAGCCATGGGCATCAGGTCCTGATGGGTATCGGCAAACCAAAATGACCCATACCCAAGAGCAATACAGTTCAGCTTCGCAGCACTCCCCACAGCTGAAACCTAAGTATGAATCCAACTCCAAACTGGTGCATGCAGGCAGTTATAGCCGAAGCACAACGCCTACCCAGACAGTCATATCGAGGGCAAGCCCCCAGCTCACTAATAGTAAGCCAGCAGAAAAGTACTTGATTTCCCCAGTGGGGGCCAGCTTTACCACTCCGAATAAACACTGTACATCTGACTCCATGAAGGCCAAATTCAACCTTCAGCCTCAGTATCAACCTCTGGGTAAAACCGAGCATTATTTGAAATCTGAAGGTCCTTCCCTGTCTCCTCGGGAGCCCCACAACAAGGCTGCACATGAGCTGAGGACACTGGCTAACTGCAGCATGGGAGCCAGAGGAAGCCCAGTGATGCAAGCTCAGTCCACTGTGACAGGAGCTCCCTCAGTTTTACACTCCCTCAAACAAGAGCCAGCATCTGAGGGACATGACAAACGCCTGGACATTCTAAACATTTTCAAGACGTACATTCCAAAGGACCTTGCTACGCTCTACCAGAGCTGGGGTGCTAATGGCCCTGCCTTAGAACATAGAGGTAAGACTTCTAGTGCTTTTCTTTCCTCTCTATGACTTCTTAGTCATTTAGGTAACCAGACCCCGTATAAGCAATGTCTTTTCAGAGACAGTTTGAGTAATTTTTCCCTCTTGGAGGGTCATGGATGCTGCTCCCACCTGCTGCGTGACTTTCCAAACGCAGGTCAGATGTATCTGTTTCATTGCAGAGCGTTTATATTATATTCCCTCACCCACTACTTTGAGTGAAGGTAGAGTTACACAGATGTTTCAGTTCCCTTGTAACACTAATACCCTAGTGATATGCTGGTGTTAGTGCACATCATAAACTTTCCTGCTTTAGGGAAAAATAAGGTCTCTCTAGGCTCCTGCATGATGTGAATTTGGGAACCCATTTGAATTTCCTCCACGCAGAAATGTGTCAAGAACAGGTAGACTTGGTTGTGATTTACTTTCTTTGTCATTCTAGACAAAGAATCCTTGGATAGTCATTGTCCTTATTTTTCAAAAGATAAGATTAATCATTTTGAGTTATTATTTTAAGTTTTATTTTTATATATGTATGTTAAAATATATATATTCTGTGTTCAGAAACAAGTAAACAGGGTTATATATCATCATATATAATATATATCATATTTATATCATATAAGTATTCCAATTAAAATTCTTGGAAATTATAAAGTTGAAAAATCTATTGTAGGATCCTTTTTCTCTAATTTTTTACATTAGTGCTTAGTAAGAAAACTGCTTATAGCTTTCCACATTCTATACTGAGTTTATAAAATACATTGTTTCTGGTTTTTTAAAGGATATTTGAAACGCAAAGTACTATTAGGTTCCTGAGCACTGAGGACTTATTATTAAAACCCAAACTCCGTCTTTGAAATTTTTCTCTAAGGCAGCAGTTTTATAACTTCTCATGACTCCTTTCCATTCTTAAAAATTTAGATTCACTCCCCGAAGAACTTTTGTTTATGGGGGCTATATCTATTGATGTTTTTATCATATTAGAAATGAAAATGGCTTGGTATTACTATGAAAATAGTTTTGACCTCATGAACTCCCTGAGAAGGTCTCAGGGGAGCCCCAGAGGTTTTTGGACCACACTTGGAAACTACTGCTCTAAGGATTTATTATTTTTCCCCTCAGTGATATTAACCTTGATTTGAGTAAAAACAAGGCAACATAAAATATAAAGTGAGTGCAACATAAATATTTCTTCAAAAGAGTGAATGGATGAGTGAATGTACTCCTTCGGTAATACTGTTTGGGGGGTGGTGGTAGAATGACTGATCATTGAATATTTGTTTTCTGAAAATAGAGGTAGATGCCTCAAGGGAAAGAAATAATTCTTGGTTCTGTGAAATAGTGATAAGCAAAGCCCTGGTTGTTAAAAAATAGAATGTGGAACATGGTGGTGACATTGGTTTAGAATCATGTATGAAGAACCTTTGAGAGAGGCAGTATGATATAGGGGGTAGAGAACTGGCCTCGAACCCAGGAAGACCTGGGTTCAAGTCCTACCTTTGATGGATAATGGCTTTGCAACCCTGAGCAAATCATTTAAGTTCTCAGTTGTGTAGGCAACTCTTTAATGATACAAGTTACAGAAAAGGTGCTGACCTGTATTGGTAGAGAGAATTTCCTTACTTGGGAGTTCCCTATACTAAAGAAATTATACATTTAGTCCCTATTCTTATAAAAGACTCTGAAGTTTGTATAACAGAAGGCACAGGTTGAATATCAGTAAGACCTTGGTCAATATTCATTGTTATTTTTCAGCCTTCTTAGTTGAAAGTCCATAAGCTAAAAGGCAGAATGCATAGAGTAAAGAAGTAAAGGCATTTGTTTATATCAAAGTATATAAACTGCCTTTAGATTATGGGATTTCTCTGTTTTGTAAATGAGTAGATTTTTGGCAGTAAAGTCAATTTGCTTCCCATGTTATTGTTATATTGTTGATTAATGCGGTACTTTTGCTAGTATTTCTCATAGCTAGGAGAGCTTTCTAAATTTTCTAGAATGAAGGTGAGATCTTAGGTAACAGTGGTGTGTGAAATTGTGGTAAGGGATGAATATGAAATAATAATTATTGAATCAGCCACTTTTTTAGATTTTACTTTATTTTATCAGCAATGGGGAACCATGAAAGAATTATTTTTAAGTTTTATTTGATGCCTTTTGTTTTTGACATGATAGTGATTTCTTAATATACTGTATTGCCTATAGGACTGTCTCTTGTAACAAAGAAAAATAATTAAACAGAACCAAATAATATGTAACATATAGTATCCATAGCAACCCCAGTTCTAATAAGAGGGAATTATATTTCATTGCCTGTTTTGTGGAATCATACAATCATAGATTTAGAGTTGGAAGAAACCTTATAGGTCATTTCTTCTAACCCGCTGATTTTCCAGTAAGGAAACTGAGTCCCAGTGAAGTGTCTGCCGAAGGTCATTAAGATATTTACATTTACAATAGGCCTCATGTAGGTCAGTCAGTCAGTAAACATTCATTAAGCATCTACTATTATTGTGTTGTAGGTACTGTGCCAAATGCAGGGAATACAAAGAAGGGTAAAAGACAGCTTCTGCTCTCAATGAGAACTGAGTTTTGAAGGAAATCAGGGATTCTAAGAGGCACAGATGAGGAGGGTGTGCATAGGACAAACTATGCAGTGATATGGACCTGGGACATAGTGTATGTGGAATGGCAAGAAGATCGGTTTGGCTAGATTATAGAGCATATGAAGGTGAATAGAGTAATGCATAAGACACTAAAGGTAGGCTCGAACCAGGCTGGAAGTGATAGGACTGGATTTGAACCCAAGCCTTTTGCCTCTAAATCTTATGCTTTTTCTGTTGTACCACCCGATTTATTAAAAAAAATACTTTCCTCCCCCAAACCAAATTGATTTTTCTATCCTTGCCCTCCCTCAAAGCACATATGTACCTAACCCAGTCTAAAAACCTGTGTGACACGTGTTAAGTCTGGACAGTAACTACCACATAACTTAGTGGTTTTCTTCCAAAAAAAAAAATCTTAAATTTTTCTGTATACAGTTTTAGTAACATTTAAAAATTGTTATTAAATAGAATTTTTTTAAAAAGCTGACCAATAATAGCTTTTTTCTTCACATGTTTCTACTATCTATGTGATCTTGGGGTAAATTAACGGTCTCAGTTTCCTTATTTGTAAAATGAAGAGATTAGATCATTTGGGCTCTGAGTCTTCTTATGGCTCTAAATCCTATGAATGCAGTTTAGATTAAAAAAAATTAAAACAAAATAATTGTAGTCACAATGTTTTACAATAAATAGAAACTTCATTGTGGATTGAAATTGATCTAAGTTTCTTAAAGGGTATGATAATTGAATGCAAGCTTTGTCAGGTCCTATTAAGCTACAAGGGTTTCACCTCTGGATATTGTGAGCGACCATATCTGTTTCATGTGAGCAGTGACTTAGATGAGTTTGGTGAGCTGAATTCACCACCAGGTTGACCTGATGGATGGACTTGTTGACCTCACAGCGTTTCAAAGTCCATGTAATGTATCATGGAGGAGTTGGGTTCTACATCAGTTGAGGCAGTACTTAGAGTCTCTAAGTTATAGATTATTGAAATAGAGACACTAACTTACGTAAATCCTCTTTGATGAGATTTTTGCCTAGTAGAAAGGTACACCAGTAGAACAAGTTATTTGGTGCTTTATATTTTAAACTGATGCAATTCCTTTTTTTAAAAAACGAATTGGAAGAGAAATAATTTTATACTAGTGGCGTGAAAGAATTGTGTCATTTATTATTATTGGGCCCATGATGCCACCACAGAGGATATATTTATTTATCTTGGGAAGATATTCTTTTTAATCTAAAAAGTTACAGGGTTGTAGTAAGGAAAGCGCTTGGTAAACCTTAAAATGCCATAGAAAGATGAGTTATTGTGAGTTATTATTTTTGGTGAATATTAAAGGAAGACTGATGATTTCTGAAGTACCATGTAGTTTGGAACATTTTCCTTGTACATTTTGCCTACCTTTTTCAAAAGGTTTAGAGTTTTTTTTGTCATTTAAAGCATATAAGTTAATATATGTAAATACTAAAGCAACGTGTCTTTCAAATGTAAAACTATTAACTACAGGAGGTTTAAAATGCTACCTTGTGTTAACTGTGGTAACTTGTCCAAGAATTATATCTTGGATTACTCATTAGTGATTCTTAATTTTACACTTCAAAATGTTCACATGGTAGTTTACCTTTTACTTTTAAATAATACTTTTCCTACATAATTAAAATTTCCAGGTCACTGTGTGAGCTTTTTGCTCACCAGGTAGTCTTCAATGCAAAACAAGTTTATAACCTTTTTTTGATAAACTCAGAATTTTGGAGCGGCCTTAACTAAAAAGGGCAAGATGACAGCTGAGAAATCTTAGTGCCTCCCTCCCCCTTTTTAAAGGAAAGAAAAAAGAATATCGTTGTTTAAAATATATATATATATATATATATATATATATATATATATATATATATATATATATATATATATAAGGGATAAGTCAGCATTCTAATATGCATTTGAATGGAAGAAAGAAGAAATACCAGTGGATTGGAGAAGCTTTTTTTGTGTTTGTAGGAGAAACTTGGTAAACAAAATAATAGTAGGTAGCTGTTATGTAGCACTTTAAATTTTGCAAACCTCTTTCTATAAGTGATCTCATTTGATCAGCTCAAACATTTTTACAACAGTATTTTGAAATATCTGTGTTACTGCTGTGGGTGTCCTTCTCTCTTTGCTTGGTACATGGTTTTCTCTGAAACATTGCCAGCAATTGAATATTTTTTAGCTTGGTAGGACTTGCCAAAGCTTGCACCTTAAAAATTCAGAATCATCTTCAAACTGTGAAGCATCTGAGTAGTTCTTCAGAGGAGGGAAAAGAATAGTTAGAGTGCATATGTCCTAGTGTGTGCATTTAAAAAGCTGTGCATGCTAGACAATGTCATAACAGTGATCGTAGATGTTCCTTTGACGTGTATTCATCCACAGAGACTAGGTGAAGTGTTCCATAGTCTTTGTCACATAAACATCAAGAAAGATTATTTTTAGGAATTGTTTCTATATGAGGTTAATTAGATGTTATATGGCAATGACTAGGGGAAAAATACACAAGATTCATCAAGAAAGATTATTTTTAGAAATTGTTTCTATTTGAGGTTAATTAGATGTTATATGGCAATGACTAGGGGAAAAATACACAGGATTTTTAATCACTGGGATTGATTCAGACCAAATGGAATGTGGATAAAATGTTTTCCTTAAAGATTAAATAGATTAACTTGAGATAAAATCTAGCTATTTAGCAAGCAAGAGTTTGTAGTCATAAGATGCTTATAGTTATAATAATGAATATTATATTAATAATAACAAGATTATCACATCAATAATAATATATAACAATAAAATTATCACATAATAACATAAAATGAGTATAACAACCATAATATATAACAATATATAACATATAATAATAAATATCATCCCTGTGTTCAGGGATCTAATTTCTAGGAACTGTGATCAATTCCTATTTGTCTTTAATTAGATTTTTAAGTTTAGTGCTCTTTCCATTACATTACATTGTCAAATAACATTGTTTAAATTTTATTTCTTAACAGGATGATCAGAATTCTCTTTTAAAATATTAAGCACAAGATATAACTTTTAAAAATAGAATCTTAAAAATACTTGAGGTAGCGTGTCTAAATTAGAAGAAGAGGGGTAAAATGACAGCATCAGACTTTTAAATTAACTGTTGACCAATAAGAAAGAAGCTCATTTCCCCTTGTTTCCTGTTTTACACAGAAATAAAGACTTAGGCTAGAAAGTGTAGAAACTTATTTGATTCCTAAAATTAAATGTAAATGTTGTTTAAGAGTAGAAGCGTAAATTTTCCAATTATCGTCTTGTCTTTTTCTATTAATTGTTGTAGCATTGCAAAAAAAGGCAAATGCCAAGAAATTTCTGTGAAGACAATATCCTATAAAAAACATTAGACTTTTCGTTTTACTTCAGAGGAGAACTTCTTACCCAAATAGAGAAGATATGCCAGCAAACAACAGAAACCACTAAAAGCCTGAACCCAATCTCCCATAAAAGTCAGATGTGTCTTTTTCAATCAGCAGAAAAAAGACAAAGACCAGTCCTTTAAGTCAGATACTGTAAACTGACCTTTGGAGAAAAAGAAGAGATTCGAGTAGCTTTCCACAAATGCTAATGGCCTAGAAAACATGTTTACCAAAGTGGGTAGGAGACCGCTTGGGCTGCAACTAGCTCCAAATGTCTGCAGTGACACTTTCATTCACAGATGTCTTTCATCTGTGCCTCAGAGGTCTGAGGTCAGAGCAGCCCAGGCAGACAGGTAAGCAAGGGCTAAAGGTTTGATCAGTTTGTGATGGCTGCACTCACTCTGCATTTGTCTCCCAGGTATTGCAGCCCAGGGGGGACAGTCGGGCTCTGGTTCTACTCACTTCCCATTATCCATGTGACTTGTCTCCGCCACGCTGGAGTCACTTTGATTTGCCTGATGTACTGCTTGACAAAGCCGGGTGATGGCTGAGAAGTGGATCCAGCTGCTCTGAAAAGCACACACCTGACATGCCAGTCCTGGTGCGGGCACATCATGGGGAACATTTTTTAATTCAATGTAATTTATGCATTCTTGCAGTCCTGTGTGTGCCTGGTCTGTCAGCCAGTGCCTAGATGAAGGCTGACAGTTGTCATCCAGGGCCTGAAGGTAGCCTCACATAATGACACATTAGACATACTAATGATGTTTTCTTCTGGCATAATGTTTTCCTCTACCCATTCCTCTTTCTCCCCTCCCTTTTCCTTTTCCTTACTGCCACCTCGGTCACTACCACCTCCACCAACACCACCACCACCACCACCATCACCATCTTCCCACAGGAATGCTGCGGACACAAGGCCACCAAGGAGAGCTCATCTGTATAGAATGTGGCAAAGGCTTTACCCAGCCTAATCACCTAAGGACCCATATGCGGTCTCACTCAGGTATCATTTCCCCCCATATCTGTCATTTTATCCATCCAACTGAAACAAAAGTGATCTCACTCATGGCAGAAATTATGTTCTAATCAGCTTATTTACTTATTAAACAAATATGTATGTGCATACTATACACACACACACACACATGCATGTATGTGATATTTATGTATACATACATGCATATATATGTATGTATAATATATATTTTATATATGTATGAATTTTCTACCCTACATCAAGGTTGTTTCTCTCCTTCACTTATATAAGTATTAAACTTGTTTTTTCTGTCCCTCACCTGATTCCTTCCCCTCCACCCCCCCCCCCCATCAAAGTGCCTTGTGGCTTAATTTGAGATAAGCCTGTTTGCAAATGTTCCATTTTAATTAGAGAGCAGGCTACTCAGAAATGAATATGCTAATGAATTCTATTGCCACCAGCACAAATTGAAATCAAAGTGCCTTCTTTAAGCCTAACATAAAGCTTTGTTTTATCTCCTCATTGATTTTGACTAGGACAATGTTACATGAAACCTGATCCCCTTCAGACTGGTCAAGGATGTGCTATAAAATCCCACATTTTTTTAAAAAAATCATAGTGGTGCATACTTGAGGACACAGTGGGTGAAACTGTTCTGTGTCAGGATACCCACCACGTGAGCGTGAGAGAGACTGTGTGGAGAGACAGGGAGACTTGCAGGTTCTTATCAGAAGTGTGAATGATGCATACATAAGCCAGGCTGATGCAAAATGACAGAGGCCAAATGGTAAGTAATGCAAGAAGAGGGACCCTTTACACATACACTGATAATTAATGCTGTCAGTGATTGCTTTCTTCAGCAGAGAAGTCTGAATTAAAAAGGGCAGTGGCCTTAGGCTGCCATTATCAGCCTCTCTTACAGTAAGTGTTACAGTAAATTGGTATTTTCTGGCTACAGGCTAGGAGCTGGTGCCTTATTTATCTATTCATTCATTCATTTATTTATTTCTCTATCTGTATGACTATCTATCTTATCTATCTATGAATGAGTGAGTGAGTGAGTGTGGCTAATCTGTAATGGTTTCAAATAATATGCAGAAACTAACAAAGCTTGAATGTTCATCTATTAATAAACCCCCTTGTTCCCACAGTGGTATTTGAATCTAATGGACTCCGAGAGACTGACGTTCACACCACCTCTACAGATGCCCCCAAACAACAAGTATGTTTTACAATTAATTGGATTTTTTCTTTTTAATGTGGTCACTGGGAAAAGATATACCATGTATTTTCATCACTAAAGCACTAAGTATTTAAGTCCAGATGTATAAACAACTTTGCATCGCCCTCATTTGAGAACCTAAACTTTCTTTTACAGATGGACGTTGAAAGTAGTTTGACTGTACACTAAAAGTAGCTTTAGCAATGACATGTACTATTAAATATTGTTGATTATGTAGTGGAGGTGAGGTAGGAGGTAAAAGGCAGCATATGACAATTTAAAAATATTAAGCATTTTAAAAGTAAGATTTTATAAAAAGAAATTTTTTTGGATAAAGCCTCATTTAAAATTCAGAATACTACAAGTAAACAATTTATCTAATTTCATAATACTACATAAGTACATTTAGCCTTTAGTTTGACTCTGTGGTGCTTTGCATTCCAAAATCTAGTATTGGGTCTGATGTTTAACATGATTTGTGATTTCGTATTTTCCATTATACAGTTTAATATTATGTTATTGGTATAAAGTAGTTCTGTATGTATATAAATGTATATCATAATGTAGATATTCATGATTGCATAAGCCATAGATTTTATAAGAAGCCATATTTTGAACAATTTCTTTGTGACAGAAAGAGGCAGAGAGGCATTTTGGTATTGGTGTTAGATGTTGTCACTGTCTTCAATATTAATTTCTCTGTATAATGAGCAGCTTCAGAGGTCATCTTTCATATAGGACTTGAGGGCATGAGTTACTTTCTCCCATTCCCCCCCACCCCCGCCAATGTTGATTACTTTTTTTAAACAACTGTCTTACTCATGCACATAAAACATTCTATATGCGTTAAACCATCCTTCTAACCAGCTGCCTCAGAAGACATATCAACATACTGTTTTTTTTTTTTTGTCACTAAAGAAAGGGTTTCTGCTAAGGAATCTCTAGAAACTTGGTCCTCAAGAATAAGTCTATGTTCATGTCTGAAGTTCATATCGATGTGCCAGGCCACCAGCCAATCTGTTCTACTCATAGATTCAGAGATTTTTTGAACTAGAAAAACATCAAAGAACATGAAAGACCAAAATCCCAAGTATGTCACTCAGTCTGACTTCATTATTCATTTATACGTGAATAGATAGGCCTGTGAAAGTCTAATGATTTAACCCACAGTCACACAGAGTTAAGACTAGAATCTAGTTAGGACCTCTTTTCACAGGGCAATTCTTTGGCTTTAAGTATTTTTAGGAAGTTCTGATTGCACAGAAAGATCTGCTGCTAAAATGTTGTTGAGGCAATGGAATAGGACCTACTATGATATTGTACATTTTAATAAATGGACCTTTTGCCATTCTTACAATTTATAACTTAGTGGGATAAAGGCAATGGTTTGGTAACAATGAACTAAATGAACTACCAATGGAAACATTTCAGTGAACACCCAGATTTGTGTGTAGACTTTACTTGCATTAGTTAGTATTGACCTGTATGACAAAATGGAATTCCTGTACCATGCAGAAGTCATTGAAATGTTTCTATGGAATGTAACAACTGCAAGGTCATGCCCTAATTGGAGAATTACATATTGACATTACAATTGGAATCATTCCAAAGTATTCCTGCTTACACCAGTGATCCATTAAAACCCTCCAAAGACATGACTCCATGATAAAAGCAGTTGTCAGAGTGAAACACTGGGCAGTACTGTGAATAACTCAGTGTAGGGCTTTGATGAATATACAAAATTTTCCTTTAAAAAAAGATTCTTTCTACCTAAGCACCTTTAAATACTTCTGTCTTTGTGTCACTAGCCACGGGTAAGAGATTTATTTAAAAAAAAAAAGAAACCTTAGAATTAAGATTGTGTGTTAAATTGTTTTTAAAACACTGAATATTTATGTTGGGATTCCTAGCAATCAGTGATTCTTTTTTGACAATCATAGAGACAAACTCTACTTATATTTTTGTCTTTGTTTCTGTAAACTAATATCCTGCTATTAGGTAGTTCTTACAAATGCTTTCCCTAACAAATTTACTCTGGTGCAGTGCTATGGTCTTAGTTTCTGCTAGTCACAGGCATAACAGACTTATATTATCTCTCAATTCAACAGACCCCTGGGGGACAGAGGGAACTGTATAATTTTTCAGTTTAGTAACAATGGTTATCCAGATTTTAGATGTTATAATTCATATCCTCACTCTCAAAGCTCTGCCATCAAGAGACCACGGTTCTTTTCCTTTCTTAGTCATAGCCATCCCCTCTGATGGTAGTCTTTATTTTTAATCACATATAAGATAATTAGAGCTATTGTTGATTTCACATGAAAAGTCATGATTCCTTAGTACAGTTGTGTTTTATCCAATATACAGATCCCATTTTAGTGTATGGTTTCTCTAGCTTTTCCCTTAAAGGTCCCCATGACCAGGGGTTTGTAATTTATTTCCCTCAGTAGTAGTCAAAATAGGCATCATGAAAGGATAAAGTAAATTTTAGAGTTATTCTCTGCTTTTCCTTGGTCTCTTACATTAAGTACAATGTCATCAAAATCTGAAATTCCTTTATTTCATGCACAGGATATATTTTGCAGTTGTGCTGTATAGTCTTGTAGTTATTTATGACTAACGTCCAACTCGTTTTACTTGGCATTTTATTCTTTTAATCTTTTTCATGCTTTACTAATATTTAATTGATATTTAGATCAGATACATTTCCTATGGAGTTTTAATAGCTATAGAGCTGTGTGTATGTGTGCCTGCACACATACACATGTGCACACATATCTATATTGTCAGCAGCATCATCAAACACAAACATCTCTTAATTTGTGCAGAAATTACTTGAATCTCCTTCCATATTCAACTTCTTGAGTATCCTAATCCTTTGTGTGTGCTCACAATAATAATTTCTCATTATTAGTCACAGTGCTTTATATGATCCTGTAAGATTTCCCAAGCATTTTCCCAAAACAGCCTTATTTGGTAGGTAGTGGGAGTATTATTGTCCTCATTTATAGATAAGGAATATAAAACTCGAAAGGAGGGGCTACATTGTCATGCAGCTAAAAAATTTTGGGTCTAGGATGAGCATCTGTTCCTTCTGATGGCAGGCTTTTTCTGTGCAGTGTACTTCCTGTGCACCATACTTCATCTCCTAACATACTGATGTATGCCAAATTACTTTATTAAAGTAATATTTGTTATATTGAGAGTTATTAATCAATCAACAGGCATTATTGAGCATTTACCATATTCTAGGTGCCATGCTAAGAAGCACTGGAGAGCCAAAGAAAAAGCTAAAACATTCCATGTTAATTGTACATTACCTAAGTCTCTAGTACTTGTGTGCACACATGTACATGTGTGTTCCAGATCCAATATATAGTTGGTAGATGTCTGTCAGTGATTAGCAGATTAAGCCTTTAGTCTCATATATATGGCATTGTATATTAAAAAAAAGTCAAAAGTAGCTTTGAGAATGTAAGAAAATACAGACATAATGGATGTATTTGTGAGTTTATATACACTTTTAGAAATAGTAGCCATAAAAAATATACACACATTTCCCAAATGTTTTTGCCCTTGCTGCTGAAGATAACTGAGAGGAAATGAAGAAAAACTGAATTTATGTCTCCTCCAGCTTGCTAGATTATGACAGTATTTTCATTCACAAGTTCTTTGATAAAGAACCCTTTTATATATTTTAAAACTATGTGTTGATGTTATGACAACACTTGTTTGATAAAGATTAAGTAATCATTTATTTATGAATATACACTCTAACCTTGTGGGCAGTTAGGTAGCACGGTGGATAGAGTGCTGGGTCTAGAATTAGGAAGATTCACCTTTCTGAGTTCAAATCCTGCCTCAGATACTTATTAGTTGTGTGACCCTGGACATATCACTTAACCCTTTTTTCCTTAATTCCTCATTTGTAAAATGACCTGAAGAAGGAAATGGCAAACTGCTCCAGTATCTTTGCCAAGAAAACCCCAAATGAGATCATGAAGAATCTGAAATGACTCAACAGCAACAGTGATTGATTTTTGTAATTTTATGGGTTGGATCTTACTGAAATGACTGAACAATGACAATCGCCTTGTGAAAAAATCATGATAGAAGAGACAGCTAAGGTGTTAAAAGTTTAAGATCAAGATCAAGTAGTTTGCTCAGAACAGAATTCCTAGTAGATAAATCCCTTGTTGCAATTATGAAGAATTAAAATGTAGAATTTTTGAGTTGGAAGGGGCCTAGAATCATAGATTTAGAATTTGAAGGAGTCTTAAATATCATCTGGTCCAAGTCTTATCATTTTGTTGATCAGGAAGCCAATGATCAGAGAAATTAAGGCACTTTAGCATTAAGTGTCAAACTTGAGATTTGAATCCAGTCCTCTCCCCCCTACTACTACCATCATTACCACTACTACTACTACTACTACCACTACTCCTCCTCTTCCTCCTCCTCCTCTCTTACTTTATTAGAATGATTTAATTGGATATCTGTTTTTTAGAGGTGAGGACCTCTTCAAAGTCACATTTTAAGCCAGTAGCATCAAAGGAAGTATAACACATCCTCTGACTTATTTTTAAAACTCTTTTCACACTACGCAATGCCTCATTACCTCTTCCCTTGACACCACATTTTTATGCATTTCTTGTATTCAACAAAATATTTTTTAAAGGGACGTTGACACTCACTGTCTTTCTTAGTGATTTCCATGAAGAAAATAGTGGTGGGAATATCCTTCCAGCAGTATAAACTCATGGAACACATTGCATATTCATACTTAAACTTAATTATAGTCATTCTGGTGATCTGGATGCCTGCTGGAAGTAAAAAGTTTGAAAAATATTAGAAGTAGTATGTATTACATAAGGTCTTTTTATGAAGGCATTTATACTGTATAGTACAGCTGAATTACAAAAAAAATTAAAAATAAAGTCTTTGGTGTTTATTATGAATGATTAAGGAATATATAATGAAAATAAAATTGAGTATTTAGTCTTTTTAAGTTGAGTGATGGTATCTTGAAGATTCTGGTCCCAATTTGCATTTATGTTTAGTTAGTTGAAGAGTTATTAGTCAAATCATCTGACAAAAAAAAGTTTTAGCTCTTTTTTTTAAAAAACTATAACATTTTAAAAGAATCAAGGAACAAAATTTTGCTGACATGCAGTGAGATGTCCTGATTTGTTCTGATTCTGTGGCATTTAAAAAATCCATGATTAGTAGTTCATTTCTCATTATTGTCAGTGTCTTCTTGTTTTTAAATAGTTTTGCTGAGAATAAGAATTCCATTAATCAGAATAATTGGCAATGAACAAATAAGTGATAACTTAAATATTTTGTAGCTATGAGCTAGATGTCATGTAGATGGCAGATTATGGAAATGAGAGTACCATATCTGCCACATTTTTGGACCATCTGCATAATAAGCCTCATTGTTAAATGTAGCTTGTCCTATGTTTTCCCTATTCATGTAACAGTAAACCTTTGCATGCACATTGACCATTTTAATTATATTACATTTTAAAAATAAAAGCATTGTCCAGAATGTACATGACTATTTTATGTGTGTGTATGTGTGTGTGTGTGTGTGTGTATATGTAATAAAAGCCAACTATTTTAGTTCAAGTGGAAATCTTCTCACTGTTTACACTTTTCTGTTATAATACTATGATTATTTTGTAGGTAGGGAGATTCATGTCAGTGTACTTAGAGTGATCTAGGATTTTTTTTTTATGTACATATCTGTACACCCTTAAGTACCCATCCTTGGAAACATTAACATGTCTTAAAGAAGGCAGTATTCCTTCGACCATTACCTAGTCCACACACCTACAGTTGGAAAGACAAAACCCTTAGAAATCTAACTTTAATAGTTTTCACCTTGGCTATTCTCATGGGAAGAAAAAAACTAATTTGAAGGTGCTTACACTTTAACTATGTCATCATGTCAGTGATATTTTTTTTGTGGCCTGCCCTCTGGTGGCTACCTTTTCTTTCTGCCAAATAAGGCAGACTATATAACTATAACTATAACTATAACTATAACTATAACTATAACTATAACTATAACTATAACTATAACTATAACTATAAACTATAACTATAAACTATAACTATAACTCAACTATAACCTTTTTATTGCTTTAGGAGCTCATCAGGATTGACCATATTGAATAATAAAATGGTAGTCCTAATGAGTCAGCTGTTTAAAATGTTTCTTTTAAACAATAAGGCAGGGACTGAAAAATCATATTTCATAGTGAATAGCAATTAAGTCTGTAGATATTGCTGTCAGGGAGTACGGTTCTGCAGCTAGGTGGCGCAGTGGATAGAGCCCTGGATGTGGAGTTAGGAACATTCAGCTTCTTGAGTTCAAATCCGGCCTCAGATACTTACTAGGTTTGTGACCCCTGGGCAAGTTCCTTAATCCTGTTTGCCTCAGTTTCTTCATCTGTAAAATGAGCTGGAGAAGGAAATGGCAAACCACTCCCATCTCTTTGCCAAGAAAACGCCAAATGGAGTCACTAACAGTTGTACACCCTATTGAAAAATGACTAAAGAGAAACAACAAAGTTGGATTTTAGGAATTTTGTATTTCTTATGAAAAATTTCCTCTTTTCTATATACAAACCACCTCTTTATCTCTGTCTGTTATGTTTTTCATAGATTTCATGCCAGTTTCCTTCTGTTCTTTTGGTAGTGGGCAACATACCTCCTCTTACTTTTTAGGACGTTTAGGGAGAATGTTTGCTGTGGATAAACACCTCCAAATCAGAGATCAGGTTTGACGTTGGCAGTTACTACATAGGTGAACTTTGAGCAAGAGTGCTTCCCCATCTCCTTTTTATTTAGAAAGTCAGCGGACATTTTCCTTGTCCCCTAGTGAATCCAGAGCTTGTATCAGAACAAGCCTTGTTAATGATGAATACCTCCTCTTGGAACTGCTGGGTTCTCTCTAGGCATGATGTAGTTGTGCAAAAATGTAAAACAGCCTTCTCAAGTTTATTGCAAGAAATTCAGCATCCAGCTAAGGAAGTTTTATCACATCCCTCATTCAGTTACTGTTTCCTACATTTCAAATCTACCACAGTATATGCCGCTACATTCCCCCTGGCTCCCTTCCTCTAATTTTGTTGCAAATTTCTCTGACTTCTACCACACTTTGACTGGTAGATGTCATGAATCAGGGGCCAGCATTAATTAGGAATTTTCTAAATCTATTAGCAGAAAAGAGACACTTAATTCATTATGTCAACCAGAGCTGGATTTCTTTGCCTGATTTCTGGGACTGCTGTAGGCGCAGCTTGAACCCATTTAGAATTTTACATGGGCACTGTATTTTGTCATTGTTGTCATTGTTGTTGTGTGTTCATTTTAAATGGTCTGTTTCAGTTCATCAGGATTTTAGCTTAAGGTTAACACTTTTATGTAAGATTAACCATGCCAAGTTGTTTTAGTCATCAGAATTCTAAACCTCATTGTTCAAACAGTGATGTTCCAAATGTCATTTTAACATTTTAAAGCATTCCTAGGAGCTTCAGGCTCACATTTATTCACATTTTTATCTTTCAGTTCACTAGATTTTGGAATATCCCTTCTATTTTTTCCAACATGGTAATTATTTATGGAAATTGGTAAAAACCTTCTTAGGTTTTGACAGACCTGTGTGAGAGCTGTACTTTTCTTTTTGTTTGTATGGCTTTAAATTCAGCCTTGTTTTGAATTATCATTCAGTTATATATCCGCTTCGTACTGCAAAATTTTACTTTTTAGATTCATCCTCTGATCTCCCCTCCCAATCTTTTTTTTTTTAGCTTTTCCTCCCTGAAGCTTCCAGATCCTGTTATTTTCTGTTCATATATGTGGAAGAGTTTATAGGAGAGCCTGATTTTCTTTGCCCTCCCATGGAAATGATAAAAATAATTATAATATATAGTTGATCAAATTTATTATAGGTCACACTGATTTAAATAAAAGGTAGCTGGGGGGAGGTGTTGTCTACTTAGCCATTTTGTTGCATGTAGATTGTTTTGATCAAAGAAAAAAGTACAACAATGTGAAATGAAAAATACAAAATTATGATATTTTCTTTATGTTTTCTTCTTTTTCTCATCTAGGGGAGAGACCATTCTAATTCAGACATTGCCCAAACAGTGCCTCTCAGAAAGGGAACCTAAACACACATATCCAGTGTGTGCACCAAGAACCATTTAACCAGGAGTTAACAGTACCCTGACTGATGGTTACAGCAGCCTCCAAACAATGACCCAGATAGCCCTGCCTGGAAGACTTCCCTACAGACCCTCCAATCCTTGGAAGCCACTGTGCTAGAATGGAAACTCAAGGGAGATGCCTCAATATTCATAACCATTTAAAAATAAATGAAGATCTTACATACCTAATATATATATATATGATATGTATGTATATGTTATACATATATCTTGTGTACACATGCTAATCAGTTCCATGGTTCCATATTTCCTTTATAATTAATAGTGGGACTGGCAAGCACCGTGACAGCGCAAGGCTCCTACATCATTCAAGATGAGTTTGAGACACTGGAAAACCAAGCAGCACAAAACTGCGTGTTTTGGAGAACGTGATGAAGTTAAGCACTGTAACAAGACTCTCCCCAATGCTCCTGAGGGCTCCTTATTTAACTGCATTGGAACAAACAAATAGTGGTGGATTTGAGGACTGATGAAATGTTAGTACTTACCACTCCTTGTCATAGTGGAAAAGCAAACTGAAAAGAGTATAAAAAAAGATTGGAAGGAAGTGGTATTTGGTGCTGTGAAAAACCATGCTTGATCTAGCAGGGACTGATGGTGAGAAGACCATATTTCTCCAATGGTTCTATTTCATTAAAATCTGGGGGCCACTTGCATTTCCCTTGTGATTGTTCTAGATTGCTGATTCCCCAAGAGTTCTACACGAGTATGGAAATGGAAACACTTCTATGGATATGCTTATACTCTGCTTTGGACGAGAAAGCTAGTTGAACACTAAGAAAAGCAGGCTTCTGTATTTTACTCTCAGGACCTTTTTGTAACAGGGCTACATTTGGCAAACTGCTCACAAAAGAAGACTGCACGTTTTAACAGCCACTGAATGCTCCTAATGTGTACATGTTTTTAATAATAGCAGAAGAATCTCTGAGCAAATGTAGGAAACCTAGATTGCCTAGGGTACTGTGTGCTCTGTATGCTTCTGTCTTTTTGTGTTTTTTTTCCCCTCCTCCCCCCACCCCAGCAAGTCAGTTACCCCCTTTCCTTTCTGGGCCTAGTGACATCCCCCCTTTCAAAAAAAAAAGATGACTTACCTTTTTCATGGTGGCAGGTTAATAATGTTCTTATAATATGTCATGTATTGTACTTGGTGGTCACTGGTAGTGTTAGGGGGGAAAATGCTTTATATACCTCTTCCTCAGTAACTCTTTCAAATGCAAGTTTTCGCGTTGGGGATTAAGGCACATAACAAAGGATCTTAAACCATGCAGTGTAAGCAATTAAAAATGTATTCCACAGATATAAATATTTTCTTTCCTTATTGCTGTGACACTATGTGTGATGGTAATATTTCTGAGAGTTTCAGATTTTTGCACATATGATTTTATGCATTATCAAAAGTTACTGCTGCCTTGAAAGAAAATGTTCTGTGAAATTTTTGCAAAAGCTTTACTAGGTTTTTTTTAAATTGTGACATTTTGTAAAGGCAGGAAATGGATTAAAACTAGCATGCTAAATATATTTTTCAAAAAAAAGCAATAATTTTACATGTACAGAAATTATCCTAACCTTTAATACTGGTGAGAGCAACTTAATACAGTAATGGACTAGTGCAGTTTTTTTGTAGTAAATGGGCTTCTGATACAAAGATTTGTTTAAAAAAAAAAACCCAACAGCAACAAAACCTTAAAGTGTGGTTTTTCTGTTCTAATGATTTGTTGAGTTTTTATAATTATTATAATTATTATTATTATTAGACAAGGTTTGGTTCTGGATTCTACTTGTTATTGGTTTTGGATTACTTGACCGTTCTTCTTACTTTGCAATGCTTGCAACAATGCAATGTAACTTGCTAGTGTACTTTTTTTTTACTTATTTTTCCTCATATCCCTACACCAGATGTGTACCAGAATTCTCTGTAGTACTGGTATAATTAGGAATGTCTGTGCAAATACTTAGAAGCGACTGTAATTGACTGTTTTGTAAAATTATTTTGAGTGAAGTTGCATAGACACATTCCACTGTTCACCTGTTCTGTTGATTTATGTTTGATCATCCTTTGGGGTTCATACTAGCGATAATTTTTGCTTTTCTGGGTCCTGTTTCCTTGGCTTAAAGTAAATGGTGACATTTCAGGAATGCATCAAAGCTAGCTGCTTAGCCCTGTTTGCTTCTCTATGTTTTTAGCTATTAAAAAAATTATTCTGTACCCAAAGTGACACAAAAGTGTAGTGTATATTTGTGATTTTTCAGAAGCGATATGGAAAATCCTAATTAATATTTGTAAGTGAAAGCTTCTTGGTGAATCTTCCTTCCTAGAGTGTCTGACAGAGAAAGAAGAGGAAAATGCTGTCACTTCCATTATCAGGGTACTAATCAACAAAGTTTACAATCGGAATTTAGTTACATAGAGAACAACAGTAGAGGGAAATCAGTTTAAATAATTATATACTGTGTATGGTGCAGAAATCAGATTGTCACTTAATTAAACAAATGTGTGGGGGCTAAAGAACCCTCCAAGAATGCCAACCTCAAAGACAAGCTGTTTTCAGGAATGAAACTCTGGTTTGTACTTTTCCATTTAAAAAAATATCAATGTTATCGTATTGCTTCATTAATTCATTTCTGTGAGTTTGACCATAGTATTTAAAATGATTTGTGTTCCATATTTATTTAGCAAATGATCAGCATTTTTTAAAAAAAAATTTGCAATTTAGCATGATATATTTCTGTAAACCATCTTCTGACTGTTACAGACTTCCTACTACCTCTACCAGAATCTACCTTTCCTTGCTATTTAACAGGATTTTTTACAGTGTTGCAGCCTAATGTAACTTAGACAATAAAGGGTTTGATTATCTATGCTGCAGGTTCTCTGTGTATCTGCCCTCCTCTCCTTCTCACTCATTCTCTTTTCTTTTTTTCTTTCTCTGTTTTCCCTTTCTTTAACTAACTTAAAGAACACTTGGAAAAAATCACCTTCCAAAGGTCTTTCAGGATGGTCATACTTGGGGCTACTTCCTAGGCTTCATAATGAGTATATAAGGTAAATGAAAGTCAGATGCGGAATATATTTTCTTACAGATAATCTCTATTTTCATATTTCTGTTTGCATTTCCTGGAAGTCTTTACGTCAAGAGCAGATGAATAAGTTCCAGGATGGCCAAAACAGAAGACAAATTACTGAGCCAAATGCTTTGAAAATTGTTTATTGCTAAAAGTAATCCACAATAGGATGTCTCACTGCTTTAAAGCCCAGAAAACACTGATTTTCCAGGTTATAGTGGCAGGGAACAAACAATTTAGATTTGGTACCTGAAATTAAAAATAAGTTTTGAGAAAAAGCTTTTAAATTTTATTGTCATAGAATTCATTTTCTGATTTAGCCAGTAGGCCAGTCTTTAGTAGTAATAAATTATATAACCTGTTTTCCTAATTTGTGTAGATATCTAAAGATTGAATGAATGAATGAAAAAAGCATTTATTAAGTGTTTCCTAGGGATACAAATAGAAAAGCAAGATAGCCCCTGCTTTCAAGAAGCTCACACTCAAATAGGGAGAAGACTTCATAAACAGGAGGTTTTAGCTGTAAGGTAAAAAAGCCCAATGTACTAAATGGTGTGTGATAGTAAAACAGATGGTAATGCCACTTCTTTCATGTTATTTCCATTGACAGTCTCTTTTTGATTCTGAACAATTTGATAATGCCAAGGACTCTAGTGCCCAGATCTTTTTTTTTTTTTTGGGTGGAGGTAGAGGGGTGTTTAGTGTAGTTGTGGCTACTCAGGAGGTAGAGGCTACATAGTAATAATAATAATTAATAAAGCATAAATTAATTTGTGCTTTAAAAGTAGTGTAGCCTTTGGAATTCAAGGTAATAGCGAGTTCTTTTTCTCTGGTGATTTTTCAGAATTATGACTAAGCTGTACTTTATCAATGCAGTTTAGATAATGAATGAGAGTGTCTTTCTGGATCAAAGAAAGTGAACAAGGTCCTCATTCTTCTTGGGAGGACAATTTACCTCTTGAATATCTGTGGTCAGATTCTTTTTTTTTTTTTTTGTAACAAAAACTGAAGTACGGTAGTTGGGATGTTGTAGGTGGAGATGGACTGTGGCAGTAGTACATTTCCCCAGTTTCTCCATCACTGAGAGCGTGAGTTCTCTATGATGTTTTTAGATTAGAGTTCTAAGCCCAGAAGAATACATTCACTGGTAAAAATCACAAGCTGGCTTTAAGTGGTTGACCTTCCATTGAACAATGAACTTCCAGTTAAGTCACAGTTCTCGTTGTAGTTTAACTGATGCCAGAGAACTCCATAGGGGGAAAAAGATTAAAAGATCACTTTTCCAAAGAAAAATGACCACTTTTCCCCTACTACACTTACTGAACTCTCCTAAAGCAGTAAAATACAGAACATTATAAAATTTCAATGCAATTATTTATATTGTTTTATTCTTCAGTTTTTAAGATATTATGGAAGGGATTTTTGATTCAGATAGGTATGAGGCTAAGTCCTATCCAGCTGTAAGATAATTGTTTTATGATTCACATTAGGAAATGTGACTAAGATTGGTGAATTGCACTTATTT
This sequence comes from Phascolarctos cinereus, assembly GCF_003287225.1. NCBI lineage: Eukaryota > Metazoa > Chordata > Mammalia > Diprotodontia > Phascolarctidae > Phascolarctos > Phascolarctos cinereus. The sequence goes on along the minus strand of NW_027555847.1, from coordinate 540,246,779 downwards.
TTTATTTTCTATTTACAAGAAACTAAGGTGTTTTATTGGCTAATGATGAGAATGTTTAGATAACACCTCCCAGAATTTGAGGAAATACAAATATCTTTTCTGTGTTACTAGAATTTTTTAAAAAAATTATTCTACAAGCCTCAGAATTTGGCCTGAAGTCACTTCCAGAGTCTCTTGAGCTGTTAAAAAAAAAAGTGCACTTGCTACCTTTCTATATTGACATCATTGGCTTTTCTTTATGCAAGTCTTACTTCTAATAACTTTAAATATCAAAAGGTGATTCCTAGACCAAGCGATCTTGGCAAAGTACTGGAATAGTGTGTGATGTGTTTTGAAACCTTTGAGATACTCCAGTATGTACACCTATATTTACCTCTGTTGTGGCAGCATAGCACAGATCTGTTTTTGTAGCATACTAGGGTTCCCCAAACATATCGTCTGCACTTGTCGGTCAGTGGATATATCTTGGAATGGGTCTTAGCCCTTCTTCAATTAGATTTCTCTAATTAGCCAGAATTTTGGGGTAGAGCTAAAAGTGAATAAAGCATAGAGGAATGCCCCCATTAAGACTCTCTCAAATGAAAAGATTAGATTTATCTCCCTCTCTTCCCTCCCACCCCAAATAATGGCAAAAAGTACTTTCTCAAGGCAGTTGACATCTGACCAAAGAAACCTTTTAAAGTGCCAATCTATTGGGATAACTGACCGGCAATGACTTGTTCCTAGGCCAAGGTTCTGTTCTGTCCTTCCTGGTTTCCACAGTGTTCATAGCACTTTCCAAATACTCTTAGTGGTTTTCTGGAAGAAAGTGGTTCGTTACTGTTCTGTATTTACCTACCAAGCACCCAAGAGCGAACCATGCAGTATGCTTTTTCCAGAACATGCTATAATAAGGAGTTGTTGGAGCCTACTGGAAGAAGGTTGCAAGATGGCAGTTCTTAAACCATGGAAGTTTATAGTGTAGTATACTGGAAGCAAGATATGGGCATTCTTCGAGTCTCAAAAAAAGCATAATATGAATATTGATTCATATGAGCTCATGTTTGTAGTGCTTGGATCTCTTTTCCCCCAGCTTGTTGTGCAGCATGAAAGCAGGAGAAGTAGTGTGTTAGTCCTTACTAAGGTAGTCCCAGCTCCTCACTCTAGTGAGGCCCCTCTTACTTTTCAAGGTAAGTTATTCTTCAAGGGCCTTGTAAAGTTTCAAAGATAATGTGAAGTACTAATGTTATTTTCCCATGCAACAATCCCTTGGTCTGTCAGAACTCATTAGCCAGTTGATGCAATGAAATGACAAAGGCCTTGAGGAAAGAAAATCCTGTAAGCACTTCATGTAATCATTCTAAATTCCCACTTCCTCTCCTCGTGTGGACTGAAAAAGAGAAAGATTGTTCTTTGCACCACTCTTTACTGAGATGATTATGGAGATTTCTGTTTCTGATTTGCCTTTTGAAAGGGAACAGTTTCTGGATTCATTTCAACTCAACAGAGACAGATAAAGCATTGATTAATAATTTACTCTGTGCTAGGCATTGTGCTAAGCTCAGACATACAAATAGAAACAAGCAAAATAATGCTTGCCTTCAAGGAGTTTGCATTCTAATAGGAAAAGACAAAGCATAAATACATAAATTGGTGGAAGAAAGGAGGAGTAGAAGAGAAAGAGGGTTTTTTGTGACGTGAGACCGACAAATTGCATGGAGACCTGAAGCATGGTTAGGGAGCCAGGGGTAGAGTCCAAATTTCATTTGGAGTGAAAATTGTCAGAATTCTGGGCCATGGTGGGGAATCTCAAATATATACATACACACACACACACACACACACACAATGTCTACTGGTTATAAAGAACTCTGCTAGGAACTTTGGGGGATAAAAGGATGAGTAAGCCATGCCCACAGTTAGAGGGATAAGTGATGCGTAAAGCCATAATAGGCAATCGTATGTCATATGCAACACAATCATATGTGTTGCAAAGATTTGCTGTGGGGGTTCAGTGAAGGAAGATACCACATTCAGTTGGGGAAATTGAGGACTTCTCGAAGGAGGTAGTGATTGATAAATATGCTAAAGGATGGGTTTTGACTCACGGATTAGCTGGGAGTGTTAGGCAATTCATTTCAGGTCTAGAAACATTCCCTGAGTGCTGTATGCAAGGCATTTTGCTAGATGTTGGGGGATGCAAACAACATGAGCAAAAACATTGAAGCAGTAAAGTGTGGAATGTTTTTAGTGAAAAGTGCATAGTCCAGCATGTCTTCACTGTAGGGTATATTTAAGGCACTGTTGAGAGATAAAACTAGAGAGATAGAATTGGGGCCCTGTTGTAAAAGGCCTTGACTGTCCAGCTGAGGAGTTTGGATTTAATCCAATAGGCAAATTGGAGGTGTGGGGTGTGATTTAGAAGGCATTGAAAGTTTCTGAAAATATATTGACATGATTTGAGCTATCTTAAGATGATAATTCTGGCAGTGCTGGGCAGAATAGATAGCAAAAAGAGTTAGAGGTGGTGAGACTAGTTAGACTATTGAAATCATACATTCAAGAGGGTTTGAGCTGGAAGTAGGAATGGAAAGGAAGGGACAGATTCAAGAGATATTTTTGAAGTATATGATATACTAGATTTAGTGACATTTCATTTGGAGGGTGGGGAGAGAAGTCAAAGGTGATTCAAGATTTGCAAACCAGGGGAATGAAAATACTGATAATGATGAGAACAGAAATAGAAAAGCAGCATTGAGGAGGCAAAAAATAAGTTCAGTTTTGATTTTATTGAACTTGCCGTCATGGAAAGACAGATATCCAATGGACCATTGGAAATATGAGTCTTGCTCTAAGAATAGAGATGGAATTGAAGTGTCTAAATAAAAGCAGTAGCTGAAGCTACAGAGATGGATAACATTAATAAGGAAGAGGAGATGCAGAGAGAAAATGTCTCTCCCAGAATCCAGGAAAATGTTTACATTCACGTGGGAAGGGGACTAGAAGCAAGAAAAGAAAATGATGAAGGAAATAGAGGTATGATAACCAGCAACATACAATGTCATAAAATCCAAGCAAGGAGAGAAATTCAAGAAGGGGTGATCAATAGTATCAATTGATAGAAAATCTATGGATGATGGAAACTGAGAAAAAGTATTGTTTGTAATTGTCATTTGTGGTTGTGAGAATTCAATGAAAAAAACTCCCATAAAGCAGATAATACATGCAAGGCAATATTCCAGGTTCTAATGACACAAAGATTTTGTAAAATGACATCATTCCTTTCTTCAAGGGAATTCTGTTTTAGAGAAGATTCAGAAAAAATGGTGGGAATTGAACCCAGACTGTTCAGAAGGTCGTGAGATCGTAGGCTTAGAATTGAAGGGCTATCAAGGCTAACTCCCTCATTTTGTAGATTAAGAAACAGGCCAAATGATTTAATCAGGTTTACACAGTAAAAGTCTGAGGCAGTAGTCAAATCTAGGTCTTCCTGACTCCAAATCCATTATTCCGAGGAAGTTTGATGGTTAATGGAAAGTGGCAATTTGAAACGTGGTTGAGTCAAAGGAAGGGTTTTTGTTTTAATTAGGGGAATCTATGTATGTTTGAGGACAGAGGGAAAGGTGGCATTAGCTCATGGAGAAAGAAAATTCAGAAGGAAGGGAATAATTGTTGGAATGAAGACACAGAATAAGTGGGAGCAGATGACATAAAGAACAGGACAGGTGGGAGGATTTATCTTGGCAAGAAGAGACTACTTTTAAAAAAGGAGGGGAAAAAGTGAAGGTGAAGGTACTGATGCATTGACATCAATTAAATAATAGTTACTGGTTCTAAGGTACACCCATTTGAGATCTACATAAGAACTATAAGTTAAAACAAGCAAACATTCGTTTACTTGTGAAGCACAATAAACATCAAGGGAGTAGTTGGAAATTAAAATAGCTTTAAATAAAAGGTAATAACCTATCACGAGTTACAAAAAACGAAGGTCTTGAAATAAATTTCCAAGCTTTGGTTTTTATATAACATCACCCAGTTCCAGAACCTCTGAGTCAGGAGGAATCTTAGAGGTTTACCAGAAAAATCTACCCCCAAAGAGCAGTCACCTTTATAACATCCCTGAAAAGTGATCACACTGCCTTGGCTTGATGACCTCTGCTAATGGGTACTTACTGCCTTCCTGAAGCAACCCATTTCCTCTTTGGTACAGCATTAGGTTTTAGGAACTTTTTCCTTACACCACTGGCAATCTCCGTCTCTACAACATTTAGTTGTTGACACTGATTTGGGCCACCAGGGTTTAAAAAGAAAAGGTTTTGATCTCCCTTTCACATAATAGCTTACAAATGTTTAAAGTCACTGTTGTCGCTGTCTTCTCATTTCCAGGACAGACATCCCCCAGTTCCTTCCATTAATTCCAATATGGATTGATCTTGAGTCCTGTCTCTATCCTTTCTCTAGACCAGGGGTTCTTGGGGGATAGATTTCAGGAGGTCTATGAATTTGATGGGAAAGAATACATCTATTTTTTTACTAGCTGAAATTTAATATTAAAAAACCCATTTTTTCTGAAAAGGGATCCATACCAGACTGCCTAAGGGGTCCATGACACTGAAAGAAGTTAAGAGGCTCTGCCCTAGATAGTCTCTCTAACTTGTCACTGCTCTTTCTAAAGTGTGGTGCTCACAACTGAACACATTCTAAATATGGTTATGACCTCATGACAAGAGTATGGCTGAACTCTCACCTTCCTCAAACTGGACAGTTTGGCTCACAATGCGGCCTTCATCATTTTCTAGGTATGCCATGTCACTTGATTGACTCATTGAAAGGGCAGTCCATTCAAACTCTCAGATCTTTTCAGAAGACCTTTGTTTTGTATGCCTCTGCCTGTTGGTCAAAATGATTTTTAAAAATTCAAGAGTAGAACGTTACACTTAGCTCTATTGAATTTCATTGAATTAGATGGAGGTAATTGTTCTAGCCTACTGAAATCTTTTGTATCTTGATTCCGTCATCTAGTGTGTAAGGTATGCTTTTAAGCTTTATGTCTTCTGCACATTTGATAAGCATGCTACTCATGTCATTAAGCCATTGCTAAAATGTTGAACGTCATAGGGCCAAAGACATTTCTGAACATTCCAATATAAACTTGTTTATGGGTCTGCATTTAAAAGCAATGACATTTTGGTTACAGCCATTCAACAAGTGATACATCCACATAACTATTCTATAACTGAGCTTATGTTTCTCCATCTTGCCTACAAGGATAGTACTTGGCCAAATGTTTTGCAGGAGCCAAAGTGCTTTATGCCTCTAACATTCATTTAATCACCAGTCATCAAATAACATACATTAAGGACCAGTGATTTCACTGATTTGGGAAATCCCTTAGTTCCCCATTAGATTGTAAGTTCCTTGAGGGCAGAAAATGTCTTTTCCTTATTTACATCCCCAGTGTTTAGCACACTGGCACATAGTAGGTGCTTAATAATTGTTTATTGATTGAATTGAGGAGCATCACAACCTACCTATAATTTAGTTTCAAAAAATTTACTATGGCTGAAAGTGATTTGCTCATGGTCACTTAGCTAGTAAGTTGCCAAGGCTTGGATGCAGGCCTCTGTTATCCCAAGTGCATCACTTATCCACTGTGCCACATTACTTTAACACTCTTGTGACCTTAACAACAATGAAAAAAAAAATGAAGTTAGAGTTGCATGACCTCTTCTTAAGGAACCCATGCTGCATCTCAGTGATTATTGCTTCCCTCTAAATGTTCACATACCATCCCTATAATAATAACACATTCTAGTGTTTTTCCCAAAAATCAAAGTCAAGTTCACCTATTGACAGCTTGCAAATTCCTCTCTTGCTCCTTTTTGAAAATCAGGGCAAGTTTTGCTTCCTACGGTTTTTGGGGAGCGCTTCCATTAATAACAGCTCAACAATCACACTTGCCTGCTCTTTTAGTACCTCGGATACTCGGGTATTCACTAGCCTGGTTATTTCAATTTACTGAGGTCAAATTCAGGTTCTTTATGATCTTCAAATGCCTGTTGAATATTTTTGTTCTGTCTTTCCTTTTGTTTTATAATGCTTGGTCTATCATTTTGTACTCGGCAGGAAAAAAAAGAGCAAAAAAGTTAAGTATTTCTGCATTCTCTCTAGGGTCCTTTATCTCATCCATTGAAAAAATGGTTATATCCACTTTTATCTTTGTCTTGCCCCCAACAAACTTTGTTGTTATACTTTGCATTCATCACCTATTCACCTGAGCTTTAGTACTCCTGACAATATTCTTCCAGCATTGTAAACTTTCTTCTTCATACTCCATTATCTATCTGTGAGTTCATCTTCTATACTTATGTTTTATAATCCAGATTGGTTGGTGAGATCCTTGTGTATTCAAATTGATCTATCTAGACAGTTACCTTTTTCTTTTTCATCACAACTGTTTTTTTTAATTTTACCTTCAAAATTTCACCCTTGATAGTTTCCGTACCTCTTTGGCTAACTTCTCCAGAATTATAGTACATATGAGCCTAAATTATCTTTTCTCTGAATTTACACTACCTGGCTTATTATGTATATATAGGTGATTTTTCTCCCTTGCCATCCCTTTTCACTTTAAAGTCCTCCTAACTAGATAGACATATACATACACACATACATGCATATGTACATACATGCACACACACACACACATACACACACACACATATATATATATATTTACTGGTCTCTGTTGAATGCATTTCATCACTAGGCAAGCACTTACTATGCCTGTATTTTAAGCTGTAAATACCTTTATCAGACATGAGCTCCTTAATTAACTGTTCACTTCAACTTTTCCTTTCTTTTCTGAAATCTCTAACTTCCATCAGCAGCAGTTTTGAAAATACCATTTGTGCTCCTGAGGTCAACAATTTTCTGCTATGTGCCAAGAAACTGTGCTAAGTGCTGAGGAAAGAAAGGCAAATAAAGTGCCTGTCCTCAAGAGGTTCACATCCTGACGGGGAAAACAACATGCTAATGACTATGTTTGAACAAGGTGTATAAAAGATAGTTTGGAGAAAGTTATAAAGGGAAGGCACTACTAGTATTAAGGGGGCCTGGGAAGATCTTGAATAATGTGGGATGTTTACTGAGTCTTGAAGGCCCTTAGTTTCCTACTTAAGATTTTGCACTGAGGCTACCTCCAATTGTCCTGAACTATCGGCTGCTGGACACGGTTGGCTCCAGAGAAGAAAATGAGGCTGGTGACTTTGCACCACCCTTCCTCACTTAAATCCAATTCAATTTCAAGTCATAGCATCATCTTCCTGATGTCATGGTCCTTTTGGAGAACAAAGGACAAACAACAATAAAACTTCATAAATTATATTAAAGTTTGCTTGGTTTCTTCTAGGTGGAGTCTTTATTTGAATATTGGTCATTAAGTTTGATAGGTTTCAGCAGGCTTTCTGTCATGTCTCAAATACATGATCTGAGAAGATGTCTCTGTAATCAAAAGACCAGGGTTCAAACCTTGCCTGTGTGGCTTATCTGTGTGAACATAGGCAAGTCACTTAATTTCCCTAGTCCTCAGTTTCCTTACTTATAAAATGATGGGACTAAATGGTCTCTGAGGACCCTTCCAGCTCTAGTTCAATGATTTTATCTTTCTGTGATTTGTTGTCCAGTCATTCAGTCTTGTCTGACTCCTTGTGTACCCATGGATTATTTTTTCCTTGATATAGATACTGGAGTGGTTTACCATTTCCTTCTTCAGTGGATCACCATTCTTTTTTTTTTTTTTTTTGGTCAGAGCTCTCCACTATGACCTGTCCATCTTGGGTAACCCTGCACAGCATAGCTTATAGTTTCATTGAGCTATGCAAGCTCTTCTGCAATGACAAGGAAGTGATCCAGGAGGGGCTTATTATTTTTTTTAAGGCAAATAGGAGTTAAGTGACTTGCCCAGGGTCACAAGCTAGTAAGGGTCTGAGGATTTGAACTCGTATCTTTCAGTCTGTAGAACCAGAATGCTGTCCACTTCACCACCCAGCTGCCCCTCATTCTATGAGAGCCGACCTCAATATTTGACATCAATAGCTGCCTCAGTACCCTTCACCAACCTCTGCTTTTCATCTTCTTCTGATATTCATTTAATTTCTCTCATGATGCCTCCAAACCGGCATCATTGTTTCTTGGTTCACAAGAGGCACATAGCTATCATATAGCTTTTCCTACTTTCCATGTTCCTTTGAGTCAGTCTTTCAACCCCAATTTCCTGAACAGGTTGGGATTTCCCTCTGCTCCTTTAAATCCTTCTTCTTATTTGTTTTCATCGGGAAGTACCTCTGCCAATCTTTTAAGGAGCACTTCAGTCTTGCTGATAGTCTGAAGAGAGGGGTTCCTCCACCCCTTTCACTTTCTCCTGTAGGAGGCAGACCAGCCTGAACTTTGTGAATATAGAACTGTTATTTATCACTTTTTAGAAATAAAATAGGGTTCATTCTCTGCAGGTCAATGAAAGATCCCACTTGCCTTCCATACTTGCTGGAAGCAAGATGCTATCAGTTTTCCCCCTCATTTACTTTGAAGTCATTTTGTGATTAATCAGATAGCTTTTTGTCCTTGAAAAGGGTATCTTAATTGGTGAGCAAGTTTATTGATATGATAGGCCATTGATCTACAACTTTGTAGATGGATGCTCTTAAGTTGCCTCAGATATTTGGAGGTTGAATTATTTCACTCATACAGTTTATGTTAGAGTCAGATTCAAACTATGATTCCAAGCCCAGCACTCTATTTACTATAGCATACTACCCCCACACCCAAACTGCATAAGACAGAGAGCAGGATTACACATCAATAAAATATGCTTATGATTTTTTTATTGAAAGTATAACTTTTACAAAACAAACAAAATAAAAGGGCAGCTAGGTGGAGCAGTGGATAGTCAGAAGGACCTGAGTTCAAATCCAGCCTCAGACGCTTGACACTTAACCTGGGCAAGTCACTTAACCCCATTGCCTAGCCAAAACAAACAAACAAAAACAAAAAAAAGAAAGTATAACTTTTAAAATATTTGTTAAGTGGTGGATGTAGGGAAAACTAATAAAGCTTCAGCAATGACTCTGTGTTTGTTTTTAAATAAGAAGCCTTCCAAATCAGAGGCAACCTAGTGTAGTGGATAAACACTGAGATTAGGAATTAAGGAAGCCTGGTTTCAACACTTAACCACACTGGCTAAAATGATCAAAGGGGAAAGTAATAAATATTGGAGGGGATGTGGAAAAATTGGGACACTAATTCATTGTTGGTGGAATTGTGAACTGATCCAACCATTTTGGAGAGCAGTCTGGAATTATATCTTAGACACTTAGTAGCTGTGTAATCATGGTTGTCACTTGATAACCACTGTGTGTGGTTCATTTTCCTATAAAAAATGAACAGATTGGACTTGATGGCCTCTGAAATCTCTTCTAACTTTAAATCTATGATCCCAGAGTGGGGAGACAGGGAGGGAGGTAATAGAGATAATAATTTTAAATAGAGAGCAATCTCGTAATTAATTTAATTCACTAAATTAATGCATATCATTGTTTGGGTAGTGTTAGGTATGATGGTTAGATCCATTATTTTGTTGTAGATATGTGGCTGGAATTTTTGTAAGTATTTAATGGAGCTATTTTGAGGGATATGGCAGCCTAGTTCTGTTTGGTGCTTGGCAGATGTTAGCCAAAGTTCCTCAAATTAGCTATAGTAATTAGTTTGGAAAGGGGGCAGAGTTAAAAAAAAAGATTTTTTGCTCTTTATGGGAGGTGGAGGGGAGAGATTTCACCATTGATGATAAATTGACTGATGATTTTACAGATCTTGCATTTGCTAGTTGTAGGGAATGTTAGACAAAAGCAATTTACCAGTTACTGTTCTGTGGGCAGGGGAGGGACAGACAGTGAGTAACTGTCAGCAAATGACAAAAGCTTTTCAGTGGCTGCCAGAAAGGTTGGTGATTTACTCCCACAGTGTTGTGTTTATGGGATGCTCCATTTCTTACATTGTCTTTTAAAAGTTTTAGTACCTTCCCAGAATGGGCCATTCAGGAATCCCCTGGATGTCCACGTCTATTTTGTAGTCTCCCACGCTACAGTCATATGGGGGCAATTACCTGATGTGTGTTGACTATGAAGCTTGGGAGCAAAAGCACAGATAATATCAGAAAGCCCACTGTCTCATATGAACCTTTGAGTATACAACTGGCTTTTGTATCACTGATATCTTTGTCACCTTTAGAAAAGTATAGGCTGGGACTATTTAAAAGCAAAAGACATAATCTTTGAAAGCATTTATTTAATACATCACTATGCTTCTGATGGATGGGTGGAATTGGTGATAGCTTCTTAATGTATGATTGGAAATGCGTTGGCATCCCCATTCCAAATTCCTGTCAAGTGCCTCAAATTTCACTGTTAGTTATTCAGTCCTTTAGATCTTAAATGATTGAAAAACATTGAGAAACTTCTTTCAATCAATACATAGGAACTGAATAAGTGCCAACAACGTGCCAGATATGTTACCTGGTGCTGGGGATACAAAGAGAAATGACAACCTATGCCCTCAAGGACCTTACATTCCATATGTTGAAACAACAATACACATGTAAGTTTATACAAAATATATAGAAAGTAAATTTTAAGATAATTTGATCAGGTGGCACTAGTAACTGGGAGCAGCAAGAAAGGCCTAAGGTAGACAGTGGCCTTTGAGTATCTATCTAAGCAGATTAATACCTCCAGAGAAGGTTGGTTCATATCTTAATCTATTAACAGATGACATTTTATCTCATATTAATGAAAGAGATGACCTTAAAGTAAGATGACCCCTTCCCTCCATAAGAATATAATATATGAAAAATGTTTTTGTAAACATAATGGTATATACACTTTTGATTTTGCCTAAAATTAGTCTTTAAAATTACTCCTTATTACACTTACTACCACTTACTGCTTTTACTACTAGTACCTTACAGTTTTGACACATTGTATCTCTTCCCCATTTCCATTACAACCACTCTTACACCATCGACTTCTTCCTCACCTTTATTGTCTTTTCTATTTTCGAATTCTTCAAACTCAAAAATACCATCTCCAGCTCTATTCATGCAATTTGAAATACAGTATTTCCTATAAACCCTTTAGCTACGGCTTCTGGGTTTATCTGATCTCATGCTGTCTTAATCCGGCGATAAAGCAGTGTTATACTAGCCTTCTTTATTTTCCCTGCAGGAGTTCCAGCATGCTCCTCTGCAGCCTTCCTTCACTCTTGCTAGTGTAAAATGTGCACGGCAGCTTCTCCTTAGACCCTGGGCTTCATTTCCCCTTTGCACTCACACCTCTCATCTCTGCAGGTTCTGCTGTTTTACAGTCCACTTAGGTAATTTGGGAAATCTCACAAATCTGCCAAAAATAGTAGCAGTATTCTCTGAAGAACAATATGCCACAATATTTTGCAAGTGAGTGAGAAAATCAGCTGTGATAGGGGGTCATTTCTGCTCCCGACCCTATCTATCCCTTGGCTGTTGAAAAGGTTTTTATTTGCAGTTTCACATTTTCGTCACTAGATGGCACTCATACCTTCATTTAAGATAATTTGACTTTTCTTTCAAAATTTAAACTTTAGGGTTAGGGGAAACAAAAATCTCTGGTAAAAATATAGGAAGGAAGGAACAAAGGAAGGAAAGGAGGGAGGAAAGAAAGCAGGAGGGAAGAAAGGAGGGACAGAAAGGAAGGAAAGGGGAGTGAAGAAAGAAAAGGAGGGAAAGAAAGAAAGAAGGAGGGAAGGAAAGAAGGGGAAGAAGGAAAAAGAGGGAAAAAAGGAAGGAAGGAAGGGGGAAAAGGAAGGGAAGGAACTTGACATTTAGGAGGGAGAGAAGGGACTGGTAGTCACTGTCAGGTCTTTAAAAGAGATGGGGGTGGGGTACTAAAGCCAAACCTGTGTCACTTCACAATTTTGCTTAGGTTGATTTGATGTAGTATTGTCTTAAATGCCACACTAAGGAATCCAAGTAAATATGATCCGGACCCTGCCTGAGCATATACACCATGACTCTGTGGTATGTAGACTTACTACTTTCATGTAGAGAAATGAGCAGAACATGAATCAATACATAAGGAGAGGTAAGTGCATTTGGCTGGGTAGGTATGCACAGTGGGGCAGAAATTTTATGTTATAGTATCTTGACGGTGTGAGGAAGTGCAAAATTTAACAATAACAACAAAACCCTTGGCTTTGCATGGAGTCTCAGGCCATCTATTCTAACAATACCTGCACAAGAATCCATCCCAGTTATGGCATTCCTGTAAAGAGGTCATCTAGTCTTTCCTTGAAAACCTCCAATAAGCCAGCAAACTCCTTCACAGGGGAGACAGCTGATTTTACTTTCCATTTTTAGGAAGTCTCTAATCCTAAATTTAACTCCTTGCAGCTTTTACCCATTGCTCCCAATTCTGCCCTCTGGACCAAACAGAATAGATCACATTCATCTTCCGTACAAAATACTTTCAAATACTTGAAAACCCCAATCATGTTCCACCTAGAGCTTCTCTTTTCCAAGCTAAACATTCCCAAATCTTCACCTGGTCCTCTATAGCATCATCTCTAGGCCTTTCATCCTCCTGGTTACTCTTAGTCTGGATAGAGCACAGTGGGCAATCCCCATTCACTATGCTTCTCTAAATGGAGTTTATGATCATATTAGAGCCTGGTGGCTTGGGCAGCTATGTGGCACAGTGCATAGAGTGTCGGGCCTGGAGTCAGGAGGGCTCAGCTTACTGAGTACAAATCCAGACTCAGACACTTATTAGCTGTGTGATCCTGGGCAAGTCACTTAACCCTGTTCACCTCAGTTTCTTCATCTGTCAAATGAGCTGGAGGAGGAAATGGCAAACCACTCTAACATCTTTGCCAAGGAAACTTCAAATGGGGTTACAAAGAATTGGACCTAACAGAACAACAAAAGAAACTGTTGTGGGATCCTTCCTTCTGAGGGCCCAAGGCTAATATTTCCTTGATTTCAGGACTTCTGAGCCACCATAGAGCTAAAGCTGATCAGATGTTCAAACTAAATCCTTTATGGATATAATGAAGGTGAGGGTAGAGGGTTGGCAATAGGTTACCTAAGCAAGGACTAACTGGCCAAGGTTAGAAACAGCGTTAGGTGCAATGAACGGTGGGATTGGCCTTTGAGTGGCTACTGCCTTTCCAGCCTAGGCAAAAACAACAACAATAAACTCCACAGATTTTTGGCCACCTTGTCACCCTATTGACCCATATTGAACTATGCACTATAATCCTGTGATCTTTTTCAGCCCAACTCATATCTAGTCATACTTTCTTTTTCTTTGACTTGTAATGATGATTTAAAAAAACAAAACAAGTTCAAGAATTTATTTTTATCTCCATTAAATTTCATTTGTTTATATTTGCCCCAATGTCTAAGCCTATTGGGACCTTTATGGATCTTAACTCTAACTTTCAACATATTAGCTATCTCCCTAGGTTTTGTCATATCTGTACATTTGATAAGCATGTCATCTATGCCTTTATTCACATCATTGGTCAAAATGTTGAACAGAATAGAGCCAAACACAGATCCTTGAGTCCCACACTAGATGCCTTTTTCCAAACAGATATTGACCCATTCAGATTTGCTCTGAGATTCAGTCATTCAACCAGTCTTGAATTCATCCAACTGTACTTCTGTCTAGCCCACATCTTTCCATGTTGCCCACCTGAATTATATGAAAAAATTTGTCCAATGTTTTCTTAAAATCCAGGTAGATTGTATCTCAGCTTTTGCTTTGTCTTGGCCTGAATTTGTTCTCTGTTATGATGCAGTAAATGACTAAGTCTCTTAAGTATGCAGTGAAGTGGTTGCTTTACTTGAGCTCAAAAATACAAAATGAGCTTGGTTCTCCAGACCTCCCCTCGTCTGCAAAGGTGAGCTCAATAACCCTGGGTAGAGGTGGGCAGCACAGGGGTGAAAGGTTCCTTCAGTTAGGTCTGAGTAGCTCTGAAAGACAGGTGGCGCAACTACTCTGCAATTTGGGGAAGCCCCTCCCTTCCAGATGGCTGATCATACAACAGATGGCTGATTATCAGCTGTTGCCAGCTGACTATTCTTAAGTTAATTCTTGGACTACCACAAACTTGATCTAGCCACCTTGTTTGAAAAGGAAATAGTCTGACACAACCTGTACTTCATAAAATCAACCTGGCTAATGTGATGAGGACTTAGGTATGAACTGACAGATCTGTTTTCCCAGTACCACACATGGACCCTTTCCTTTTCCCCCATCAATGGCAATTACTTTCTAGATAGCTACTCCCAATAGCTGGAACCTGATCCTGGGGCTGGTGGCTTACACACACCCTGTCCATCTATCATGTGTTCCACATGTATATTGGGATAGAGTGAGAAGACTGCCATTTCTTCTTTCTCACTGTCTATAGGAGGAAGGATTGGCAGTGAAGTGCTAAGGATCTTTGGCTGGGATTCTCTGTAAGTAAGGGAGACCAAGCTAGATTCCTGGGGGGGGGGGGAAACTTCATGCCCTGTTCAAGTGTGCCCAGTTACGTATAATTCACAGGAAAACCACCTCAGATGGAACAAATGTGAAGTGCAATGAACATGGAGGTCCACCTACCCCAGAGTTGCCATAGTACACCCCAGTTTCTCCCAGACCTGTCTCTGTCCTACTCCCTTCCCCCAGCAAACTTCCAGGTCTCTCCCCATCACTTTTGCCATCTAGGCACCAGGATTTTTATTTATAGTTTTGCTATTTTTCCATAATTTCAGAAGCATTGAATTTTGTTGCTTTTAGTTACTTTTGTCAATTTGTTGAGTAGGAGATGGTATCTTAGAGTTTAATTAATTTGTCATTATTAGTGAGAGTGAGCATTTTTAAACTGATAATTTTTTCTTTTGTAAGTAGTCTGTTCATGTGTCTCGATCATTTATCCATTCTGAGACTAGGAGTTGTGTTCATACACTCTTCACAAGTCCTTTTATTTTTAGGTACCAAGTTTTTTTATGTCACATTTGCCATCATCATTTCCCCAAGCTGTTATATTCTGTTTATTTTTATTTTTATTATGCAGATGTTTAATAAATTTCATATAATCAATCATCCTTATCTTGCCCTTGAAAATTTTATTTATTTAATAGAAACAAAGTTGTTTTCCCTTCATAATTGGGATTAAGTATGTTGTTCTATTTTCTTCCATCTTTTTTATAGCTTACTTAAAAAGAAATGATTGTCTAGCACTCAGCTAGAATTCACTGAGGTATTTGGTATGAAATGAAGGTCTAAATCTTTTTCTTGTCACACTGGAAACTAGTTTTCCCAAGTGTATTTGTTAAATGAAACATGTTTTCTCCAGTTTTGATTTTTTTTTATCAGTTTCTCATACATGAACATTTTGTATGTATTTGATTGGATATCTGGTATCTTTCTTGGTTTCGTTGGTACATTTCTCTATTTTTAGATAGTAACCTAGTTTTGATGATAACAGCTTTGTTAAGTGTCTTTAAATCTGATATTGTAAGTAGACCTTTGCCAGTTTTTTTTTCCCAGTATGCCTACTGTTAGTCTTGCTGTGTGCCCCTGGGCAAATTACTTAGCCCTGCTTGCCTCAGTTTCCTCATTGGTAAAATGAGTTGCAGAAGAAAATGGCAAACCACTCCAGTATCTTTGCCAAGAAAACCCCAAATGGGGTCATGAAGAATCTGAAATGACTGAACAACAAAATTCATTTTTGTAGTTTTATGAATATTGGGGTTTTCTGTTGGTGTGAGAGACAATGAGAAAATGGATCTGAACAGATAATAGAGGTTGGTAAAAAGTGTGGGACATCATTGGATATGTAATTGAATTAATTTCCATTCAATAGATGCTTATTAAGTGCCTACAATATATGTTAGGCAGCTAGGTGGTATAGTGGATAAAGTGTCATGACTTGAGTTAGAAAGATTCATCTTTCTGAGGTCAAATCTGGCCTCAAACATTTACTAGTTGTATGACCCTGGGCAAGTCATTTAACCTTAGTTTACTCATATGTAAAATTAGCTGGAGAAGAAAAAGGCAAATCACTCCAATGTCTTTGTCAAGAAAACTCTAAATGGGGTCACAAAGAGTCATACATGACTGAAAACTACTGAATGACAACAAAAGTCAAAATTTTAAAAAAAAACAACTTATACCCTTCCTATGTGCAAGTCACTGTACTAGGTTAAAGGCACAGATACAGATTACTATAATTCCACTAATTTAACAAGTACTTTTAAGTATCTACTACATGTCACACAGTGGGCTAGGTGCTGGGGATGCAAAGAGCAATCAAAACTATTCCTACTCTGAAGGAATTTATGTTATTTTAGCCAGAACATAAAATGTGTAAGAGGAATTTGTCCCATACCCTAATGCCAGTTAATGTATCTAACAAGATGCTCTAGGCCCTGATACCTTTATCAAGTGAGAATGCCTCTTTGAATTAGAGAAGCAATCAATCAAATGTAAAAATTAGGTGTGAAAAATTCCTAGACATCTCTGTTGAATCAAACAATCAAGACCATTAACTAGGTATTGTGAACAATCTAGTTAATCAAATTGGGTAGGAGTGAAGTAGCTAAAACCACTGAATGAAATCCAATGACCACATCATTTACTGATATTACTTGAAAGAATTAGATATACCTGTGAGCCTCGGTTTATAAGAGAAGGAGATTCTAGCAGAAATGTGCCAATAGCTGCTTCAAGAGTCAACCTTTGGGAACTGAAGAAGACAGACCTCTTGAGCAAGTGGGAGGTGTCTGTGAACCTAGAGAGCGTAGCACAATCTCTTCTATCCCCTTTGCTATGTCATTGATGGAGCCAAGAGATGACAAACTCAGCACCTGTGGAGAGAAGTGTAATCTCAGCATTTTCTTAGGGCCCCAATCCAATGGGCCTAGGAGGGAACTATACATGCCTCTGGGAACTTCATGAAGACTCCACAAAAGGAAAGAAATATTTTCTATCTAACTCAGAGTTTGGAGTCACCCCTTTGCCATGTGTGTATTCTAAGCTTAAACATGCTTTCTAGTGTACTCTGTATGTACTTGTGGGAGAGTATATCTAAGATTTTTGGGAGGATGTTGTTATTGAGTATTTAATATTCCTTTTCAGCAAATTCCCTTTGTAAAAGTTATTTAATAGTTATTTGATGTTAACAATTATAAAAGTTATTTGATGTCATAGGTTAGCTGAAATTTGGAAGAGATTAACTGGTTAATCAATATCGGGGCAAATCAGTTGGGAACTCATAAGTGATAGGACTAGATTTCCCTCCAGCCCCTCAGGCTTACACAAGAACTGTGAGGGGAGAAGTAGTCAGCCACCCTCTGGGGGACTGGTCTGCCAGCTTGAGGAAATTGGGTTAATGAACTCAGAACTTGTGCTACAAGACCAGACTAAGTTTATGAGAGATTTGCAAAATAAAATTCTAGGTGACATTTGAAGGGAAAGGTCAAAAAAGAAGACTCTCAAGGAGTTGAATTGGGATTAAAAAGGGTCGGTAAGCACTTCATAAGTAAAAATTAAGTTGGGGCATTTCAAGTATCAAGAACAGCTCTGAGAAAAGGCAGTTAGGAACACACGTGGTACATTTAAGAGAAAAGGAGCAGACAAGTTTGATTGGAAGGCAAAATACATGGAGAATAGTTATCTGAGACAAGCCTGGAAATGTAGGGTGGCACCTCATTATGGAAGCCACTGAAAGGAATTTGAGCTTTGCTTAGCTGTCAATAGGGAACCACCATTATTTTTTATTTTTATTTTTTGCAATGAGGAGTAACAGAATCTGATATGTGAGAAAGATTATACTGACAGCAGTACAACAGATTGAGGAGGAGAAGGTCTAGGTGGAAAGACCTCTTAGGAGACTAGAAACAATGGGTAAATGGTAATAAAGGACTGTTTTAATAAAGGTTGTGGCTATGGGAATTTAAAGAAGGGGTTATTGAGGATGAGCATGTGGAGATAAGGTCAATAAGACTTGAGAACTGATTAGATATGAGAGGCAAGGAAGAAGCAAGAATCAAAGATGACCCCAAGGTTTCAAATAAAAGAAATTGAGTTATTAGTAGTATCATTGAGAAAACTGAAGTCAGAGGGAAGAATAAGTTTAGGGGAAAGACACCAAATTCGACTTTGGACAAGTTGAAGTTGAAGTACCAGTCGGACATTCAGGAGATGTCCTGAAGGAAGTGTGAAATGCAGCTTCAGAGCTCAGAAGTCAGGACTGAAGACAGATCAGGGTATCATCTGCCTAACTGTGGCTTTTAAAGTCATGTAAATGAGCGAGATTGCCAAGAGAGTGTAACTCTTGAAACAAGCCATACCCAGATCTGTATCACATCACCAAGATACTTCCATTATGCATCATCATGATTCTTCTAGAATCAGGTTTTCCAGCCTCTTCTATAAGAGGAATTGCATTAGCAGCACTCTTAGCATGCTCAGAAGGGCTCAGGAACTCCATGTTGTAGGGCCTGAAAAAAGGCTGGTGGATTTGGTGAGTAGGAAATTTCTGAAAGAACACTTTTAGTTACAGGTATGGAACCAGTAGCCAAGTTGCAAGGTTTGAGGATATAGGGGTATGGTATGTGGAGAGTTATATTGGCATGGTTAGACAGCAAATATGATGTAGCTATCATGGAACAATGGAGAACTTTCACTTCATTGAGAACTTTCACTTCATTGAGAACTTAAGGCACAGGTGGGGACCTACTGGTAAGTGATCTTAGAGGGGGCCTACTAAGATATAACTAAGGATCATCTTAACTATCCTTTCTCTGCTTCTCAGTCCTAAAAGAACCCCAGCTTCTTTAAGGCTACCTCCATCTGGGGTCATCAAGGAAAACAGAAAGGAGCCATATTCATTTCATATTTTTTGTCTCCTTTGTAATAGTAAATCAAATCAAAGGCCAATAGAACACTTAAAAAAACAAACAAACAGGTAAACCGGCAAGTTTGTAGGTAGAGGGAGGAACTAGTGGATAGAGAAAAATTGAATCCAAGCATTCTGGAGAGTGATTTGGAACTATGTTCAAAGAACTATAAAATTGTGCATACCCTTTGATCCAGCAATACCACTTCCCGGTCTTTATCCCAAAGACCATAAAAATGGGAAAAGGACCCAAATGTGCAAAAATATTTATAGCAGCTCTTTTTGTGGTGGACAAGAATTGGAAATGAGGGGATGCTTATCAATTGGGGAAGGGCTGAACAAGTTGTGGTATATGAATGTAATGGAATACTACTGTGCTATAAGAAATGATGAACAGGCTGACTTCAGAAAGACCTGAAAAGACTTGAATGGTCTGATGCTGAGTGAAGTAAGCAGAACCAGGAGAACATTGTACACATTAATAGCAACATTGTGCTATGACCAACTTTGATAAACATAGCTTTTCTTGGCAATGCAGTGATCTAAGACAATTCCTAAAGACTCATAATGGGAAACACCATCTTGGGGAGGAAAAAGAGGGAGGATATTTAAAACTCAGTCTTATGAAAGTGAATGTTGAAAACTAAACAAATTTAAAAAAAAAAGTAAAGGAACCTCCCCTCCCCCAAGAAATGAAATGATGGGAGAACTCCTGGAATTAAAAAAAGGAAGATTGTAGTGATTTTAATGTATGCAAAGCTCTTTCCTCATAGTAATCCTATGGGGAAGTGAGTAAGAGTATCATCATCCCCATTTAATAAATGAATAAACTGAAGCCCAGAAGGATAAATGACTTACCCATAGTTATGTAGCTACCAAGTGTCTTAAAGTTGGATTCAAATCACTATCTAATGAATCAAAAATTAAACTGTCATTTTACGAAGACATTTAGCTCTTGAAACAAATGATACATTCAATATGAGGTAAGTTAAGTCTGACTTAACAAAGCGGCGGATTTTCATCTGTAAGCAGATGAAAATATGGAGCAGGAAACTGGTTGAGAGGTCAGTGCTGGAGAAGTAAATTTGAGTCATTAGTGCTTATGTGGTAATTAAAACTATGAGGGCACACAAGCTTACCGATGAAGAGCACATAGAGGAAAATTGAATCCTAATCCTTGGAGAATATCACATCTGGAGATTGAGGGGGAAAAAATGGAAGCCTTAGTAATGAAAATTTTCTAGATTGAAGAAAGAGTCAGTAGTGTCGAGTGACATAGGGTGGGTGAGAAGAATAACTGAGAAAAGCTCAATGAATTTGACATGAAGGAGATCATTGGCTATCTTTGAGAGAAAAGTTTCAGTAGATTATAGGAGATGGAAACCAGATTGCAGATTCTATGTGTTACCAACATTTGAAAAAGATAGGCATAAATATGACACAAGCAGCCTTGGCACTGCAGGAGTGCTCACAAATGTAGGGGGCTCTTGCTGGTTATCTGTTTATTTTGCAATTAACAAAGAGCAGGGGAGCCTTTTCTGAAATTTCTGCTTAGAGACCTAGAATTTAAACTTACACCATTACTAGAAAGCATTTAGTAACTACCATCGATCACTTCTATGGTTTTTAAGTGTACCATTGGAATAAAAATGTCATTAGTAGTTTCCCAGCCTGTTTTGTGTTTATAATGACAATGTTTCTAGGGAAAGATTAGGAAGCTTCTGTGATGACGTAAGATGGCAAAGGCAAAATATTTCAGCAAAACTCAATGAAGAAATGATTATGATGCACTTACAATTATGGTAGTAAATATATACAGTTTATATTGTGCTAAAATTGCTTTGTGGCATTTCTACAAAGTAATCTCAAGGGAAGAAAATACATTTCTGTCTGATTTAAAGGGCCTGGCATCAATACAAGCCATCTTATTCTTGCCAGGCAAACTCTTAATGGTTTGTTAGGTGAAAAACTTGCATCCTGTGCTTTACTAAGGTGAGCTTCATGAAGTGCTCTAATTTATAATGTCCTTCTATCCTGCTTAAAGCAAATGGGCAATGCGAGAATATTAAGATAAAATTTTAAAAATTCTTTGAAGGAAAATTCTTTAAATTTGGTTTTAAAGAGTGCTTTAAATTTAAAAGGGAGAGAAAAGGAGAAAATTGCCTATGTGCATCTACTAAGGTAGATAGCAGAGATAGAAATATGTGAAGAATGGCAATTCAGATTCCCAGTAGTCAATTAGTCAGTCAATAAATGTTGTCAATATGCAATAGTACCCAGGAGATAAAGGCCAAGGAAGGAGCCAGCATTAAACCCTCCAGTCTTCGGTGTCTATACACAAATATTTCAGGTAAGGATAATGAGCAAGATGAACTAGAGATTCTAATGCAAAGAGCTAAATTTTACCTGGACTTGGTAGATTTGGGAAAGCCTACTTTATTCAAAAGAAACAGAATGTATGAAAAGAGGGGAGAGGCATAGCTTCATATACTAAGAAGATAATTTGGAGGAACCAGAGAGAAAGAACCATGGAAAGCATTTGGGTGAAGATCAACAGAATTACAAAGAGAAATGATATAGTCATGGGACAGATCACCAGGACAGAAGGAAGAAATAGATGAGGAGTTTGGGAAATAGATGACAAGTCTGGAAAAGAGTCTTGATATAGTGGTGATGGAGTACTTCATTTAAAGATCTACCTGAGCAGATCATGGGAAACTTGGGGTGAGTTACCCATCTTAGTACTGGTGATAGAAAAGTCAAAAACAGTCATAGTATACAAAATATTGAGAACAGATCTTAAAGAGTTCATATAAATGATAGGTAACATTTCATGGTCTAAAATTCTATAAGGGGAGCCAGACCAAAAGGGATGGGGAAACTTCTAAGAATAAAATTCTGAGGTTGAAAGCAAATAATTTCAATGAGGAAGAATAGAGGGATATTTCTAAAGAAGAATAATATGGATACACGAGGAACTCACCAACTTAGATTTTAAGAAGACATATATTTTCTGTTGTAAGGGATGGTTCTCTGGGAGGGGAGAAGTCATATGGGGGGAATCATAGGCATGTAAAAAAAGATAATTATACAATGTAGTTATATATGTTTTTAAAAAGATACGTAGACAGGACAAAATCAAGTTTAGAAGATGAGCATAAAAGTACAACATTGTATCAGAGCACTGAATGTCCAAGTGAGTGGAGTCAGATGAATGTTAATTTCAATTAAAAAGTGTTTTTGTAATGAAAAAAAATCAAATAAGATATTCTCATGGATGATGAGTCAACAACAAATGAAAGAATGAAGAATTTATATGTCCTTTAATTTGCTTTTGTTAATTCTTCCAGTAAAAGGCACACACGATCACTGGACAAGGGATCTGACAGAGTATCTTAAAATAAGTTTATCAGTGATTGTACAACTGGGTGTTATGGGGATTATAGGAAGATGATGATGTGTTAGGACTTATGGGAGCTCAAATCTCTTGAAAACACTCCAGTAAAGCTTAAAAAAATGTGCCAATTAAAAAAGAGATTAAAAAAATAATTTATAGACATCTCCATTAAGCCCAGAACTTCACAAAAGGAGGCCTAAATCCTGCAGAAACTCTGAAATAGAAATACCAGAGTATCTGGAAGCCCTGGTGCAAAGTAATTTGGCCCAAACCAGATTAAAATGTAACTGAGAAATATTTAATAAATAAAATACAAACAAATTAAAACACACAAAATACAACCTCCTTCCCTCCCATACATAGTATTACATTTGAAAATTAAGTCAATAGGCAGCCTTGAGCAATCCTTATGTATAGTGTAGTGGCCCTTGTTGCTATTTGAGTTTGACATCACTGGAGTAGAGGATTTCCAAATTTTCCTGATGAAAAGGCCAGAAGTGAATAGACATTTGAAATGGAAATGCAAACGCCAAAAGAAAAATAGAAAGGTACATAGATTTAGTCAATTGGAAGGAGCTATATAGGGATGAATTGCATACATGCTAATGGGGGTTAAGAAGCAAGTGTTTTCTCATCTTTAAGGTTTATAGTTATAGTAAGGCATTTTTAGTTGTGTTAAAACTTTAAAAAGTTAGTGGAGTCTTCCTGACTCCAGGCCTGGCAGTCTATACACTGTGCCACCTAGCTGCCCCTAAGGATCATAGAGAAAGGTATGACAGAAGGCCTATGGCTGATTGTCTTAGGAGAAGACAAAAAATGGGAGGGACAGGGGACTATAATGGAGGAAGAAAGAAGAGGAAGAGGGAGGGCAATCTCTTTCACATAATAGAGGTGCACAAAAAGAGGAGGATATAATTGTGGAGGAAATGGTTGGAGGGAATGAGAATCCCTTGAATCTTACTTTCATCTGAACTGAATAAAAGATGATTGAATACAGTTTCACACACACACACACACACACACACACACACACACACACACACGGAAAGAGGGTCCAGAGCTTTGGGGTTAGCAGGCATAACAGATGAAGATACAGCAAAGGAGACAGGGTAGGAGCAGTCAGGAGGAAAACCAGGAGACAGCACTGTCATGAAAACCTAGAGAAAAGATAGTATCAAGAAGAAGAGGGTGATTGACAGTGTCAAAGTCTACAGGCAGAGAGGTCAAGAATGATGAGCACTGAGAAGAGACTATTCGATTTGGGAATTAAGAGATCACTAGTAACTTTGGAGATAGTAGTTTTGGTTGAATAATGAGGTTAGAAGCCACACTGAAGAAGTTAAGAAGAGAGTGAGAGGGAAGGAGATGGAGGCACCTGTTATAGACAACCTTCTCAAGTGTAGACACATCAATCAAAAAATCAAACAGCAAGCATTTAGTAAGTGCCTATTTTGTGCCAGGAACTGTGCTGGACACTGGGGATGCAAATATAAAAATAAAACACAAGTAGTTTATATTCTACCAGAAAAAAATAGAACACATATATAAGTATAAAATACATTCAAAGGATATAGGAAGTAATTTCATGGGAGGAACTGGTAATTTGTAAGAATGGTGGGAGGGTCAGGAATGGATTCATCTGGCTGGAAGCTTGTGAGCTGAGTTTTGAGATTGAGGAGAGGGAAGAGTTGAGGATGACTCCAAGGTTTTTGAACTTGGGTGACAGGAAGGATAGGCATGCAATAAGAGCATGAAGAAAGCAATTGAATAATGAGAATTCTTGTTTTGGATAACAAGTATGAAAAAGGTCACCTGAACAAGAATTCACCTAATTTAAAACACCTGAAGAAAGAAAATTCCTATAGTTCCATTGTTATAGTTCTTCTACTTTGGATTGATATCATTTGCATATTTCCACGGCTACCTTGAGCTTTTTTTTCCACAATAAAGGACTTCTGTGAATAGGAAAATCCCACCCTACCCCCCCCTTTTTTTTTGTTAAACACTCAGTATACCTGATTTTCCCTGGAAGTTTCTTTGGGAGTAGATGCTGTTAAGAAGCTGCATTAACTTTTCAAAGGCAGTTCTTAACTTTCTTTTTTTCATGCTTAACTTCTTTACTTCACAGCATTGCTCTTAGAATCAAGTTGGGTAATGCATCATTCAACAATCAATTAACAAGCAGTTATTAAACACCTAATAGATGCCAGGCATTGAGATAGACAGTAGAGATACAAAGACCAAATTGTCCTATCCTTAAAGAACTTCTCTTCTATTGGGGAAGATCACATGTAAGTATATAAGTACATACAGATAAATACAATACAACAAAATAAATACAAGGGAGTTTAAATACAAGGGACTTGGACAGGGAGGGCACTAGCAGTTGGGGGAATCAGGAAAAGTACTGTGTAAAAGGTTGTGCTTGAGTGGAGTCTTAAAGGAAGTAGGGACTCTCAACCAGATATGAAAAGAAAGTGCATTCCAGTCATGGATGGCGGGTAGAGCAAATCACATGAATCAACAAGCATTTATAAAGTACTTCCTATGTGCCAGGCACTGAATACATAGCAGGCACTGTAGTATAAATACAATGAATGAAAAAATTCATACTGTAAGGAATGTACTTTTTAATGGGGAGGACAAATATGATATGAATATCTATACAATAAATATAAAGAAAATTAATACGAAGTAGTTCAATAGGAGATAATTAGAAAGAGCTTCTTGTAGAAGGCGGTGCTTGAGTGGTGTTGGGAAGAAACAGAGAATGCTTTGAGGTGGAGGTGAAAAAGGAGTATGCTTCGAGTGTGGTATGGCACTGGTGTTGGAGTGAAATGTGTGAGGAACGGAGAGAAGCCCACTTTAACTGGATTGTAGAGTGTGGTAAGGAGAGTAATATATAACCAGAGCAGAAAAATAGGTTGGGGCTAGGTTGTGAAGCACTTGAAAAGCTAAATATTTGGTCTTAGAGGTAATATGAAGCGACTGGAAATTAATAAGTAGGGGAGTAATGTGGTCTGACCTGCCCTTTAGGAAAATCAAGTGAAAAGAGCATTGGATTATGACTTTTGAGACCTGGATTTTAGTTCATGTTAACAACTAAGTTGTTGTATGACTCAAAAAAACATCACTTAACCTCTAGGTCTCAGTTTCCTTTTCTGTAAAGCAGGTGGGATTGGACTAGATGATCTCCAAAGCCCCTTCCAACTCTACAATTCTGTGCTTCTTGGTAAAAGGAACAGATATGACATGTGGTTGTGATTATGTAAATGACTATTTCATTGCCTGCTGTGGCATTCTAGGGCTCTAAAAGAGTTAACACAGTTACAGAGGGTATTTCTCTTGCTCTCAGGGACCATTTCTCTTACTGTGCAAACAGGAATATTATGGCTGCATCTATTCATTTCAATTCAATTCAGCAAACAGGTATTACGCCCCTACTATGTGCCAGCACTACATTTTTCCTATACTTTTTAAAAAATACTTTTGCAGGTCTGTCTTGGAAACTAAGTCAAACAAGCTTAAGTAAGGAGCAAGGACAAAAAGGTAAGAAACTGTCTAGAAATCTGGTTTGCAGAATGTAACATTGCACTTAGCCTACTTTTAATTAACTCCATTTCATTCTAGAAATGAAATTATTGAAATACCTTTCACATGGAGGAATGTCATTGAAAGAGCCTTAATATTGATAAAGTACAAACATGATGAGAGAATCCTTAAAGTACTCTTTAGGTCTCCCAAACGGAGCTACTTTCATTGGGCCAGGCCTGATTGCTTCATTATTTAATTTTTCTTAACCCAGCTCAGGCATACCATTTTCACTTTGGAAAGGAACAACTATTTCTGAGCCCTTTCCAATTACCCAGAATTTGGTAACAAAGCTTTGGGTATTCCTTAGCAAAACAATAAGCTAATCCTGCCAAAGGCAGGTCTAATTATATATATCTGTGTGTGGCCATATTCCTTTCTCACACCCATGTTTATTTTTAAGACACGTTCATAGGAGTGAATGCTCTCCTAACTAAAGAATTATTGTCCATGTGGTTTAACCTCATTTTAGATTTAGGAACACTCTCATTTTAAATTAATTGGGTTGTGTATGTGTGTGTGTGTGGATTGGGGCAGGAGAAAAATAAATGTTTGTGCTGAATAACCAGCTAACAATAAACTATTAAATTATAAGAATTTGGGTTATGCAACTACCACTAATCAGTCAGCGTTCTTGTATGGCTAAATGTGAATGTGTGCTCATATATTTTGAAACAGAGAATGTGCATGATAAACTTGTAGAGAAAGGTTTTTCTATGAAAATTTGAGGCTTATGTATTTTGAAGTAGCTGGAACTCTTGAGGCCATCTTGTCTAATTTCTTCATTTGTTGCTGATGAGAAAACTTAGTTTTAGAAAAGTAAAGTGACTTGACCTGGATCCCACAGACCGTAACTAGTAAAACTGGGATTTTAACCTGGTTCCTCCAATTCCAGAGGTGATGTTTTTTACACAATATCCTTAACTTCTTCTATGACAATGGAAGAAATAAATGTGTTCTTTCCATAGAGACTTCTTCTCTTCCCTCTTCTTTTTAAAGAAAGCAGATTATACAAGACAACTCTCTTAAGGTAATATGAGCTCTATTTCCATAACTCATTTTCTTTCCCACATATTATTTGTTGTAGCTTTCAGTCTGGGCTGGGGCAGCCATCTTTTCTGCCTCCAGTCTTCTTTTTTTCTTATTTTGAAGGCCTTTTTTTTTTTTAGGTTATGTCACTACTGAAGAAGACAGTTACCATTCATTTGCTTTAGACTACAGACCATCTTATCTCATTTTTTTTTAAGAGGAAAAGAAAAAAAATGCATCTGTTTGGTTTGTTAACAGAATCATTGTGTTTCAGTGACCATGAAGAATCTGCCCCAGTAGCATGTGAATTATCTCCCTTTTTCTTCCCTTAGTCACAGCAGACCCTCATAGGTTATGCATTTCTTCCAAATTCCTGCACAGGCCTATTTTGTAATCAAGGCTGTAAATTTCATTTAAGACTATACTGCACAAGCCATGGCTATCTGAAATCATAAATGAGCATATTGTCCTGCTCATGCTCTGACTTACCCTTCCATCCGGAAGAGATCCTTTCATTTGTGCTCAATTAGCTTTCTCAGCCTGGCCTGCTTTCAGTCCCTGAAAGTTTCTACTGTTCTCTTCAGGTACTGAATGTTGATAGTGTGGTAGACATTTGCTCTCTACCTAGTAATTTGTTTAGCTCCTTTGTGCAGTAGATTTCATTTTTTTAAAGGGGTGGAGGGTGAAAGAGATTTATTTGTTTTGACAAGCCCAAGTGCTACCACTGTATTATGCCGTGTACATGGGACATAATATAAAATAGTCCTTGTAATTAGTTAGGGGGTCATACTATGATTTTTAAAATAGCGGCTTCATAATTTTTGACAATTTGAAGCTCAATGAAAGGGCTTTGATAAAATATTCTCTTATATATGTATGTATACACCCATATTATATATATGTATGCATGAATACATGCATGTATTAAGGTTTGATAGGGGCAAGATTCAATGTACATCAATGAATTTCTAACTTTAGAAAGCCCCAGAGCTGAAGCGCAATTAGTGCTCGGGTGCCATTTTACCAAAAGGCCAGTGGGATTGAGGAGCCCAAACAGTATCTTCCAGCCCTGCTAGGCATTGTGATGTCCAAGCATCCTCAAATCTATTTCATGAGTTGGGACAAGCCCCCCAATATGATTGCCTGAATGACAGCCATGTAGCAAACCTTTGAAATGTTGCTTCTACAGCTCTTCTCTTCCATATTACTCTCTCCCCAGTCCAACACTTTGACCAAAAAAATTTATTTACTAATATTTTGAATGATTTGTTATAAAAAACTTCTTTGCATATTAATTGATATTTCTGATTAGAGGAAATGTAAAAGGTAAATAAAAAGTATTGTCTTTTACATTAGTATTTCATTCCCTGCCCTTTCCCTCCCTTTCCTCATCTTTTACATGGGAGACAGAAGACAAAAAAGAAAAATAAGAGCCTTGATCAATTCTGGACCTCAGGCACACCTCTCTCAATAGTTGTTGGTTGGGATATGGCTGCTCAGACTGCTTTGACAAAGGAGGAACTCTTTCAGCTGCACTTCTTCTAGTCAGATAGTGGCCCACTGGGCTGTACAATCTGCCTTGGCGTTATGTTTTAAGGTCTGCTAAGCTTTACCATCTGTCCTGTTGTGACTCCCTATATCTGTCAGTAGGTATTTATGAAGTGCCTACTATGTGCTAGGCATTATACTAACCAAAGAGGGGAATACAAAGAAAGACAACTGAAAGTCTCTGCTCTCAAGAAGCATTGCCATTTGACATATTATTGCACTTTAAGGACTCCTGGGCCTTGTGATCCACCCTGCTAGACCCAAAAGGCCACTAGAATTTCCATCTGCCCTGGAAAACTGAACATTCCTACATATATTGTTGATACTAATTAGAACATGGCTCCTTGATATTAGGGACTAACTTACTTTTCTGTTTGTATCCCTAGCACTTAACACAGTGCTTGGCACATAGTGGGCACTTAATAAATGTTCCCTTCCATGATTTCGTTCCATAATGACTCTTCTCAGTTAAACTGACCAATTTTACAAAATATATGCGATGAAGAGAGAACCAATACACAACTGATATCATAAAGCTTTGTAACCATAATCTGCTATGAGCACAGAGCAATAATTACAGTAATAATATGATTTGCTTCCTTTACTTGAAAAACAACACAGGAATATCTGACTTGTCAGGGTAGTTAGGTGACTCGTTCCTTCTTCTTAGCATTGTTAACTATAAACAGAGAACGTGACATCGTCTGTGTTTTGCAAAAATATTTTATTATCTTACATTGCTTTATAAATAATAACTAATAACAGTGCTGCCAAATCACAGAATACTTTCTGAATTTTTTTCTCACCATGTTAAAAGCTGGCTTTTCCTTCTCTGCTCCCCTTGCTCATCTTTATCTCTGACTTTCAGTGTGGTAATCCTGCCTACAGCATAAGCTTGAGTTCTCTAAATATACAAAATGTCACAAATGTATTTAAACATTTTCATTATGTGATTCTCCTATTTTGCATTCATGATGGTATGAATCCATTTTGATTTTGAGCACAGTGTATACAGGTTTCTTGGTTGACTCTTACATTCATGGTTGAAGCACTCAGAATATTTCTGTTGTGCAGTAGGTATTCATTAAATTTTTTTAGGATAAAAATACAATACAACTCAATTGGAAAAAAAACTTTAAAAATCTTTGATAGCACTCTGATGTCTAAAAGAAATGAGGAATTAACACAGAGATCTGATCAAAAGCCATTTCCCAAAGGATTAGTGGACAAAATGCAATTTTCAAAAAGGAATCACAAACCATTAAGATCCATGTGAAAGACTGCTTCAAATCACAAATCATATGAAGAATGCAAATCAAAATAACTTTGAGAATTTACCTTCTACTCAGCAAACTGGCAAACATGATGGAAAATGGGAATAGTCCATATTGCAAGGATGGGGAGAAGATAGGTACACTAATACACTCTTGCTAGAATTGTGAATTGATGCAAACATTCTGGGAAGCAATTTGGAACTATTCTAAAAAAGTGACTAAAAATCATTCATATCCTTTGACCCAAACATCCTATTTCTAGGCCCTTGTGTAATATAAGAAATTGTGAATATGAAGAATTAGGAACAGCATAGGATGATGTATATTGACTGATGTATAACATTGTAAGCAGAACCATGGGAAAAATATACACAATGACTCAATACTCATTGATTGTACATTGTACATTGATTTGAGAGTTTCATCCATCAATGCATCAATTTCTGCTGCTACCACATACCTCATGACTATGTCCTCTGCTAAGCTTGTCATGGAAGTGTCCATCCAAAGTGCCAGAGGCCTTCCTTTCATTCATTCTTCTCATGAGAAAATGCCAGTAGAGCATTCTGGCTGTCTACCTGACATGACTAGTCTACCTTTTTTTTCTCTCCTTCATTTCCTTGATAACCCATTTCACTTGTGCTCTTCAAAGGTCCTCACAGGTTATATGTTACAGCTTGGTAACATACACTATGGGCCTTTCCATTGCCTTCTGCATGATATTTATTCAGCCCATAAAATTAAGTAAATGAAATAATTCAATAGTTACAATAATGTAAATGCAAAGAACAAAACAATGGAAACAGTTCTGCGTGATTGTAACAACCAACTTATCTCCAAAGAAAAAGATGGGAAATATAACTTACTTTCTTCTTTATAAAAGTGGAGGACCATGGGTATGGAATTGCATATACTGTCAAACTTAGTTAATATGTTATTTAGTTTTGCTGAACTGTTCTCTTATTCTACTTTCTTTTTTATTGTTTACTGAGGAAGAAGTGGGAGGAATATGTTGGGAAGTCAAGGTGATGATAAAGAAGACATCAATAAAATTAAAAATTAAAAAGTACAACAAAATGTCAGAAGTATGAAGCTTATAAACTCAAATCAGTATTCACTGAATCTTGAGTAAATTCTTTTCTTCTCTCCTGCCTATTTTTTTTAAAAGGCTAAAGCAAAGGCTCTTAACCTAGGGTTCATAAACTTGACTTTCTTAAAAAAAATTGATAACTATATTTCAATAGAATTGGTTCTATTTGCAATCCAATTTTTATTTTATGCATCTAAAAAACATTACTATGAGGAGTCCATAGTCTTCACTAGATTGCTATAGGGACCTATGGCACACAAAAAGATTAAAAGCCCCTTAGCTAAAGAGTGTGGACCTCATCAGGCTTCTGCAGTTTTCCATTAGTTAGAGAGGCCTGAAACCTAAGATTAAGGGGCTGCTGAAGCTATAATTTACCCAGATTTTAGTAAAGCATTTGACAAAGCCTTTCATGTTATTCTTACAGGTGAGATGGAAAGATGTGTTCTAGATAATAGCATGATAATATACTATTGTATGTACTATTATACATAATGTTGTATATATAACACATACATATGTATGTAGTATATGTAATAGCATAATAATACAGATAAATGAATTTGGAATTGATTGGCCAAACAGTGTTGTTCATACGTGTCTGACTCTTTGTGACCCTATTTTCAGATTTCTTGGGAGAGATTCTAGAGTGGGTTGCCATTTCCTTTCCCCAGCTCACTTTACAAATGAGGAAACTGAGGCAAACTGGGGTAAGTGACTTGCCCAATGACTCGTATTATCATATTGCTAATAAGTATCTGAGGATGAATTTGAACTTAGATATTCCTGACTCTAAGCCCAGTGCTCTATCCACTATGCTACCTAGCTGCCCCTTTTTCTTTGACCCAATACTTGATTTTCATTAAACTCGTTTCTTGACAATGGAGACCATAATGATTTCTTTATTTAGATTGTGGACATCTGAAGATCCTTCTTGGTAGAGAAAACAAAATTGAAATGGGAATTACATAATTCTACCTTCTTAGGTAGCACAGTGGCTATAACGCTGGATATGGAATCACTGAGTTCAAAATCTGCCTCAGTGATCCTGAGTCAATCACTTAACCTTTGTCTCAGTCTCCTCATCTGTAAAATGGGCAGGTTCCTCCCCGGGCTTTTATGAGGATAAAATTAAATGATATTTGTAAAGTGCTTTACAAACCCAAAGCATTATATAAAAAGCTAGCTATTATTATTTTCGTGTAGTATCTACATGGGGCAGCCAGGTAGCACAGTGGATAGAGCTCCAGGCCTGAAGTCAGGAAGATGTGAGTTCAAATTCAGCCTTAGACACTTACTAGCTAGGTGACTGTGGGCAAGTCACTTAACTCTCTGGTTGCTAGAAAAATGAGCTGGAGAAGGGCATGGCAAACTACTCCAATATCTTTGCCAAGAAAACCCCAAAGAGGGCCATGAAGAGTCTGAAATGACTGAATAACAATAGCATCTATGCCATTTTTTGTGGGGTGAGGAATGGGTTAACATCTTGCTTTACAACACCTTTTTAGTCAGGACACTTAATTTTTTGGAACTGTAAATCCCATTCAAAATCCTATCTTTTATTCTTGAAAGGAGAATCAGTGTATACTTATACTAATACAGATTTTCCCAGATAAACTGACCTTATGCTGCATTTCTGTGTTATGAATTATAATCAGAATAAAGAGCCAAACATGAGCACATCTCCCTGTATTACATACATTTGGGCGACATGATGATGGTGGTACAGAGCTAGGACAAGACTGAACTCTCATACAGGCAAAAAAAAAATCATCAAAGCTGAACAGACTGTAAAATCTGGGTGATTATATTCTAAACAACACCACATTATATTGGATGCCCAGGGATCATTTGTAGCATGCTTTCACAGCAGCCTATAACTATGCCCATTAAAAGGACCATGGATACTATATGTGTTAAAAAACAAACAGTAGCCTGCTGTTAGAAGGAGGCAGCATGATACAGGGGAAAGAGAGCACGCTGACTCTGGGGAGAGAGGATCTGGATTCAAATCCCCAGTTCTTATAATTTGTCTCTACTTCTGGCAAGTCACTTAATCTCTCTTGACTTTGGTTTTCTCATTTGTAAAATAAAGGGGCTGCCCACTGCATCCTGGGCCATCACCACTCATCTTGACCTTTGTTTTTGCTCCTGGACTATAGTGACCCTGGAGAGAGAGTGAGGCTGATGACTGTGCATAACTCTGCCTCACTTCAATCCAATTTACTTGCAAGCCAAGCCATCACCCTCCTGATGTCATTGATCCTTGTGTAGAACAAAGGATGAACAACCACAGAATGAACAGGTAGATCCAATGGCCTCTGTGGTCCCCTCTAGATTTATGAGCTCATGATTACTGTTTAACATACAAATCTTTTCCTTCTGACGGGTGGAAGAAATGAAGAGAGAAACAAAGCAGGAGAAAGGAGAATTAAATACTGTAGTCTAGGAGCTGGGACTCTCCTCACTGAGGTCTTAGAGGCCCGCGACCGGAGACTTTTTGTTGTTGTTGAGTTGTTTCAGTTGGGTCTGACTCTTTGTTGACCCCATTTTTGCATTTTCTTGGCAAAGATACTAGAGTAGTTTGCCATTTCTTTCTTCAGTTCGTTTTACACCGAGGCAACTGAGGTGAAGTGACTTTCACATGGTCACACAGCTAGTAAGTGTCTGAGGTTGAGTTGAACTCAGGAAGATGAGTCTTCTTGATTCCAAGCCCTGGGCTCTATCCACTGCACCACGTAGCTGCCCTATCACCAGACTGGTCAGAAGTCGATGCATTTTTTGACCTCAGCAACTCTTGAAGTCACCTACTGGGTTGCAAATGGATCAGATCTACATTGATAGAGACTGTTAAACTATAGTGCATTGAAGTATTGATGACCAAAGTAAAACTGTTTTTCAATCAGTTTGAAATTGAAGCTAAATTTTCATAATTAGGGAGATAGTACAGTGTGGTAGAAACACTACTGGATTTGGAATTATAGGACCTAGGTTTGAATTCTAGCTCTAATACTTACCACCTGTCCTGCTTTCAGAGTATTTTACCTCTCTGGGTCTCAATTTCCTCATCTGCAAAGTGGGTTTGTTGAATTCGATGACCACCAAAGTCCTTTCCAACTTATTTCTTGGAGCCTGTGATCTCTTTGTTTGCTTATTAATGGGTTGAGAAAATGGAGTATATAAGTTCATGGATAACGTATGAACTCTGTGGTTTCCACAGACCACTGATAAGCATGAGCATGTGCCTGTGGAGTTTCTTTGCTTCTAGCTGATGGCTTCAGCTGAAATCTTTGGTTAGTGCTCTCTCATCTTTTTGAAGAAAGTGGGCTCTGCCATGCTCTTTTAGTTCAAACTAAAGTATTTTTTTACGTGTCTTAGGAAAGCAGCCTACCTTTCTTTTATCTATAAGACCAACAGCAGGCCTTCCCAAAAAGAAAAATAAAGGGAAAAAACCCTACTCAACTAATTTCTTTTTTCTCCTCAGAGTAATCTGTCTGTCCCTTCCAATCTTGGCTAGGCAGTTTTTCTGTAATCAGTGCAGCACAATGAGAAGGATGTTACAGTGGAATGAGATAGAAAAAAATATTTATTAAATGCTGTGCCAGGTACTGAGCTAAGCACTGG
Source organism: Phascolarctos cinereus (assembly GCF_003287225.1). Taxonomy (NCBI): domain Eukaryota; kingdom Metazoa; phylum Chordata; class Mammalia; order Diprotodontia; family Phascolarctidae; genus Phascolarctos; species Phascolarctos cinereus. Next base: position 540,212,269 of record NW_027555847.1, on the reverse strand, counting down.
AATTAGAAATACAAACATAAAGAAGACAATCGCTGCCTTCAAGGAGATTACATTCTAATAGAAGACAATATATAACAGAGCTGAAAAACAAGGTGGGAGAAGTCACTCCTTGCAGGTCAAGCAGTAATGGGGAGTCATAGGTTGAGCTGCATTGGGAATGAGTAGACTACTAGACTTCCTCAAATGGCAAGAAAAATCCAGAGATGAAGAAGCAGAGGGGGCTTTAGAGGTGGAGGCATTGTCAGCATGAGAAGGCCCTTGAGGTAAGAAGGAGATTTTGATTTTATTTTCTCTACCAAAAGAAAAAAAAAACAAACCAAAAACCATTTAGATTACAAGGGAAAGACAATAGTGAACAGGGAGCCAAGATTCCAAAATAAGGAATATATTTGGAAAGCACATCACAAACCTTAATGAATTCAAGTCAGAAAAATTATGTGACAAGAGAACCACTTTCTTTCCTCTCTCTGTTATGTTCCCCAAACTATACAAACAGTGTGCTCAGGAATGAAAAAATGATGGCAACCAGCCCAAGACATCATTCATCTTTGACTTCTTACTCTCAACACCCACATCTAACCCATGGCCAACCAACCAATGTTGTTTCCACCCCATGTAATATCTCTCGTATATTCCTACTTCTCTTTTCTGACAGTGAAACCACCTTGATTCAGGTTGATTTCATTACTTCACCTCATGGTTCTACTATTGCAATAACCTGCTGATTGGTCTCCCTTCAGTCCATTCTCTGCTTAGCTGTCAAGTTCATTTTCCTTTATCAACCTCCACCCCACTCACCAATTCAGTAAACTCTAGAGACTCCCTTTGACCTTCAGACTCAAATATAAGATCCTCTGGTTAACTTTCAAAGACTTCCTTATCTGGCTACTTACTATCTTTCCAGTCTTCTTACACCTTATACCCCATCACATACTCTGACTTCTAGTGATGAAGAGGTCTAGGACTTTGGGGTGCTGCTGGAACCCCAAGATCATGGTACTAGGCCCTGCCTGAAAGAATTCAACTCAAATCTTCTTCAGCCAGAGGAAAAGTTTATTAGTGATAAAACACTTAGGGCCAGGTGACACCTGTAAAGGTGAGCATGCATGAGAAGTTCTCTGCCTTTTGAGCGTGAGATTCTCAGCCCTGAATGAGGGCTAGGGTAGATCTTATATACTTTGGGTGACCAGGGAAGGGTCTGGGAAAAGGATCTGGGTGAGAATTCCCAGAGATTGGAATATCTAAGAGATTGAACAGACAATAGGAATAGATAATGAAGGAACTGAAAGGTATCTGAATGAAATTAAAAGGTAGGCTAAGGCTTTCAAAGGGAGATGAGGGGCTGGGGCCTGTAGACAAGGGGCACCAGATTCCCTTTGGGGCAAAGGGCAAAGACCTCGGCTTGGGCCACACCCTGTCAGTGACACTGGCCTCCTTGCTATTCTTTGAACATGACAGTCTCCATTTCCCAACTGCACATTTCCCCTGACTGTCCAACATGACTGGAATGAACTCTCCCTCTCTCCCTCCCTCCCTCTCTCTCTCTCTCTCTCTCTCTCTCTCTCTCTCTCTCTCTCTCTCTCCCCCTCCCTCCCTCTCTCTCTCTCTCTCTCTCTCTCTCTTCCCCTCTCTCTCTCTCTCTCTCTCTCTCTCTCTCTCTCTCTCCTCTCCCTCTCTCTCCTCTCCCCTCCCTCTCTCTCTCTCTCTCTCTCTCTCTCTCTCCTCTCTCTCTCCTCCCTCCCTCCCTCTTCTCTCTCTCTCTCTCTCTCTCTCTCTCTCTCCCCTCCCTCCCTCTCTCTCTCTCTCTCTCTCTCTCTCTCTCTCTCTGTCCCCCACCCTGGCTTCGCAGGCTTCCTTCAGTGTCAGCTAAAATCCCATGTTCTGCAAGAAGTCTTTCCCAATCCTTCTTCATATTAATGGTTTCCTTATGAGACCAACCCCAGTTTACACTGTATATTTCTTGTTTGTTCATAGTTGTTTTTATGTTGCCTCCCCCATTAGTGAGCTTCTTGAGAACAAAGTCTGTTTTTTTCCCCCTTCTTTGCATCAAGGGAACTTAGCACAGTGCCTGACATATAGTAGGTGCTTCATAAATGCTCATTACCTGCCTGACTGACTAATCAATCACCAATAGTCTTCTACAGAGTGCTGAATCTACTCAGTGGGTCAAGGACCTAGTTTTAGAGAGTTGCTGCAAGCTTACAGGAATAAATGACTTTCCCATGGTCACACATCTAGTGACTGTCACAGTCAGGATTTGAACTTAGGTCTTCTTGATTCCAAATTGAGACCTCTATAATATTCAATAGTACCTCTCTGTCAACTAATCATAGTTGCTCATAGAGGGTGGCCTGGCATATACGTGGGAGCATTCTTACCTGCTCTTCCTCTTTCCCTTCTATAATGGCCCTGGGGTGTGTCCATGCTCTATTTGCAACTATGCTAATAACCATAAGGAGATGAGGTTAGTATATAGCATGAGTTGTCCAACAGTACTATGTTAAATATGTTTTAAGCATCTCCTACGCCTGGTGGTAGAATTGTTTACTTTTGCAACTGGGCTGTTAGACTCTATGTAATTGGACCTTCTGAAATAAAGCCAATATCCTTAGCCTAAGGATATTTTGCAAGCCTACAAAGTGTGAATTCCTCAAATATCAGTGCTTTGATAGTCTATTTAAATTCAATTCAGCAAGTATTTTTTAAGTATCTACTGTATTCCAGATAACATGCTGAGCATTGGGGATAAGACCAAAAATGAAAATAATCTTTCACCTCAAGGAGCACCCCTTCTATCTGGGAGACTTGACATCTGCACAGCTAAGTTAATACAATGCATATAGAACATTTATTCAAACTAATTTTTCAAGGGTGCAACATATTTACAACTGATAAGGGTGGGGCAGATCAGGAAAGGCCTTCCTTAGGAGTTGGCATTTAATTGGAGTCTTGAATGAATATAAGGAGTCCAAGAGGTAGAAGCTAGAGGGAGAGATTGCAGGCATCGGGGAACTGCCCTTGCAGTGTTAGAGAGGAAGGAGTTGGCACCGGTGTACTTTGCTGGTGTTTAGTCATTTTTCAGCTGTTTCTAACTCTTTGTGATCCCTTTTGGAGAGGTTTCTTCACTGGGGTGGTTTGCCATTTCCTTCTCCAGATTATTTTCAGATGCCTTACAAGGCATATAAGTTCAAGTGGCTTGCCCAGGGTCTCACAGCTAGTAAGTTTTTGAGGACAGATTTGAACTCATGTTTTCTTGACACCAGGCCTGGCACTCTATCCACTGTGCCACCTAGCAACCTTTGTATTGTACAGAGAACAGCAAATAGTCTGGCATGACTAAAATCTAGAGAGTGAAGTAGAACAATCTGTAAGCAACCTGGAAAAGCTCGATTATAAAGGGCTTTAAAACACAGACAAAGGATATGGTTTATTCTATCAATAATAGGGTGTCACTGAGGCAGTTTTGAGCAGGGGAATGATGTGGTCAGATTATACTCCCATCAAAGTATCATAGTTCTAGGGGTGAAAAAGATCTCAGAGTCCATCTAGCCAAACTCTTCAGTTTGATAGATGAGGAAACTGAGGTCCAGGATAGTTAGGTGACTTTGCCAAGGTCACATAGAAATGGCACTGGTATCATACACAGAGATCATAGCCCTGATGTTGATGAGTTGGCTATGTGTGGTTATTCTTCATATTGGAATGGTGTTGCTGCTGAGGATGCTCTCTATGTGCAGAAGGGTGTCTTAAAAGACTCATAGGCCATTCATTTTTATTCCAATCTGTTTATCTTTTGGAGACTCACCATTCATTTCACCTTTGCTTTTGCCTCATAACTGGTGTGGGATTATTCTCCGTCTCTGACTGTGACCTTAATGGTTGGTTTGGTTGTTGCTACAATTTCCATGTCTATGTCATGCCAATTAAATTTTTTCATTGAAGTTTCATGTATGTTCTCTGTTCTGCTCACAGGTAAACCATAGTGGCTTACCAGGAGCTGCTGACAGAAAGAACCCCTTCAATCTGAATCACATTCCCCTGAGGATATAATACAAACAAGAGGCCACTGAGATCTTTTGGGGAGTGCCTGAAAAGATTTGGCACTCTTTAGAAATAACAGATATTTACTTATTGTGAAGACTAAGGAAAATTCTAGCCTTATATTTGTTTTCTCCTCTGACTCCTGAAATCTAGATGTCACTGAGAAATGTATCATAAATTTCCTGACTTTCTGTGTTTCATGGAGACTTCTGCATTCCCTAAACACAATGTGAGAATCAAGGATTGATTCACTTGACTGAAGTCAGAATCTTTGTATTATTTTATTGTAGTTCTTTGTATTTAATACACAAGGATTTGACAAAGTACTACAGCCTAATCTTCTAATAATACCCATTTTGCCCCATAAAATTATTCCATGCAGTCTTAACATGTTAAATATGTCACTATTAAAGGAGAGGAACATAAAACTCAGTTTATGATATTAAAACTCCCCAATCTGACATGATGCTATCAATCACATTCTCTGGTAATATTAAACTTTCCTCATTTTTCTTTAATTTTGCATTTTTAGTGTAACAAATTGAGATGAAAGCAGCAGGCTTATGTTCAAGATCTCTTGGCAGTGAATGCCAGTCAAGTTACAAGTCAAGTGATAAGAAAACAAATCACATGAAAATCTAATATTTAATAACATTTCCAAAAGATTACTGAGATTTAAGACCTTGCACTGTAATCAGCGCTGGATCAGTGCAGGCGCAGCAGTAATTACTAGGGGTATGGTTTAGTTCCATTCAGGATAAATGAAGATCATTACAAAAAAAGGCTTGAAGTAAATCTCATGCCATTTGGTAAACTAAAGATATTCTTTTTTGAAGGACTCTTAGTTTTCTTGTAGTGGCTTTTTGTGAGCAGTGCGGTAGAAGGGAAGAAGAACAGTATAGGGGAAAGAGAAATCCTAGTATCAAAGATTTTGAGTTTGAAGGGGCCTTGAAGGCCATCTTGCTCAACCCCTTCTCTTTATAGATGAGATGGAAAGTGACTTGCCCATGGTCATCTAGGTAAGGGGCAGGTTCTGAACTCAGATCTTCTCAAGAGGCAGTGTTTTTTCCCTGGTACCATGCTTTGCCTAGAGTCAGAGGATGACACATTGGATAGAACACTGGAAAACATGAGTTCAATCATGCATCACAAGCAGTGTGACCTTTACTTTCCTCATCTGTAAAATAGGGCTGATGATAGTACTTACCTCACAGAGTTATTATAAGGATTGAAGGAGATAACATGTGTAAAGTGCTTTGCAATTCTTAAAATATGATATAAATGATATCTATTATTATTGTTGCTATCATTTCTTTAGAGTGAAGAAGAGAAGGGAATATTTATGTAGCATTTACTATATGCAAAGTACTATGCTAAATACTTTATAAATATCTCATTTGATCCTCATAACAACTTTGTAATGTAGGTGCTATTATTACCCCCATTTCACAGATGAGGAAAGTGAGGCCAATATAAGTCAAGTGGCTTGCCCAGGGTCACTTACCTTGTAAGTGTCTGAGGTTGGATTTGAACTCTGGTCTTCCTGACTCCAGACCCAGCCTTCTATACCCACTATGTCACCAACTACCTCCTGAAACCTGTCAACACTGAAATTATTGTTAAAGTTAGTACATTAATACTTTAGCATGAGAGACTGAATTTCTGAACCTCCCTACTAGAAACCTACAAAAAATTAAAATGGCAAAGATATATTTGCCTAAATGCTTTAAAATATCTCAAAATGCTTGCCCATTAATCCATCTCTCAAAAATATCACACTACAAAAAGTTGATTTTTATTCAGTTAATAACCTAGGAAATGTCCTTTCAAAATTGGTGCATTTGGGAATGAATTGATGGCTAAACTACGCAATAGAGTGAAGAAAAAGTTACGGTTGAGTTAGCTGGGCTTTCTCTTTCATATAACGTACATATCAGTTACTTAGGAATGCTGTAGTATAATCTAACTCACCTTGTCAAACTCTTCAACACAATTTTGAAATTCAGCATCAGCTTTTGCATCATTTACATTACATAATTTTTTCTTCTTAAGAAATCAGTTCCCCTAAAGAAATGGATAGATTTATTGTACTTGCTGCATCTAGGGGCCTTGTGTGGCTCCTCATTTATTCAATGAGTAAAACGAACACCTGGAGTCCCACCTGAAGCAGAATGAGGTTTTGTGTATTGTATTCTACGCATTGAGTTTTTTCCCTCTACTTTTGGGCTCTTCCCACCTTCCCTTACTGAGAAGTCTTGAATTAGTCAGTATACCCTGAGTGCACAGCCACATTCTCAAGTTCATCTTTGAAATCTTCACTGGTGTTTTGCATTTCTTTGAGAACTCATGGAGAGGAAACAGAAATGTGGACTAAAATGCTATGAAGTTGTCTCATTATTTCTCTTCCATTATTTAAAAAAGAGGAAAAAGAAAACAGTAATTTCTTGTTAGACCAGGAAATCTCAGTCCCACAGTATCTTCAGGATCTGGCAAGCATAACTCCATGCTTGCATTTGCTGACAGCTTGTGATGTGGTTGCTGATTTAAATGACTAAGAAAGTAACTCCTTTAACTGTCTCCTAATAAAGAAGTGATTGCTACTGGTTAACTGGACCAAAAAGATAACTTGGGTTCTCTATGCATCCTCACCTTCCTCCACCCCTACCTACTCTCTGAGTTTGTTTTGTTTTCTATGAAACAGATCAATGGAATGCTAGTGTTGGATGGGACTTGAGGCTGTCACATCTCAGGGACTCCATTATTTCGTAGATGAGGAAACCAAAACCTAGAAAAGTGAAATGACTTGCACATGTCCCCACAGGTAATAGGGGTAGAGCTAGAGGTTAGATGTTGATCTTTTGTCTTCTAGTACAATGCTTTCCTACAGTACATGCTGAAGATCTCTGCTGAGATATGTCTAGTCAAGATCATAACAGATAATATTCCTTTGCTATATTTAGTTTTTTGGCAACATAATGATATAATTCAATTGAACAAAAATTGAACAAATATAAGGAGATTTTGGATTCATTCTCCTGGAGCAAGCCTGGCTACATCTCCCCTATATGGTTCTAGGGTATGCCTGAGGAGCCAGGGATGTCTTTCTTGAGCCCCTAGTATACTATATTCCTCCCACAATTAGCCACCAGCGATTGGCTTCCAGTTTCATTTAAACAACTAAAATTAATTAATTTAAGTAAAAGATATAGCAGTAACAGTAGTACTCCTATACCACTTTGATCTCTGGAGATATTTGGCTTAAACTCAAAGAGGTTCTATATAGTATTTACTCCCACCAAATTCACTTCAAAATGCAGCATCATGGATGGGTAAGTCCACATCTCTGCTTCTACTGGGCTAGGCTGATTATATCTCTTGGAACTTTGGTCCTCACTCTCTGCCTTCTGTTGAATCCCCTCACGGACTTCAGATCTTAGACCTTTGGTGGCTCAGTATTCTGGCCTTTTGAGGGTCCTGAAGCTGTAGTTTCTCCAAAACTTCACCTGAAATAAAAATGGACACAACTGAGACAAAAGCAATAGCAGGGCCATGTGTTCACTGTTCATGGCAGCTGCAATGAGGAAATAAAGAACTGAGAACTTTCTCCTCACAAGGGCTCTCAACAGGTCTTGTTTCTTCACTGGAATACACCCAAGCAAGAGTGAATACCAGGCTTATTTTGACTTTTGTCCTTTTTTTAATACACCCCAGTTCTGACTAGATGAAAAAATCTTTCTCTTTTTCACATAGTTGCTATACTGAGAATAGTTTCTGAATACGCATGCTTCAAATCAGGGGCTAGGTATTTCCAAGATGTATCGCCCTTTTTCAGAAACAGGCTTCCACGGTGGAGATCGCATGCATGTGTTGAACACAGTATGCATGCACAGCACCTGCCTCCCTCCACAATCCCACAAAGACAAAAATGAAATTCTCCTTGCTCTCAAGAAACTTATTGACAGGATCGAGCACACATAGGACAAGTAGATAAGTATAATATATGCAAAATATGATACATTATTTTCAAGAGGGAGAAAACATTAAGAACTGAGGGGATCAGAAGAGGTTTCATGTATAGGGTAACTCTATTTTGTAGGAAATTGAGGATTCTCTAAAGCAGATGTGATGACTGAATACATTCTAGATGTCAAAGATCTTTTGTGTGAAGACATGGAGAAAGGAAATGGAACATGTATAGGACATAACCAGCAAGCCAGTTTAACTAAAATAGGAGCATAGGAAGGGAAGTTAATAATAGGAAGCTAGTTCATATCCAGAGTGTAGAGGGCTTTAAATGTCAGGCTGAGAAATTTTCATTTTATTGTAGTGGCAATAGGGACCCATTGAAGATTTTTTGAGTGCAGTGATGGCATGATCAGATATGTGTTTTAGGACTATCTATTTGGCAACTACCTGGAAGATGGATTAGAGAGATTAAAGACTGAAGACAGGGAAATCTGTCAGAAGGCTATCATAACAGTCCAGGTAATAGAGGATGAAGGCTTGAAATAAAGGCTTTCTGAATAGTGAAATGGGAATGGACACAAGAGAGCTTGTGGAGGTAGGACTGATAAAATTTGGTAAATAGATATAATTGTTGAGGAGTAGGGGGAGTCAAGAAATAGTCCAAGGTTGCAAACCTAGATGGTGTCATCAGAAGAAAAAGGGATGTTTAGGGAAGGTTCTGCCTGGGGCTGGAGTAGTTGAATTTATATACCTATGCGATATGCCTGGAGCATTTAGGCAGCACATACAATACCAGGCCTGGAATCAGGAAGACCTGAATTCAAATCTGACCTCAGACACTTATTAGCTGTGTGACCAGGCAAGTCACAACCCTGTTTGCTTCAGTTTTCTCATCTCTAAAATGAACTAGAGGAGGAAATTGCAAACCACTCCAGTATCTTTGCCTAGAAAATGCCAAATGGGGTCAAGAAGAATTGAACACAACTGAAATGACTGAACATCAATGGATCATCTGGGTAGAAATGCTGAGCAAGCAATTTATAATGTAGGACTGTAGATTCAGAGAAGGATTTGGAGTGAATGCATAGATTTGGGAATCATCGATGTAGAGATGATCATTGATTTGCAAAGTCTCCTTTAAAAGTCAACTTGCTTTTCTTGAAATCACAACTGGCCCCAGAATATCTATGCGATGTTACTGCAATGAAAGGATCAAGACAGCTTACTACTCATGAGTTCCTCTTCCTGTTCAGTATGTGTGTGTTTGTGTGTGTGGGTGTGTGGGTGTGTGTGCGTGTGTTTTCTAAAAACCTTTGAATGCCCCCAGTTGTGGACCTTAAAATACAAAACAACATTAACTGTAGTGATTAGTGTCTATGTGACCTGGCTCCAGTACAGAGGATCCTGGGGTCACAGACCTTCCCAAATGGCATTAGTGAATCATAAACATACAAGTCATTAAAGAGGAGAAAAAAAATTAAATGCAGGGGGAAAGTTGGGGACCAAAATGGGAAAAACACTTAAGAGAATGTGGAGAACTCCGCTTGAGTTACATTCAGAAGATGAGCAGGGCAGACCTGCCTGCCACTCACCCAGAGTGAGAGTATATATAGAGAAGGTAAGAAGGCCCAGATTAGAGCCTTGGTGATTCCTATACTCAGTTGTGGGAAAAGGAGGAGTATTTAGTAAAGGAGACTAAGGAGTGATTAGAAATATAGGAGGAGAAACAAATGAAAAGTATAATGAAAACTGAGGAAAGAGAAAATGTTCAGGAGGAGGGGTTTGTCTACAGTGTCAAAAGCTGCGGAGAAGTCAAGTAAAATGAAATTTAACAAAAGGATGATGGATTTAGAATAGGGGTTTATATACAGCCTTGAGATATCATTTTATACCTACTAGATTAGCTAATATGTTAGAAAGCAAAAGGCGCAAATGTTGGAGAGGATGTGGAAAAATTGATTCACTAATTCTTTGCTGGTGGAACTGTAAAATGATCCAAACTTTTTGGAGGACAATCTGAAATTATATCCAATGAATTATTAAACTCCCTATACCCTTTGATCCACAATACCACTACTTGGTCTGTTTCCTCAGATTATTAGAGAAAAAGGAAAAGAACCTACATATTCTAAAATTTTTATAGCAACTCTCTTTGTGGTGGCAAACAGCTGGAAATAACAGGGATGCCCCTCAATTGGGGAATGGCTGAACAAGTTGTGATATATGATTGTGATGTAATACTACTATGCTATAAGAAATGATGAGTTCAATGATTTTAGAAAAAACATGGAAAGACTTGTATGAAATAATGAAGAGTGAAATGAGAAGAACCAAGAAAACATTATATACAGTATAGGAATATTGTTTTAAGAATGACTTTGAGCAACTAAGTTATTTTGTCTGTTATAAATACCCAAATTAACTCTAAAGGACATGTGAAAAAAGACATTGTCTGCATCCAGAAAAAGAACTGATAAATAAAAGTATGTGTAGAATAATTTTACACGTATATGCCTGTTTGTGTTTAATGGTAGCTATTTCTAAGATGGGGGGAGGGAAGAAAAAAATGAAATTTACATGATAATTTTGTTGTATATTTGAAAGAAATAGCAAGTTGTGCATAGCAAATTTGCAGATTCATGTACAATCATCTTTTTTGTTGTACTATGTTGTAGAAATACTTGTTTTATCCCATAAATGAAAAATAAAATTTAAAAAAGAGTAGGAGTTTGTAACCTTTTCGGACACCTTTGGAGTTCTGGTAAAGCCTAAGGACTTCATCTAGAATAAATGCTTCTAAATGCATAAAATGTAGGATAAACAAAGGAAACCAATTATATTGAAATATAGTTATCAAAATATATTTTAAAAAATCGCAGAGCTCATGTTAAGAACCTCTGATTTAGAAATCAATGATGGCTTAAGAGAGAGTATTTTCAGTTAAGTAGTGATAAGTTCTAAAGCCAAATTGCAAGGAATTAAGAAGTGAGGAAGTGCAGAAATGGAGAAAAAAATGATTATTGACAACCTTTTTCGGAATTTAGCTTTGGAAAAGTATACAGTATTATTGTGAAGAAATGTCACTGTTCTTATTATGCTACTTCATAAAGGTCTTTACTGAGATCTAATTGTGTCTACTGGCATGACTGTTAATGTGAAACACAGTAGTGGGGGCTTGTGATTTATAGTGTTTGCAATGGATAATCAAAGATACCTATTAGAACCCAAGGTAGCAGCCACCTGCTCCTCAGCCAAGGAGATTGTTGTGTTGGGGAGTAGCCAAGAGAAGATGCTGCATATACAAATAAATATAATACAAGGTAAATTCAGAGAGAGAATAACAACAAGAAGTTGTTAAGGAAGGCTTTATGAAGAAGGTAGTATTTGAATTTAATCTTGAAGAAACTCAAGTTATCTGAGAAGTGGAACTAAAGAGGAAGTTCATTTAAGGTGTGGGAGATACCTTGTACAAATGCATGGATGTATGATATGGAGATTTTAATTTAGGGAACAGCTGGCTACTAGTCTTGATGGAATGTAGAGTATTTAAAGGGGAATAATGTGAAATCAGGCTGGAAAAATAGAGAGAAATCATGGAGGGCCTTGATACCAAATGCAGGAATTTATTTTTTATCTTATATTCAGTAGGGAGCCACCGATGATTCTTTTTTTAGCAGGACAATGACACAGTCAGACATGTCTTATAGGAAGATAATCTTCAACACCAGTGTGAATGATAGATTTGAGAGGGAGAAACTGGAGGTGGGAGACAAATTAGGAGACTCATTACTCATAGTGAGGGCCTGAACTAGGTTTGGAATCTTGGGAGGAGATAAGAGGTAGGATTATGGAGGTAGGATTCTCCAGACATGATAACTGTGTGGATCTTACCTCCCCAATGTGTGAAAGGGAAGAATCAAGGATGATTACAAGGTTCCAAACCCAGATAATTGGAAGAATGGTAGTTCCTTCCATAGATCCAGGTAAGTTTGGAGGATAAGTGCATTTAAGAGAAAAATGAGTTTCCATTTAGACATGTTGATTTTGAGAGGTCAGTGGAATATCATGTCCCTCAGGCAGTTGATGAGGTGCTAGTATTATTTAGGAGAGCATATAAGGTTGAGCATAGATATGAGAGTCATCTGCCTAGACATGGTAAATGAATGCATGGAAGCTGATGGAGAATGTAGAAAGAGGTAAGAAGAAGGTCAAAGACAGAATTTTGGTGGACTCTCATGGTTATGGAATAGGGAATGGATAATAATTCAGCAAAGGAAACTGAGGAGGATTATCATATCTCTAGGAAGAGAACCAGGAGAGAGCAGTGTGGTGGAAAGCAAGATGAGAGAGTGTATCTTGGAAAAGATCATCAACAGTTTAAAAAAAAATGAAAAGTTTCAGGAAGATAAGGACTGAGAAAAGGCCATTTCACTTATCAGTTGAGTTTGATGATATTCTTGAAGAGAGCAATTACATTGGAGTTAGCAGCCAGAGTACTAAGGATTGACAATTGAGTAGGCTTGAGGACATGGAGATAATGAGTACTGATGACTTTTCCTAGGAGGTTGGCTGTGAAATAAAGAGATATAGGATGGAAGAGGATATGGCAAGTAAAGGTTTTAAATGATGGGAGAGACCTAAGCATGTTAATAGTCACCAAGTTGGGGCAGAGCCAAGATGGCGGAGTGAAAGCAGTGACTTGCATGAGCTCTCCCCCAAACCCCTCGAAATACTCATAAAAAATGGCTCTAAACAAATTCTGAAGCAGCAGAACCCACACAAAAAGACAGAGTGAAACAAATTTCCAGCCCAAGACAACCTGAATGATTGATCAGAAAGGTGTATCTTACAGGGTTGGGAGTGGAGCGCAGCACGCAGGCTGCAGCAAACCTGGAGCAGGCCTCAGAGGACTGAATCACAGGCAGCTGTGGAGGTTTCCAGACTCCTCAATCCACGAATGCCAAAGACGACTTAAAAGGTCAGTGGGAAAAGTCCGTTTCTGTCTGTGCTGAGAGACGAAGGCAGGGTCTCAGCTTCATTCCCCAAGAGCATGGCCATGGGCGGGGAGGGCAGCTGCTTCCTGAGCTTCCAGCCCACAGACTGAGGGGGAATCCAGTGGCTGATCAGAGAGGGATTGCAGGGATCTCTTTTCCAGTGCTGAGGCAGGAATCTCTTGTTTTGCCCATGTTTGGATCTGGGTCACAGTTCTGGGCAGAGGTGCTGGGGTGAGGAGGAGCGCTATCGTGGTGGAGCTTGTAGTGGCTGTGGAGAGAAACCCCTCCTCACAGTTACAGCAAAGGAGTACCTGTAATCACAGGCCAGGAAAGGAGTAAACACCTTGCCCCTTATCATACCACCTTGGAAGAACTGAAAATTTACAGTTCCCTCCAAGTATCTCTGAAAACAGCTACAAACCTGAAGCTTGGACAGTACATTCCCACATTGGAAGCAGACTCTTACCTTAACAAAGAGTTTAAAACTCAAGTAATTGGCTGGATCATGAGCAAGCAGCAAAAAGAGTCAGACTATATTATCTTACTTTGGTGAAAAGAAGATCAAAATATACAACCAGAAGAAGACAACAAAGTCAAAGCTCCTACATCCAAAGCCTCCAAGAAAATATGAATCAGTCCAGGCCTTGGAAGAGCTCAAAAGGGATTTTGAGAAGCAAGTAAGGGAAGTAGAGGAAAAACTGGGAAGAGAAATGAGAGTGATGCAAGAAAATCATGAAAAACAAGTCAACAGCTTGCTAAAGGAGACCAAAAAATACTGAAGAAAATAACACCTTAAAAAACCTAACCCAAATGGCAAAAGAGGTCCAAAAAGCCAATGAGGAGAAAAATGCCTAAAAAGAAAAATTGGCCAAATGGAAAAGGAAGTCCAAAAGATTACTGAAGAAAATACTTCCTTAAAAATTAGAATAAAGCAATTGGAAGATAGTGACTTTATGAGAAATCAAGACACTGTAAACAAATCCAAAAGATGAAAAATTAGAAAACAATGTGAAATATCTCATTGGAAAAACAACTGACCTGGAAAATAGATCCAGGAGAGAGAATTTAAAATTATTGGACTATCTGAAAGCCATGATCAAAAAGAGCCTAGACATCATCTTTCAAGAAATTATCAAGGAAAACTGCCCTGATATATTAGAACCAGAGGGCAAAATAGAAATTGAAAGAATCCACAGATCTCCTCCTGAAAGAGATCCCCAAAGGAAAACTCCTAGGAATATTGTAGCCAAATTCCAGAGTTCCCAGGTCAAGGAGAAAATATTACAAGCTGCCAGAAGGAAACAATTCAAGTACCGTGGAAACACAATCAGGATAACACAAGATTTAGCAGCTTCTACATTAAAGGACCGCAGGGCATGGAATATAATATTCTGGAGGGCAAAGGAGATAGGATTACAACCAAGAATCACCTACCCAGCAAAACTGAGTATAATCCTTCAGGGGAAAAATGGTCATTCAGTGAAATAGAGGACTTTCAAGCATTCTGATGAAAAGACCAGAGCTAACAGAAAATTTGACTTTCAAATACAGGACTCAGTGGAACATGAAGAGGTAAACAGGAAAGAGAAATCATAAAGACTTATTAAGATCGAACTGTTTACATTCCTGCATGGAAAGATGATGTTTATAACTCATGAGACTTTTGTCAGTATTAGGGTAGTTGGAGGAAAAAAATTATATGTGTGTATATATAGATAGATAGATAGAGGGCACAGGGTGAGTTGAAGATTAAGGGGTCTTATCTGGAGAATAAAACTAAGGGATGAGGGAGGATTATACTCAGAGAAGAAGGGGGAGGTAGAATGGGGTAAATTATCTCACAGAAAAAAAAACAAAAAGGAAAAGGCTCTTACAGTGGAGGGGAATGAGTGAATCTTATTTTCATAGGATTTGGCTTAAGGAGGGAATAATATACACATTCAATTGGGTATGGAAATCTGTCTTACCCTACAGGAAAATAGGGGGAAAGGGAACAAGAGAGCAGGGGGATGACAGAGAGGAGGGCAGATTGGGAAAGGGGGTAATCTGAAGTAAATACTTCTGAGGAGGGACAGGGTCAAAAAAAAAGAATAGAATAAATGAAGGCAGGATAGGATCAAGAGAAATAGAGTTAGTTTTTCACAATATGTCTACTATGGAAGTGTTTTGCATAACTGCACACTTACAACCTCTATTGAGTTGCTTGCCTTTTCAGTGAGGGTGGGTGGGGAGGGAGGAAGAGAGAAAATCTGAAACCTAAAGTTTTAAAAACATATGTTTAAAAAAATGTTTTCACATGCTACTGGGAAGTAAGAAATACAGGAAATGGGGTACAGAAGTCTATCCTGCCCTAGAGGAAAATAGAAGGGGAAGGGGATAAGAAAAGTGGGGGGGAAGATATAGAAGAGAGAACAGATTAAGGGAAGGGATATTCCCAATGCATGCCATCTTGGGGTGGGGGGAGGGGTGAGATGGGGTGAAAATTTGGAACTCAAAAACTTGTGGAAGTGAATGTTGAAAACTAAAAATAAATAAATATATATTAAAAAAAATAATCACCAAGGAGGAAGCAAATTGATAAAGAAAGACTGAATATGAGAGAGAAAATGATCAAAGGGGATGTGATTGACAGCAGTTGTGATTTAGAGATTTTTATATGACTATTGGAAACTTTGATTTCTTCTTCTGAACACTGTTAATATCATTTGGATGTTTGTTAATTGGGGAATGTCTTTTATTTTTATAAGTTTGACACAGTTTCCTATATATTTGAGAAACGAGATGTTCTTCATCAAAGAAACTTGTAAAATTTTCCCCTCATTTTCATGCTTTCCTTCTGTTCTTGGCTGCATTGGTTTTGTTTGTGTAAAACATTTTAATTTCATGTAATTGAAATTATCCATTTTAACTCCTGTGATCTTTCCTATTTCTTATTTGGTCATAAATTCCTCTCTTATCCATAGGTCTGAGAGATAACATTTCCATATTCCCCTAATTTGTCTGTGATATCACCCCTTATATCTAAATCATGTATCCATTTTGACCTTATCTTGGTACATGTTGGGAGATGCTGGTCTATGCTTAGTTTCTGTCAAACTGCTCTACAGTTTTCCCAGCAATTTTTTGTCAAATGGTGAGTTTTTGCCCCCAAATCTTGAATCTTTGAGTTTATCAAACACTAGATTTCTATGGTCATTTACTGTTGTGTATTGGGTACCTAATCTATTCCACTGATCCACTACTCTATTTCTTATCTAGTACCAGATTATTTTGATGATCACTATTTTGTGATGTAGTTTGACATCTGATACTGAGAGGTCACCTTTCTTCACATTCTATTCATTGATTCCCTTGACATCCTTGACCTTTTGTTCTTCCAGAATGAGTTTTGTTATTATTTTTTTAGTTGTACAGAATGATTCTTTGGTAGTTTGGTATGGAACTGAATAAGTAAATTAATTTAAGTAAAATTGTCATTTTTATTATATTGGCCTGGCCTACCATAAGCAATGAATATTTCTTCAATTCTTTAGATTTGTCTTTATTTGTATGAAGAGTGTTTTGTAATTGTCTTCATCTAGGTTTGTCTTGGCAGATAGACTCCGAAATATTTTTATAATGTCTGTAGTTATTTTAAATGGAATTTCACTTTCTCTCTCTTCCTGCTGTGTTTTGTTAGCAATACATAGAAATGGTCATGATTTATGTGGGTTTTTTTATATCCTAGAGCTGAAGTTGTTCATTGTTTCAACTAGTTTTTTAGCTGATTCTCTAGGATTCTCTAAGCATACCATCATATTATCTATGAAGAGTGATAGTTTTGTTTCCTCATTATCTATGTTTATTCCTTCAATTTAGTTTTCTTGCCTTATTGCTATAGCTAGTATTCCTAACATAATACTGAATGATAGTGATGATAATGGATCATGCTTTACCCTTGATCTTATTGGAAAGGCGTCTAGCTTTTCCTCTTTATAGACAATGCTTATTCTTGGTTTTAGATAGAGTCTACTTATCATTTTAAGAAAAGACCCATTTATTCCTGTGCTTTCTAGTATTTCTTTTTTAAATATGAATTGGTATTGTATTTTGTCAAAAGTATTTTTCTTCATCTATTGATATAATCATATGGGATTTTTGTTGTTTTTATTTTTGATATGGTCAGTTATACTTACAGTTTTCTTAACATTGAACCAGCCTTGCATTTTTGGTGTAGGTTCCACCTGGTCATAGTATATGTTCTTTGTGATATATTGCTGTAATCTCCTTGCTAGCATTTTATTTAAAATTTTTGCCTCAATATTCATTAGGTAAATTGGTCTATAGTTTTCTTTCCCTATTTTTGCTCTCCCTGCTTTAGGTATTAAAATGTTATTTATTTTATAAAAGAAAATTAGTAGAACTCTTTAACTATTTTTAAAGTAGTTTTTATACTATTGGGATTAGTTGTTCCTTAAATGTTTGGTAGAATTCACTTGTAAATCCATATGGGGATTTACATCTGGGGTCCTGGGGATTTTTCCTTAGCTGATTTATAGCTTGTTCAATTTCTTTTTCAAAGATAAGGTTATTTAAGTATTCTATTCCCATTTATGTTAATCTAGGCAATTTATATTTTGTAAATATTGATCCATTTCACTTAGGTTGTCAGTTTTTTTTTGGCATATAACTGGGCAAAATAATTCCTAATAATTATTTTTATTTCATCTTCATTGGTGGTACATTTACCCTTTTCATTTTGTGAATCTGATAATTTGGTTCTTTTCTTTTTTTTAAATCAAGTTAACCAATGGTTCTATTTTATTAGTATTATTTTTAATAAAACCAGGTCCTAGTTTATTTATTAGTTCAATTTTTTAACTTTCAATTTTATTCATCTCTCCTTTGATTTTCAGGATTTCCATTTTGGTATTCAATTGGTGATTTTTAATTTGTTCCTTTTCTAGTTTTTTTTTTAGCTGTATGCTTAATTCATTGATCTGTTCTTTCTCAATGTTATTGATGTATGTGGTTAGAGATATAAAATTTCCTCTAAGTACTGCTTTGGCTGCATCCCAAAAATTTTGGTGTGTTTTCTCATTGTTATCTTTAATGACATGTTTATATGATTTGTTTTTTGAGCCACTCATACTTTAGGATTATTTAGTTTCCAATTAATTTTAAATCTATGCTTCCATGACCCTTTGTTGAATATAACTTTTATTGCATTGTGGGCTGAAAAGGGTGCATTTAATATTTTTGCTTTTGTGCATTTGGTTAGACTTAATGTATGTTCTAATACTAATAATTTTTTGAAAGTGCCATATATAGCCAAGAAAATGTGTGTTTCTTTCTTTAACCATTCAATTATTATATCTAACTTTTCTAAAATTCTATTCATCTCCTTAACTGTTTTCTTATTTATTTTAT
Source organism: Phascolarctos cinereus (assembly GCF_003287225.1). Lineage (NCBI taxonomy): Eukaryota > Metazoa > Chordata > Mammalia > Diprotodontia > Phascolarctidae > Phascolarctos > Phascolarctos cinereus. The sequence continues at coordinate 540,193,859 of NW_027555847.1, read as the reverse complement.
GGTTAGATTTATCTAAACTCTGAGAGAAGAAATTTGAGGTTTCCCACTAGTATAGTTTTACTGTGAATATCCTCTTGTAATTCATTTAACTTTTTCTTTGAGTTTAGTTGCTATACCATTTAGGGCATATATGTTCAGTATTGCTATTATTCCATTGTCTATGGTACCTTTTAGCAAGATGTAGTTTCCCCACTTGTCTCTTTTAAGTAGATCTAATTTTGTTTTTTATTTGTCTGAGATCATTATCACTACCTTGCTTTTTTTTTAGTTCAGCTGAAGCAGAATAAATTCTGCTCTAACTCCTTAGTTTACCTCTGTGTTTCCCCCTCTGTTTCAAGAGTGTTTCTTATAAATAACTTATTGTTGGATTCTGGTTATTAATTCATTCTGCTATACACTTCCATTTTAGGGATGAGCTCAACCTATCCACATTCATGGTTATGATTACTTTATTGTATATTTCCTTCCATCCTATTTTCTTCTGTTTTATCCTTCTTTCTCTTTTTACCTTGTCTCTCCTCAAAAGTTTGTTTTGCTTCTGACCACTGCCTCCCTTAATCTGCCCTCCCTTTTATTACTCCTCCAATGTTTTTCTCTTATCCCCTTCCCCTCATATTTCCTTGTTGGGGAAGATAGATATCTATATGCAGCTGAGTGAGAATACACACACACATTCTTCAGTTTCTGAAAGAATTTAAATGAGAGTGAGGTTCAAGTGTTGCTTGTTTCCCCACCATTTCCCCCTTTTCTGTAAAAGCTCTTCCTTGTGCACCTCTTTTATGTGAGATGATTTTCTCCATTCTTCCTCTTCTTTCCTACTTCTCCCAGTACATCCCTCTTTCTCATCTATCCACTTTTTTGAGATCATTCCAACATAATTGACTCACTTCTGTGCCCTCTATGTTAGAGTCCTTCTAACTGCCCTAATAATGATAAAGTTCTTAGGAATTACATGTATCATCTTTCCATATAGGAATGCAAACAGTTTAACTATTGAATTCCTAATGATTTCTTTTTCACGTTTACCTTTTTATGCTTCTCTTAAGTCTTGTGTTTAAATGTCAACTTTTCTATTCAGCTCTCAGGGGTTTTCATCAGAAATGCTTGAAAGTTTCCTATTCCTTTAAATGTCCATTCCCCGCCTCCTCCCCACAAAGGATTACACTCAGTTTTGCTGGGTAGGTTATTCTTGGTTGTAATCCTAGCTCCTTTGCTTTCCAGAATATCATATTCCAAGCCCTTTATTATTTTAACATAGTAGCTGCTAAATCTTGTGTGATCCTCTCTTTCTTTCTTGCTACTTGAAGTATTTTCTCTTTGTTCTGGGAGCTCTGGAATTTGGCTATAATATTCCTGGGAGTTTTCACTCTGAGATCTCTTTCAGGAAGTGATCAGTGGATTCTTTAAATTTCTGTCAGGACAGCTTAGTAGTTTCTTGTAATATGTTTAGGTTCTTTCTTTAATCATGACTTTCAGGTAGTCCAATAATTCTTAAATTATTTCTCTTTGATCTATTTTCCAAGTTAGTTGTTCTTCTGATGTGATATTTCACATTTTATCCTATTTTTTCCATTCTTTTATCTTTGTTTTATTGTTTTTTGATTTCTCACAGGCTCATTAGTTTTCACTTGCCCAATTTAAAATTTTCAATTTTCAGTCTATTTTGTAACTCTTTTTCCATTTGGCCAATTCCCCCTTTTAAGGAGTTATTTTCATCGATGTTGTTTTGTACCTGTTTTTGCCAAAGTGTCTTGTCATAATTTTCTTGCATTGCTCTCATTTCTTTCCCCACTCCTATTTGAGGGTTTTTTTAAAAAAAATTTTTAGCTCTTCCAGGAATGTTTGTTGGGCTTTTGTCAAAATCACATTTTTTTTTCCTTTGAGGCTTTGCTTGTAGGTGTTTTGACATTATTGTTTTCTTCTGAATTTGTGTTTTGGTCTTCCCTGTCACCATAGTAGCTTTTTATGGTTGGGTTCTTTTTTCATTGTTTGCTCATTTTCCCAGCCAATTTCTTGACTTTGAATTTTCTGTTAAATTGAAATTGAAATTTCTATTCCTGGGATGGAGGAGTGAAGGGTGCTGTCCCAAGCTTCAGACATTTTTACACTGCTGTTTTCAGAGCTAGTTCTGGGAGTTTGTAAGTTTTCAGTTCTTCTGATGTGATCCAGCGAGAGTTGTGACCAGGAACGATACTACTTCTCAGGGCCCCTAATCTTACGAGACTGGAAGTAATACTGCCACTTCAGGACCCCTGCCCCCTTGGCATAGCAAGTACTATTGCCCTCCCCACCCTGGAATTGTGACCCAGAAGACTGTACAGGCTATGGTGTTGCCACACAGCATCCTGTCCTGTGCCTAGTGCTAGCACAGGGGTTCCTTGTAGTGTACTTCTGACCAGTTTGCCTGATTCACCTACTGCCTCTGGTTTCATAGCTCCTAAAGCTGCTGCTGCTGTTGCCACCTTCAAGGCCCACTGCTGGCATTGCTGCAATGTGGGCTCTGGGCCAGCCTTGATTCTAGTGTCACAGAACTTTCCTGCTGACCTTTTAACTTGCCTTGGGCTGAAAAAATGTCTCATCCTGACCTTTTGTTGCCTCTGTTAGTCCAGAATTCAATTTGAGACATTATTTGAAATTTGTTTGGAGGGAAATGTTGGGAAAGTTTGGTTTCTTCCTCTACTCTGCCATTTGGCTCCACTCCCAGAAGCCCCATTCCCTACTTTTTTGAAAACCTGGAATTTGTCCTAATAGAATGCAATAGAACAGGTGTGTGTGTGTATGTGTGTGTGGGGGGGAGGGGGGAGTAGGCCCTAGGGGGAAAGATAATGAATTCTATTTTGGACATATTGAGTTTAAGGTGTCTATTGGAATACAGCTTGAAATGTCAAAGGCAGTTGGAGATGCAAGATTGGAGTCAGCAGAGAGAGTGGAACAGGGAAAGTAGATTTGGGAATCATCAACATAGAGACGATACTTAAATCCATGGGAGCTGATGAGATCACCAAATGAATTAGTATAGAGGACTTTCTTTTATTTGCTTCAATCCATTAGACATATGTTCTCTGCTTATGAAGTCACAGATAGGGACCATTCATGGACCTTTGGCTAGTTTCCATGCTTGTGTGAGGGAGGAACTAGGATTGGCTCCCTCTTTTTCTAAAAAGGCCATGATCACTATGGAAGGAAGAGATACAGATTATAGAGAACCCAGAAATTTTGCACATTGACCAGGAGAAGTGAAAAAGCTTGACAAAACTAGGGGCCTTCTTCAAGGAAGCATCACAGGCCTCACTTACCCTTCTGCTATGGTCTAAAAACTATCATGACATAGTCTTCAGCACTGCCTCTGATGATTCAGACCTGGTTGTGTCCAACCTCTTTCACAGATGAGGCAAATGTTATACTTTGCCCTAAATCCCTTTGCCCTCTTTGGCACTCTTTCCCCATTCTGGTTTCATTTTAGGATTTAAACCTTTCCTCATGCAAGTTAAATAAGCTCTAGTAATGGCCCACTACTTTTTACACTATTGGCCTGTCAATTTCTTTGTGAAAATCTGCCAGTCCCCAAGGAAACTAGGGCAAAAGCTCATTCCTGTGTGGCCCCTTTCTGCTTCTGCAGTAATGATACTAGAATGGTAGAAGGAGTTAAACATCACATAATTTTAAAACTGTCTATGAACTTAGCTGTTGGTACTTTGAATGTGAAATGCCTATCTTAGGACCAATGAGTAAATATACCACTGGTAGACCTAGAATCATATCAAACTTGACATAACTGCTAGATACGAGACAAAAGAAAATTACAGCTAAATAAGAAAATGTCTTACAGGTCTTCCTTCTTCTTGGAGAGGAAAATAATTTGTTTTATTATTTATCCAAAACCAATGAGAAACTGTCTCATAGGGTATTTGGCCACCCTAGATTGAGGCATGAATAAGGAACACATGTAAAAAGACCACTGGGAAGTTGGTTGCAGAACTAGAGAAAGTCCATGAATGAATTGATAAGGCCCTCGAAATTAAATCAACATATAGTCTAATAATAAGGAGACCAATACAGAAGTGGGCATTGGGAAAGATAGAAAAAAACTGAAAATATGGTTCAGAAATAAGAAATGAGACAGTCTATAAATGTATTTGATGGTAACTAGGTGGTGTAGTAGATAGAGCACTGGGCCTAGAGTCAGGGAGACTCATCTTTGTGAGTTCAAATCTGGCCTCAGACACTTACTAGCTATATGACCCTGAACAAGTCACTTAACCCTGTTTGTCCAAGTTTCTTCATCCATAAAACAAACTGGAGAAGGAAATGGCAAACCACTCCAGTATCTTTCCCAAGAAAACCCCAAATGGGGTCACAATGGGTCAGACACAACTGAACAACAAAAAATGGAGGTATTGATAGGAGCTTCTTACCTCTATACCAAGAATACCTTGAAAAAAGGGATTGGGGGACCAATATGATAAAAATGACAATTTTACCTAAATTAATGCATATATTCAAAGCCATTCCAATTAGATTACTAAAAATTATTTTATTGAGTTAGACAAAACAATAACAAAATTCATTTGGAAGAACAAAAGGTCAAGTATATCAAAGGAACTAATGAAAAAAAAGTAAAAGAAGGAGGTTTAATAATACCAGATCTTAAACTATAAGGCATAATTAAGAAAAAACTACCTGGTACTAGCTAAGAAATAGAAAGGTAAATCAGTGGAACAGAATAGTCATAAAATTTACAGCAGCAAATGATTATGGTAACCTTGTATTTGACAAGTGTAAGAACTTAAGTTTTGGGGATAAGAATTCATTATTTGATAAAGATTGTGGGAAAGCTGGAAAGCAGTCTGGCAGAAATTGGGCATAGACCAATATCTTATACCATTTACTAAGATAAGGTCAAAATGGATACATGACCTAGATATAAAGAGAGATTTTCTTATAATACAAGAAAATTTGAAGAACATGGAACATATTATCTATCAGACCTATGATAGACGAACAATTTATGACAGACAAACAAGATATAGCAGCGTGAGGTACAAAATGGATAATTTAAATTACATTAAATTTTAAAGGTTTTGTACAAATAAAAGATGTAGCCAAAATCAGAGGGAAAGCAGAAAATTGGGAAAAATCTTAAAGACAGTTTCTCAGATAAAGGTCTCATCTCAAATACATAAAGAATTTTGTCTAATTTATAAGAAGATGAGTAATTTCACAATTGATAAATGGTCAAATGATATAACAAGCAGTTTTCTGATAAAGAAATCGAAGCAATTTATAGTCATATGATAAAATGCTCTAAATCATTACTGATTAGAGAAATGCAAGTTAAAACAAACTTAAGAGCTATTTTATCAGATTAGCTAAAATGATTGAAGAGGAAAGCAACAAATATTGGAGGAAACGGGGAAAAATTGGGACACATTCACTGTTGCTGGAACTGTGAAATGATCCAACATTATGCCCAAAGAATTATTAAACTGCCTTTGACCCAGCAATAGCACTACTAAGTCTGTTTCCCAATAAGATTAGGAAAAAAGGAAAAGAACCTATATACTCTAAAATATTTTTAGCAGCTCTCTTTATGGTGGCAAAGAACTGGAAATTGCAGGGATGCTTGTCAATCTGGGAATGGATAAACAAGCTGTAGTATGTCATCATGATGGAATACTAATGTGCTATAAGAAACAATGAGCTCGATAGTCCTAGAAAAACATGGATAGCCTTGTATGAAACAATGAAAAACAAAGTGAGTGGAGCCAAGAGAACATTGTATACGGTAACAACAATATTGTTTTAAGAACAACTTTGAGCAACTAAGTCATTTTAACAATTTTAAATACCCAAATTAACTACAAAGGATCTATGAACGAAGATGCTAACTGCATCCACAGAAAGAACTGATAAATAGAAGCATGGATAGAATGATTTTACATACACACATACATGTTTGTGTCTCAGTTCTTCCCCTACCTGTCTGACTGCTCATTTTTCATCTCCTTTTCTGGATCTTCATTCAGGGCATACTCATCAATGGTAGGTTTCTACCAAGGTTCTATCTCATCAACAAAGTTGATTCCGTCCCAAGTCAACAAGCATTTATTAAAATTCTTCTATGTACTAGGGATTGTAGTAATTGCCAGGGATATAAAGAAAGATGAAACAAAGAAACAAAAATTCCCTGCTTTCAAAGATCTCACAATCTAATAGAGGAGACAGCATGCAAAAAACTCTGTATAAATAGGGTGTAGATCTATCTGATCTATGTAGAAATTAGATAGATAAATATCTAGATCAATACAGATATATCAGTATCTATATCGTTCTAGACAAATAGACAAATCTAGATAGATCTACATAGATAAATATGTAGATCTATATAGCTAGAATAAATGGCACTAAAGAAAAAAAAGACAGGCTAGTGTAGACCTATGTATATAGATCTAGATATAAATACCTTTCTATCTATTAATATGATAAATTCGAGGTAATATCAAGGGGAAGTCACTAGCGTTAAGGTGGGTTTGAAAAGCCTTGGGATTTTAGCTGCTGCTTGAAAAAAGTTAAGGAAGCTAAGAGGCTTAGATGAGGAGGGAAAGAACTCTAGGCAGAGCCAACAGTGTCTTGTGTGAGGAATAGCAAGGAGATCAGTGCTACTGCTACTGCATCATAGTGTGTACATGTGCACGTGTGTGTGTGTGTGTGTGTGTGTGTGTGTGTGTGTGTGTGCATAGTAAGCTATGTACAAGAACTAGAAAGCTAATAAGGGGCCAGGTCATGAAGGGCTTTAAAAGCCAAGAAGCTGATTATATATTTGATCTCATAGGCAAGAGGGAGTTTGTAGTTTATTGAATAGAGGGTGACAAGGTCAGACTTGTACTTTAGGAATATCGATTTGACAGCTGAATGGAATATTGTGCATAATGGGGAGAAACTTGAGGCAGGAAGACTAACCACAAGGCTATTGTGATAGTCCAGATCTGAGGTGCTGAGGACCTTACTGAGCTCTTAATAAATGTTTGTTGACTTTGTCTTAAATTCCTTAATTAAAATGTGATCTGTTCATCTAAGATTTTTCATAGTCCTCAGCAGTGCTTTTTACATTAATTCTGTATATATAGTTTCCCCCATGTGAATCATATGAAGTAGTTAGTAGTTATTTTGTTTGGTATGTCTTAGGAGGTTGTCCTTCTCCTTTTAGATACATACCCATGATAGATAGCATGCTACAGTGGAAGAAACACTGGCTTTTGATTCAAAGAACCTAAGTTAGAAATTCTACCTTTACTACTTTTACCTTAACTACTTTTGTGGCCTTGGGTAAGTCACTTAATATATGTAGGCCTCAATTCATTCATCAGTAAGATGAGAGGGTTGCCCAAGATGGTGTTTAAGGTCCCTTATAGCTCAAGATCTATAATTTTATTTATGATGTTGATAGCTACTTTAGTGTTGAGTTTGTAGTGTTAATAGAATACCTAGAAAGAGATGTCTTATAGGCAGTTTAAAATGATGGCCTTCTTAAGAGAAGAGAAGACCTCAGAAGAAAAGTCAGATTTGGGAGTTATATATCAATAATGGTTGAAGATATGGTAATAAGTGAGACTGTCCAGAGAGAATATATCTATATCTAGCTACGTATATATGTGTATGTAAATATGTGTGTGTGTGTGTGTGTGTGTGTGTGTGTGTGACAGAGAGAGAGAGAGAGAGAGAGAGAGAGAGAGAGAGAGAAGATGGCCATGGACTTCTTTCAGGAATATCAGTCTCAGGGAATCAGAAAGAGGAGGAAGGGTCAGTAAAGGAGATCTATGAGAGTGTGTTGTCTTTAAAACTAATAGAGAAAGATACACCTAGTTAGAGCAGGTGCCTAATGGTACCAACTGCTGAGATATCAAGGAAGATGAGGACTGAAAAAAGCCAATGGATTTGTAATTAAGAAGTGACCTTTGAGATGGCAGTTTTAGTAGGGTAGTTGGACTGAAAGCCTCCTACTGCTAAGACTGAAGAATGAATGAGTGGGTAGGAGGTAGAAACAACTTTTTCAAGAAGTTTTACAATGAAAAGGAGAAGAGAACTCATCCAGTAGCCAGATCGAATAGAAGAGTCAAAGGATGGCTTTTTGGGGCAGACAGATGGCTGTTGTAGTAGACCAAACTTGGAGTAATGTGCCCCTATAATCTGGTGGTCATGGAAACAGAAAGGAGAAGGTAGAGTATAGAAGTACTACATAGTTTTTAAGAATGGATGACTATGTTCATGGTGGTACTACTGAGAGATGAAGAGAAGTCAAAAGTTGCCTATCAGTGGGATATTGGAGTTCCAAACTAGACCTGAACAGGGCTCTTCCACAATATCCCCAATAAGCTGTCATGCATTCGCTGGTCAAGGACCTCCAGTATTGGAGAAATAACTACCTGATGAGGCAGGTCATTCCAATTTTGGCTAATTCTAACTGTTAGAGAGTTTTCCCTTAAACTGAGCCAAAATCTGCTTCTCTGTACCTTTCACCCACTGTTCCTAGTCCTTTTCTCTGGGCCCAAGCAGAGCAAGTCTAATTCATCTTCCATGTGACAGCCTGTTAAATACTTGAAGATGACTATCATGTGCCCTCCTCCCCCCACCTCCAACTCTTCTCTTCTTTAGACTAAACAAGCCTAATTCTTCCAACTGATCCTCATAGCCAGTTCTCTCACTGTCCTGGTTGCCCTCCTCTGGGCACCCTCCAGGTCATCAATCTCTATTCAGTTTTGGACAGAACAGAATGTCCTATAGGACACATTGTGCAGACACTGTCCTGACTAATGGTATCCATTTGTGAGAATAATAATAGCTGACATTTATATAGTGCTTTAAGACTTGCAAAGCATTTTGCATACATTCTACCAAATCTCATTTGATACTCAAAATAACAGTGTGCACCAGGTAGCACAGACAAGGAAACTGAAGCTCAGAAAGATGAAATGATTTGCCTATGGTCATAGAGCTAGTAAGTATTGGGTGGGGGAGAGAACTTAATCAGAGAGTTCTTGAGAGGTCTTTCTACTGTACCATTCTTCAACTCAAAAAGGCTAGTTTACATTAGGAGAGAAGTCTATGTCCACAGAACAAAGAAAAGATAAAGGGCTTACAAAAGAGTGGAGCCATTGTTCCTTAAAAACAAACAAACAAACAAGCCTGAGTTAAAGGGCACCAATGTCCAGTGCTTTAGTGAGTGAGACTTAGAGGTGATTCCATTTGGAGGGCAGAAAGTATAACGAGTATGATTCTCAGTGTGTATGCTTTGAGTCACATTGATGGAAAGTAAAGCTTTTTAGGTGGCTTCACAAAGAGCCATTTAGGATCTTCTATACACAAGGAGCCAATGAAAGTCAGGAACAGAAAAGTATTCACAGAAATAGTGTATTTATGTAAGATGTTTGAAATCATGCTCTGTGATAAATTATCTTTTGGGCATAGTTATGATTCGGGAGAGGGCGAGAAAAATGATGGGAATATGGATACACGTGGGCACAACAGTGTTGTAATTGTTATCCCTATGGTTACCCTGGCTTAGCAAATGCCTGAGTTCATCTGAAAGGAGATGGGGGCTGTCTTTTTACTGCTCTGCTTAATTCTTTGCAATAACATACATAAAATCATGTTTATTTGCATTTAATTTTCAAAATCTCCGTTGCACATGTCTCCTTGACAGGAACATTCCCTGTGTAGGCAACCTCTTTATAGAACTTAGGGCACAGTCTCTGACAGGGATTACTTTATAACCGGGAGAAAAAGTATTTGTATAAAATGTAAGACTGTATACATGGGATTGCATCCAGAGCGCTCTGCCAAAAGAAATACTGAGCTATTGCTAAATCATCTTAATGAGTTAAGTATTGTGTGTGGTTTTATTTTTTTAAGGAAATCCATTCGTATTTGTCTCTGAAACTATCAGGGATCAGTCAAGCAAATATTTCAGTGAAAGGGGAAAAAAGTATATGTTTATAAAATTCATGTTGGCTTATTTCCTTCCATGGTGAAAAGATACAATTCAAGACAATGCTATTTTACTGAATTTGATTTTTTTTAGTTACTCATTGAAGGGGTCCCAAATAATATATAAAATAAATAATTCTCCCCACCCCATCCTTTTGCACCAATGCCTTTGCACCTTTATCAAATCCATATGTTGCACAGAATGAGCCCCTTTTCATTTGCAAGCAAGACTAGAAAGAATTATACTTACAGGGCAAAGGAAACTGTTTGAATGGTTTCCAGGTCCACACCTTCCCCCCTCACTCTAAAAAGCAAGAAGGGGAATGGTCCACATCAACCAGAACTGACTGTTGAGAAGCCAGAACGGGGGCTGCCTATGGACATGTATACAAATGCACTGAGTCTCTGTGTTTCACTTCAAATTTCTGTTGGTATAAGAAATAAATAATTACTGTATTCCATCCATGAATGTCCTCCCTCCCACATGTCAAACACCTTCCAAGGAGCCTAGCTTGCTAGTTTGAAAACATATGCATCTTTTCTCCTTTTTCACTTGCCCCCTACCCTTCCAAATTGTGTGGATTTTAACTAGTGTGATCGAGAGGTAAAAGAGTTCTCTGGAAATTATAATGAGTGCTTGTTTTCTCTTAGACAAAGGGTGAACATTTCACTTTTATGGGTAATGAAACAAAACAACCCAACTATGTGCTCTTGCTCATATACAGTCAGCGGTGGGGGGTTTGAAAGTGATGTGAAAATTTTAGCTTGTGACTCCTGCTGTCATGTTTAGACACTTGCACAGAGCTCTAATGGGTTACAGAGCTAGGAAAGTTCATCTCTTTCACCTGTTTAAATAGAGATAATAGCATGATCTCAGTATTTCTGGGGGGTGCTCTTTTTCCAGTCATAGACTGTTCTGCCTGCCTTGCTTTAGAGATTGGCATTTGTGGGAAAAGATGGAAAATACTTAAGAGATGTGGCATTCATATGTGGTAAGTGAAGAAAATAATATACTTTTTTTTAACCATCTCTTAATCATCATGGCATCTTATCACGTCATATGTGTACCAGTGGTGTAGGGAACTGGAGATCTTTTAGCCTAAGGAAGAGAAGATTCAGGGTGGGAGACATGATGACTATCTTCAGTGATGTCAAGAGGTGCTCTGTGGAAGAGAGATTAGACTTACTCTGTTTGACCCTAGAGGACAGAGATGGGAACACCAAGTAGAAGATTCAATGAGGAAATTCTGGATTGATTTCAGAAGTGGAAGTTGAGGGGCAGCTAAGTGGTGCAGTGAATAGAGCTCCAGTCTTGGAATCAGGAGGACTTGAGTTCAAATCTGGCCTCAGACACTTGATACTTACTAGCTATGTGATCCTGGTCAAGTGACTTAACCCCGATTGCCTCACCAAAAAGCAAAAAAAAAAAAGTGGAAGTTGGGGAACTTCTTAATAGAACTATTGCGAAGTAGAATAGGCTGCCTTGGGAAGATTCCATTTATTATTGATTCTTAGAGGCTGGTTGGATGACCTCTTGTCCATTATGCAGTAGGGAATAATTCTTTTTCAGATATGGGTTGGACTAGATGGTCGCTGGGGTTTCCTTTTAACTCAGACATGTGATTTAATGATTTTTGCATATTTAGTCAAGTATTCCTTCTATCCTTCCAGTTGGTATTATACGTTTCTGCTTTATGAGACTGAAAAGAAAAGTCATTGAGGGGCATGTATAGAGACTAACCGCAGTAATTATCAATCAGGCAATAAACATTTATTAAACATCTATTTTGTTCTAGGCACTTTGCTAAGTGCTGGGGTTACAAATACAAGTAAAGAAAAAGATGATTCCTGCCCTCAAGGAGCTTGCAATCTAATAAAGGAAGACAATGCGCAAAAAGAAGCTGGAAAGATGGGGAGTGAGAGGAGAGGGTTGTAAGATGGAGAAGTATGAAACCAGTGTAGCTAGTGAGAAATGGGGCAAAGAATGTGCAGAACCCTATTTTTAAACAGTGGCCCTGGAGATCATGGCCCTGCACTCCATCCAGAAGTCTGGTCAAAGGGCAGAGAGTACTGATGAGATATGAGTACCAAGCAGATTCAATCTTGCAGGATAACAATGAATTTTTGGGAAAGGTAGGCATGATGGAGAAGTCCAAAAAAATACAAAAGGAGTGTAACTGTTGGAAAATGGGAGCCATTTCCATTAATAGAATGGAACCATAGTATGGATAATATAAAAGAGTGGATAACCCCCAAATCATTGGGATATATGATTTGTATAGTCATATTGTATAATTGTATATTATATAATTAACATATTCAAATGGATTTGTGATCTCATCTGTTTGAATGCTTGACACTTGATGAAAATTACAACCTATCCATGCCTACCCATTCTGTGTGACTTTTCTTTGTGTCCTCCCATAAATTTATCACAGAGAGTCTATCTAGCACACTGGTGATCTTCCTCAGTTTTTTTCTGACATGGCAGGGATACCAGTGGAATGCTTGGACTGTCCATCTCTTAGTGTATATGAAATACATAGGTATAAACACTGTACATATGCATAAATATATATATACATACACACACACCCCACAAACTACTCTTAACTTTGTTCAGTTGTTTCCAGTCATATCTGACTTTTTGTGACCCCTTTTGGTGTTTTCTTGGCAAAGATTCTGAAGAGGCTTGCCCATTTCCTTCTCCAGCTCATTTTACAAATGAGGACATTGAGCAAACAGGGTTAAGTGCCTTACCCAGGGTCACACAGCTAATAAGTCTGAGACCAGATGCCTGAGACTCTATCCACTGTTGGACTGTGTTGGATTTCCTCCATGGCTATGGTGAATTAATGAGGTCTCTACATTTTTCCAGGACTTTGTTATTTTTTCTTCTTTCACATACCTTGTGAACACATCCTTCAATGCCTCATACTTGTGTGGCTTCTAGCAAGGATATCCTCTATGGACACTTGATTATGTACATATACATATACATATATGTGTGTGTGTGTGTGTGTGTATACACACACACACACATATATATATATATATATATATATATATATGCCATTTCTACCACTTCTATAAACAAATCCAAGACTGTGATAGAATTCAAATGTGTAAGATCTATGTCACTGATGGTGAAAAAAACTTTGTCATATCAATCTTTTCAGATTTTTTCCAATTTCTATTCCTGTTAGTTGTCCTTTATTCATATCATTACATGCTTTCAGGATGACTTTGAAAGCAACTAAAATTGGATCTCATCCCAACTTTGTTCAAACTGGTTTCTTTAATATATGTAAAGATTTTATATACAGATATATGTTTATAGTGCTTTGCAAACCTTTAAGCATGTTGTAATAATAATGATAATTATTATTAATACATTGCTCCACTGATCTCTTTTATGAAGTAATACTGCTCATAATTTTCCATCGTTTTTGTCTGTAAGATTTTGTAAATGAGTTTATATTCTAATCCACTGTTATATTTGACTGCCAGGAGGTCAAGTGTTTACTGATTCAGGCACTTTTCGCCTCTCTGTTATGGTACTTGATTTATATCTATTATTCTTTTATTTTAAATTTTTATAGTTCATGTATCTGTCCTTTCCTCTGCCCATTACCAATTTTCTATTAAAAATAACTTGTTGGAATCAGACAAGATGGAGTTGTTTCAATTGCTTGCCATATGTTTTTCTTTCTTTCTTTTCTTTTTTTATTCTTCTAGCTTTGTGCTAATTTTGATCTTTGCCCTAACAAGTCAGTGATCTGACTGTGCACAGATAGCTGGTTCAGGAATATCTCCCACATCAGTAATGATTAGTCATCTGTCTGTTAAAGTACAATTTTTTGGAATATTTTTTGGTGATTGCCATGATCAACAGCTAGAAGTTAATATTCATAATTATATATGTTTGAGGCTTCTTTGTAATGAGTCCATGTCTTCTCTCTGGTTTTATTCCTTTGTTTTCCAATGTATTTCTTGATATCCTTACTTATTTCCACCATGCATTGAAGTCACTGAATATCAAAGTATATGTTAATTTAACTTGTAGGGTTTTATCAAATTATTCAACAATTTATCTTTTGTCAGTCAGTTAATAAGCATTTATTAAGCACGTGCTATGTATCAAACACTGTGGTAAACACTGGGAATACAGAGAATGGCAAAAGACAATTCCTACCCTTAAGGAGCTCACAATCTAATTGGGGAGACAACATGTGAATAACTATGTACAAACAAATTCATATACATATATACACAATACATACATGTGTGTATATAGCTTTTATTATATGTCTGTGTATATATGTGTGTATATATGCATATATAATGTTTAATTTATCTGACAATATGTCAGACCAAATCATGAAATCATTCTCAGAAAATTTGCTCAGAATTTCCAGAGTTTCATGAAACTCTAATGGGCTGCCTCAAGAGTCAGGGACTCTAGAAATATTCAAGCAGAGGTGGAATGGAGGCTTATTGGTGATGCCATAAAACAGTGGTATCAAAATTCAGATAGAAATATGGGCCACCTTGGGCTGTAAATTGACTTAGTTTTAAAATATTATCCCCATTTTTAAAATTAGGAAGCTCAGACTGAGAGTACTTAGGTTTATTCAGTCAAGTGTCAGAACCCAAACTTGAGACAAGGTCTTTCCTGACTTGCGGAGGCATTTTGGAACTGAGAAATGATAGTATAGTAGTTAGCATTCTGCCAAAGTTCTCTCAATTCAAATCTAAGTCTCGATACTGAGTGAAAAGGTACCTACATTTGAGAGGCAACATAGTGCAAAGGAAAAAGCAGAAGACTAGGATTGGAATCTTGCTGCTTCCATTTATTATCAGTATGACTTTGGATATGCCACTATCTCTTTGGGTCTCTGCTCTTCATCTAAAATGAGGACTGGATCACTTCAGTGCTCTTTCCAATTCTACATTCATGAACTGCTGTCAAACCAGGCAGGACTCTTTCCATTATGCTATTGAGAATGAAGTAGAAATCTGCTTTGGTTTCTCCATTTTAGCATTCTATTCAGGTCCTGCATGACCCTCACTCCAGGCAGTGCTTTCTTCTGGATTGTTTTTGTTTTTGTTTTGGGTAGCAAAGAGGGGATAATTTTGTTTTGATTTAACTGTTTTGTTTTAACTGTTTTAATTTAAAGGGGGACATTCCTGATGACTGAGTCTCAAGTAGCAAACACTGGAAGGAGGAAAGGGAAGAACAATTTCCAAACCCCTGCTTCTTCTAGCTTCTGTCATGCTGTGACCCCTAAACCATAATGGGAAAAGTTCGACCATTGGCAAGGTACAAGCTACAAACATGCATCAAATTACTCAGAGCTAACTGAAGGTCAACAATATGACTGCCTACATATCTTTACTGTTTTAACCACGATTCCTCCTTTAACTTAACTACTTGGAGTGGATGTATTTTTTTTTGAATTGGAAGGGAAAAAAAAGACATATTTTGATATGCATAATCATGCCTAAAGGCAGTAAATGCAGAGATGATACCAGTTATATTTTTAAAGGCTGAAGTACAATATAATTTTACTGATTTCTAGAACAATCAGATAGTTCTGACTCATCAGTCAATGATAATTGAGCACACACGGTAAGACAGTGTGCCTTTGCAATTTTTTTTTATAGCAGAAGTTAAAAGAGGAAAAAATGTGCAAGAGTTTTAATTGAGGAAAGTAAGGAAAGTTGATATATAGTTGATATATGATTATTTCTGGAATCTTGGACTTTAAGGAAGTTCAGTTGGGAAAACTGGAGGAGAAAACAAGAGGCAGAGCTTTAAGTATGTCTCAAATACTTAGATATTAAAATGAATCTGTGATCTCATCAGTGTGGATTTCTCTTCAAGGAGGCAAATCACCCATTCACACCAGCCTACTGTCCTCCCATAAATAGGAGCCACCTAAAGTGTCTTTCTCCTTTTCTGCTGACATCTGAAGATACCAATGAAGCACCCTTGGAATCCACCTATTGTCTCTTGCCTTCACCGAAGGAGAAACTCCTTCTTCTTCTTCTTCTTCTTCTTCTTCTTCTTCTTCTTCTTCTTCTTCTTCTTCTTCTTCTTCTTCTTCTTCTTCTTCTTCTTCTTCTTCTTCTTCTTCTTCTTCTTCTTCTCCTCCTCCTCCTCCTCCTCCTCCTCCTCCTCCTCCTCCTCCTCCTTCTTCTTCTCCTTCTTCTTCTGCTTCTCCTCTCCTCTCCTTCTGCTTCTCCTTCTCCTTCTGCTTCTCCTTCTCCTCCTCCTTCTCCTCTTCCTTCTCCTCCTCCTCCTCATTCTCCTCCTCCTCCTACTTCTTCTTCTTCTTCTCCTTCTTCTTCTGTTTCTCCTTCTTCTCTTCCTCCTCCTCCTCCTCCTTGTCTCTTTACAGGGAATGTGAAGTGGTTGAAGTGCTATAAGCATATATAATTAAATTTGACTCTCAATCTTATGTCACTGGGCATACAGACCTTCCCTGCAGACACAGAGATGTAACTGCAGGTATAGAAATCTTTCCCTATAGGCTCTGAAATCTAGCTGCATGAATACTTAGGATTGTAGTCTAGGACAGACTTTCTCCCTGCATTGGGCATGAGATTCTCAAGGGAATTTGTGTGTGGAAGTGTGAGGCAGAGGGTGGGGAGGTAGGGAAAAAGATAGGAAGGGAGGGAGGGAGGGAGAGTTCTGGGCAAAGTAGATTTGGCTTCAGCCTCTGCCCTTTAGGAAAAAAAAAATTCTAATGGGGCTGGTTGAAAGCTGCTAGTTGTCCCCCCTTGAAATGATTAAAAGAGTAGTGAAGTTTTAACGCCTCTCTTCTCTTCTCCTTTTCCTATAGCTAGTGGGCATTTTCTATAAAGTTCCTCCATTTCTTTAAGCTGTTTCTAATTCCTGATGTGTTTCATATAAAACTATGAGAGCATAACTTTTTTGTGATACATGTTTGTATATTAATAGTGTGCTGAGGGAATTGCAATGAAGGAAGCCTCTGAAAAGCTCACGGTAAAGAAATAAAGAGACTGAAACTTTTCTTTCTGACTGTTAGTGTTGGCAGAAAAGGAAGTCTTTTCTCTCCCTTCTCTGAGGCTTCCCTCCACCCCAAACCAAACTGAAGTGAATGAGAAAAAAAGCCATTTTTTTATTTTATTAATTGTAAGCTTCTAAATAGCAGAAATAAATAAAGCAATGATTCAGTACCAGTTACCCCAGGCTATGGAGTCACGAATAATCAAGCTTCAGGTGTCTTAGAGCAGCAGGCATTTTAATGAATATTCTGGGCTTTGGAGTGAGGTAGAACAAACATGTAGATCTAAGAATGGTATGCCTTATGGGCCACCTGGTGAGAGGAGTAAAGTGTAGTAGGGGTTTGGGATGGGAAGTAGCTATGTTCTAGGATAAAAGCAAAACAAACAAACAAAAATTTCTATTGCAGGTACTTCCTCACCTAAACCTCTCAACCTTGTCAGCTAGCACCACTTGGTGGCTACACTTATAACATCTTTTCCTTAAAAGGCTCTCCAGCCTTCAAAATTAGAGAAGAATCAAGTCTCCCCCAAATAGAAGCAAACTAATCATAAACAGGGTGTACTGAAAGTTTTGCTGTAGCTTTAGTCTATTTAAGCTTAAATTTTATGATTTTGATAAGTTTATATCAAATTTTGATAAATTTGATAATTCAATTAATAGAGGGTCTTGAAACTAAGAATAAACTGTCATAGATAGGACAACCAATAGAAGAGTTTTTGAAGAAAGTAGAATGGTTCAAGAATCTGATGAAGAGAACTAGGAATGTATATGTGTTTATAGAATGTACATACTCAATTCTGTGCTTTCTATGACAAATTTCTTTTAGGCAGGGTTCATGGCTATGATATTTGCTATATCTTTATATTTCCCCATGTAGAATCCAAAACTTATGCATGGTTGAGTATATACGGTATTTCCCTTCAAATGGAGTATAAACTACTTGAAGACAAAATCTGCTTATTTTTGTCTTTTTAATAACTGGCATTTATATAGTGCTTAAAACTTTTTAAAGCAATTTATATATCTATGCACATATGTATGTATATATATGTTTATGTATATTATATATATATACATATATATAAAACACATTCACACACATACACATGCATATATATACACATATATAGTCATTTGAATCTCACAATTGTGGTGTTAACAGTGTTTAACAGTGTTATAACTTTAACAGTGTTAAAGTTATAAGTATTACTGTCCCATTTTATTGAGAAAGACAACTAAGGTTTTATGACTTGCCCAGTGTCACACTGCAAGTGAGTTTCGAGGCAGAATTTGAACCCAAGCCTTCCTAACTTCAAGTCTGGCACTTTACCCATTAAGCCATATTGCCTCTCTTATGTCTTTAGCACCTAGCCCAGTACTTTGCATGTAGTACCTGCTTAATAAATGTTATACTTAGCACAAAATACGTAGTGAGTGCTTAATCAAATTGTTGATATAATAGGACGTAGACAGTGACATAGCGTATACACAGCAGATCCTCGATAAATATAATTGTTGATGATGGCATACATGTGTGCATGTGTATGTATGCATACACATCCACGCCCACACCCTTCTCCATAGGTCATGCTTTTCAGTCATCATGTCTCATTTTAAAATGAAAGGACCAAAGTGCAGGAGCGTTAGAGAATCTTGGCATGTTGGGGAGGAAACATGAATAACACTACTAGAAGAAAACAAGATTTTAAATTAAGCTCTTTTTAATTTTGTATGTGAAAGCTGCTGTCATAACTATCCCCAAAATGAAAGTCATCAGAATGGGAAATAAGCATTTATATATGTTCGTAACAACCATGTTAGGTAGAGTACTATTATTGTCCCCATTTTACAGTTAAGGAAACTGAGGCAAACAGAGGTTATGGTTACACATCTAGTAAGTTATCTGGGGAGGCAGTATTTGAACTCAAGTCTTCCTGGCTCCATTCCAGTACTCTGTCTATCCACTGTACCACCTAGCTGCCCATTGGCCACAGGAATGTAGGTGATAAGGAACACATTACTCTCATTTGAAAAAAAAAACAGCTAAAAATGTTTTGCTGACATTCTAAATGTTGGTCAGGAATATTCCTCTTATGCATGCAAACATATCTACATTCAGACACACGTGGACAAGTCCCTAGAACACGCCTGTGTGTCATTGTTAAACAACAATCAGATTCACACACTGAGACCTGAGTTCCAGATTGTGTCCAGAGTAAGTGAAATTGAACAGAATCGAAATGAAACAACTGATATCACAGGGGCTTTCATTCTTCTGAAAGTGATTTGCCCACTTGGGTCAGTGTCTCAGCCCTCAATTGCAACATTCTTTAAAATTTTCTTCATTTTTCAGGTGGGACCTTTTACATCAGAGACCAATAGAACCCCCTGAAATTCATCGTATAAGTGAGCTGCTGTTTGAAGCACCCCTGAGTGCAACCTCCCAGGAGATAACAATAACATGCTTGTCTTTTCAAAAACCACAATGTGGCCAGAGCATTAGATTTAGGGGATGTTTGTGAGCTCCATTCCTGAAAAAGTACAGTGTGTTCTTCAGTTTCAGGAGGGAAAGAATTCCACTCTGAAACAGCTGCCTGTGTTCTGTCTAATCTCTCTGTATCTTCAGGAACTCTTTTCTGGTTTCAAACCTCAATGCTTGGGCTCACTAAGAAAAGAAACAATGAATTGCTTGATCCTTTGGGCAGAGCTATGTCAATACTGAGGTAAACCTACCTCTAAGATCTACCAAAGGAATAAATCAGCCCCAAGTCAGGTGAAGATGACCCAGTGGCAGCAGCCTCAACAAGGGGAGCTAAAGATTTTGTTTAATTTCCAAATTAAAAAGAAATTAACATATATAGATTCTGTGATGCAAACAAATGATATTCCCATCTTACCGGAGATCACAGTGGACATGATTGGTGCTACCTTTCTATAATATGATGATGTTATAATTTAATAATGTTCCTACAACTTCCCGTAAGTTCTTACCATTTGGAATTGTGCTGAGGTCACTAAATCAAAGCTGATATCGATACTTCTCTGATAGAAAAACAGAAGAAGGAGCACAGGAACAAAGATAGTTAGTTGATCCATAGATTGTATTGAAAAGGCATCCCTCCATTTGGGCTGTACTTATTAGTCAGTTTTAAGAGGGCAGTCCATCTTAAATAGGTTAACTGGTGCCACATTAATAGAAAAGCTATAACATGATAAACAAATATGACTTAATGCACCCTGCTTTGAATTCAGAGTTCATATGTATTCCAGACAAAAGGCCAAACAAATTTACAACACTTCATGCATTTCTATGGAGGAACATTTTTACTGAAGGATATGTAAATATTGCACTAATCAGAGGTTCTGGAATTCCAAATGCCACAAAAGGTTATGACCTGAAGCCCTGTTAATAGATGACTGAGGGCATAGACTAAGTCGTTTTGAATGACAGCTACCACAGGGTGTTTTGCATGAAAAATAACCTCTAATAAATGACCTCTGCTTTTTTCTTTTCAAATCCCTGACAGTAATGAATGTGGAAGGGGGAGCTTCATACACATCAAGTGTTATTTACACCTAAACACGGCAAAAAATGGAGTCTTGCCTGTGCGTTGACTCCACTTCACATACAGGAGAGAGTAAAGGGAGGGGGAGATGTTGGACTCTCTTTGCAAGGAAATCTTTCCATTCCAGGACTTCCCTGAGAGCAGCAAATAAAAGGAATGAAATAAAAACACATGCAAAGTTATTAAAACTAACATTGCTTTTTCTAAAGGACTCCTTCAGTTACAGACTGGATGTTAAATCTCTCGGAATGCTGATAAAACCTTTCATGTTTTAGCTGGTCTGTGACCTTTAGCTGGTCAGAGTTGTGTCTTTTCAGTGGGATGAGGATGTTTTTAGTAGCAGAAAGTCGTTGCCAATAGATGATATTTTCCTTTCAGCTGCTTTCCCAAGGCCAGAAACCACGGCAGTTTCTCCTTGATTTCAGCTGGGTCAGAGAAAGCAAATCTGCTCTAAAACAATGGTGGTTCTCCCCGCTGACTCACAATACCCATGCACCTTTGCCACTCACAAAATGTACTTTTGCTTTCATCTTTTTAAGACAGAGGAATTAGGAGTAGGGACGATTTTATTACAGTGTGATCCAGGCCTTCCTCCCATTTGTGCCCTTCAAGCATTTTCTGCAGGGCTTTGTCAGATTTGACTTTAAAAGATTTCAAGTCCCTGAGGCTCCCTTCTTTTCCTTGGGGAGGCTGTTCCACAGTTTTAGAGGATTGCAGGGAAATATCTTAGACTGTTTTGCTGTTCTCTATCCCTTTGAACACTGTAATCCTGCTATTTCTATTTAGGCCCCCTTGGGTCCACCACATCTCCCTTTGCCATCTTTAAAAGAGATGCTCTCCCCTTGGATACTTTAGCTGATTATTATAGGCCTTATTTCATTGTCCATGAGTTTTCATTTTTGCCCCATAGCTCAGTCCCTTCAGCCCTCAGATCCTATTTGCTGTATTCTTCTGAATTCACTTCGTTGTTGACCTCTTTCTGACGCTGAGGTTCATCAGTACAATTTTCACTTACAAGCTGCTTGTCCTTTTTTTTTGAGCTGACCTTGTACTTGTTAAAATGTTACAGTTAGGAATGAAATGGCCTTCTTGTTTTACATATTTATAAAAAAAAAACCAGCGGGGATAGTTTTCCTGCCTTAAACCTCTCCTCCAGTCATATGATTTGTGAATATATCAGAAGTGGCAGTAGGGAGGGAGGTAGTTTGTGCTTGTGGGCAGTGCTATATATATGAGGCCTTTTGGATTTAAAGAAGAGCTTTCAATTCATATGACTCTCATCTTGGGGGATGGGGGAGATCCTTTCAGCCTTGGGGACTCTGGAACGGATTTCTGGTAAGGCTTCTAGACAGTGGCTGGAACAAGTACAAAGAGAAGACTTATAAACCTGTGATGAAGCCCCTGCACATACCCACAGGGCTTTTACCTCTAGATTGTATACTCACAATACTCCATAGTCTGGCAAATAACTTTTAATAATTACTAGCCCTTAGGAATTCTATTCTGCCTATCATACCTGCACTGGTATTCACTAGCCTCATTACAAACTCCTGGTCATTTCCTCCTTCTTGTGCTTTCTAGAATGCCAGGCTAAATATAGTGTAGTGGAAAGAGTACTGAATTTAGCAATCTAAGAACCTGGATTCAAATCCCAACTGGATCTGCCTCTTCTTTTTTTGTGTTACCTTGAGTAACTTGTCTTTACCTTAATTTCATCAAAGAAGAAATAAAAAGGCCAAGGTCTCCCACTGCATCCAGGGCCATCTCCACTTATCCTGATTGATATCTGGACACCAGACCCAGATGGCTCTGGAGGAGAAAGTAAGGCTAGTGGCTTTGCACAGCCCTCTCTCACTTGAATCCAATTCACTTGCAAGTCATGGCATCTCCTCCCTGATGTCACGATCCTCTTCAAGAACAAAGAACAAACAACAACAATGTGGAATGATGGCACTAGATTAGACAATCTCCAAGACAAGATGATCAACCTTCTAGCTCTGAATCTATGGTCATAGAACCTCCACAAGCACCTGGCTGCATCTGTAGTAGATAGACTCTTAGGTATCCAAGTCTATGAGAAACATGAAAAACACACCAAATAGATGGGTAAGTAGGTATCCCTTCTACTTGTCTAGCATGTTACAGTTTGTAATATACTTTTACTTTATCCCCTTTATTCTCTTCTCAAACCCCATGAGGTAGGTAGGCCAGGTTCTATTGACTGCATTTTGTGGGTTAGTAAAATTAGTCTCAGACAAGTTAAATAAGTTGCCTGTGGAGATGGATAAATATTAGTATTGGAATAGGTTGAGTTTCTTTGGCATTGCTGGTCTGGTTTCTGTTTTTCACAAGTTTGCGTTGGTTTCTTTCAGAACTTGGGCACTGGGTCCTGGCTTGTTTTTAGGACTGATAGGTGATAGATAGCTATTCTTTCTAGCTATTTTCCCAAAGATTGGGTAACACTGAAACGATAATCCTATATATAGCCTAAAATGTAGCTGTGGTTTCTTTGGTAGGTTTGTGTTTTACTGTCTTATTCTGGGACTTCTAAAGTATTCCCCAACTTCTCTGACAGCAAGGAAACCTCAAAAGAATTTTGAAAAATTCATTGGCAATGTCCTTCTTTTATCTTTTATATGGAGTGGGTATATTTTGGATCTTTGGCTAAAATCTACTCTCAAAATCCCAAGCATAAGCCTAGATTTTGCCTTTTTTTTTTACATCTTGATTTAAATAAAGGAAGGAGGAGGAGGAGGACTGAGGCGGAAGGAATCAAAAGAAAGGAATGTTTTAATCAAGCATGCAGTCCGCTAGCATTGGTAGGACAGTTGATTAACGTGTATGCTAAAGGAAACTCATTAATTTCTTTTTTTAAAGTAGACATTTATTGAATACTCAATCAAAAAGAGCAGTGAGGTGGAGCAGGGAATAGAGTGCAGGGCCTAGAGTCAAGAAGACTCCTCATCCTAAGTTCAAATCTGGCCTCAGATGCTTAGTTATGTGATCCTGGGCGAGTCACTTAACTATGTGATCCTGGGCGAGTCACTTAACCCTGTTTAGCTCAGTTTCCTCATCTGTCAAGTAAGCTGGAGAAGGAAATGAGAAACCACTCATATCTTTGCCAAGAAAATGACAAATGGGATCACAGAGAGTTGGGCACAAGGAACAACAGTCAAAAAGGACATTATTTTTATTCATAAAAGCAAAAAAAAATCGTTGGAATGAATACATACATATATGCACATAACAGAATAGAATTAAAAACAAACTAAATTCTACTTTGAAAATACAAGCTTAAGAATTGAAACACAAGATGCCAAAATTTGTGGGTAGGCCTGGGCACACACCTGGTACTCCCTGTGCTTAATGCTTGTGATATAGACCTGCCTTGTTTCTGTTATAGCACGTTCACTAGGTTATTGCTTCATCATTTCAGTGTCCATATTTCTCTGTTAGAAATCTGGAAGGACATTTGACAGCCAATCTGTTTTAATCATTCACGAGCTGTGCCTGTAGGCTTAAGGAGATATTTAGCTCAATATGGAAGTTTAGGACACCTTGTCTCAGACTATATTTACAATTCAATGAACATTTATTGAGTGCCCATAGTATGCCTGGCACTTTACCAGGAGTTCTGGAGTGGTGATAAAAATAAGTTGCTTGTTCTCAAGAAACTTATACCCTAGCTGGCCACAGCTTCCTGATTCCTCTTATGGTTTTGGAAAGGATTCTTTCACATAAATAATCTTGAGAAAACTTTTATATACTGATTTCACACTTCGTGTTTTACCCATCTGCATTTTTTAGAGGAACAACAGAGTAAATAATATTTAAAGTCTCTGTGTTTATGAGAATTAAGGGTTTAAATATGAAGTTCTTTGCTTTGAAAAAAAAAACCTCACAAAAAACCAAGTCGACCATCAATTTGTGTGTGAACTGAGGGGCAGTCTGGCCTCTTGTGGGTTGAACATGAGCCTTAGACTTAGGAAGACCTGTGTTTGAATCCCACCTCAGAAGCGTATGAGCTACGAGTCTAGGCTTGTCCCAATTGCTCTGAACCTCAGTTCTCTCATTTCTGTTATTATC
The DNA here is from genome assembly GCF_003287225.1 of Phascolarctos cinereus. Taxonomy (NCBI): domain Eukaryota; kingdom Metazoa; phylum Chordata; class Mammalia; order Diprotodontia; family Phascolarctidae; genus Phascolarctos; species Phascolarctos cinereus. The sequence continues at coordinate 540,169,187 of NW_027555847.1, read as the reverse complement.
ATAATATTAGCACTTACCTCATAGAGTGGTTGTAAAGGCCAGCTGAGATAGTGTAAGTAAAGTGCTTTGTAAAATTTAAAGAACTATATACTTGTGAGCTCTCATTATTACAATACTTGTTTTTAAGCTGTTGCCCAGCCACTCACCATGCCACTATTGTGTGTGCTCAGGAAATGCTAACTCATTTTAACATCAGCCAGAATAAAACCCATTTTTAAGGCTAAATTTGCTGTGGAAACAACACAACATAGTCAAAATTCAAATATTTGTTGTTTTCAATTCATCCAGTCATCAAGCCTATCCCTTAGCATTGATAATTGAGAGTTGTAAATAAAATACATGTGTATGGTTAATTCTTTTTTCAGTGTGGGCATTTAAAATATCTTTTTTTGATTGTTCAGTTTGTTTTTCTTATTATCTAGGCCTCATATTAATTTTAATCTCTTATCTTAGATCCATTCCCCTTCTGGTTCCATCTATCAAAACAGTTTGCTTATTTGTGACTCAAAATGTATTTGTATGATTCCTGCTTTCCAATTACCCTTATAATGTATAATTCTATTGTACTGCTGTGGGTGCTAATTCATATGAAAAAGATAATTGAGTCTATTAGGAGGGTAATTTACACTGGCTATGAATAAATAGTACATAAAATAGACCCTGTAGTATCTGAGGCCAATAGAAATAAAATTTAGATAAGCCCAAAGCTCTCCTATCTACTCCTATCTCTCAAGACAGATTTGGTTCTGATCCTTTTCTAGTGGGGGTGGCAGGGATAAGGGTGGCCAAGAGAGATAGAGGAAGGAGGGAAGAGAAGAGATTTACACAGGGTTTCAGAGCAAGTTCCAAACCTTTGTCTTAGCTCCTGGCCCTCTCCAATCATGTGGCTTAAGAACTGACTGGATTGAGGAGGCAGATTTTTGTTGTCAGCAGGGCAGGTTTCTTTCCATTTGAAACTGGCCAATCCCTTTAAAAAGGGGCTAGTCTACCCTCCCCCACCGTTGACCATTTTGAAACCAGTCATAGAGCTTGGAAAACAGAAAGAATAGTTCTCCCTTCACCCCTCAAGGACAGTGAAGTCTTGATTAGACTACGGAGACTTTATCAAGAGGGAATTTAATTTTTCCTTTCCTCTCTTGTGTGTAAACTGACTAGACCAGAAATATTTTGAGGATCTCAATTGTGTAGGTAGGGCCACTTTCTGCACTAAAGTAGAGTACAACCCTGAACCGACCCTGTGGATGGTCTTCATGTATTAAGGTGAGGATAAGGATCACTTGATAGGCAATGGGCTGCTCCTGAGCTTTTCCAAATTTATGTAGGTTGGTGCTTCTAGGACAGATAAACAATTTGTCACTAGACTTCCCAGGTTGTTCAGACTTGCCAGAACTTGGGGTTTGTTGGCATAAGTTAAGGCCACTAACATCCCTTTATGAGGCAAGAGGACAGGACTTTAGAGAATGGCACAGGGAGTAACCAGAAAAATATAAGGCAGCTAGGTGACTTAGTGGATCGAGTGTTGAACTTGGGAGTCAGGAAGATTTTAATTAAAATTCTGCCTCAGATGCTTATTATCTGGATGACCCAAGGCATGTCACTGAAACTCTTTGTGCCTCAATTTCCTCGTCTATAAAATGAGTATTAAAAATAGCCACTACCTTAAAGGGTTGTCATGAGGATGAAATGAGATAACGCATGCAAAGAGCTATATAAATGCTATCATTCTTGTGGTGATGATGATGATGATGATGATGATGATGATGATGATGATGATGACGATGATGACATGCTTGGGCTTCTTTCTGGTTCTTTGTCATCTCTTTGCAGGAATTTGTATGTGTCTGAATCTTTAGGTGATTTTATATATATGTACATGTACATGCATATATATACCTAACCTATATATATAGGCATTTACATACATATATACATGTACCTATACATACACATATATTCATATAATATACATATAGAGACATACATACAATAGACATTAAGAACAGACATAGTCATATGTATATTCTTGATGCCTACTTCTCAATTTTGAGAAAGTCACATTTTGTTAAACAAAAATTATCCCCAGAATGGTACTTGCTAGTTCTTGTTAAATCTTTTGATCTTTTTCAAGGAAAAGTTGGGTCTATGTTGATATAAAACCCATTATAATGTTCTGAGTTGATAATTCACCTTTCTGAGTTTAAATCTGGCTTCAGATACTTACTTAGCTGTGTGTCCCCGGGCAAGTCACTTAACCCTGTTTGCCTCAGTTTCTTCATCTGTTAAATGAACTGGAGAAGGAAATGGCAAACCACTCTACTACCTTTGCCAATAAAATCCTAAAAGGGGTTACGAACAGTAGAATATGACTGAAAATGACTAAACAGTAACAAAGTAATCATAATAGTGAGCATTTATATAGTGTGTTAAGGTTTACAAAGCACTTTATATGCTATTACTTTTGATCCTCACATGTGAGGTAGGTGCTATTATTATCTCTGTTTTAGAGATGAGGAATCAGGCTGAGAGATTAAGGGACTTTTAAAATAGTATTTAATTTTTTCCCAATTACATGTCAAGACAATTTTTAGTATTCATTTTTCCAAGATTTTGATTTCCAAAGTTTTCTCCCTCCCTCCCTTCCCCTGTTTCTTAAATGGTAGGCAATTTGATATAGGTTATACATGTGCTATCACGTAAAACATATTTACATATTAGTCACAGTTGTGAAAGAAGAAACAGATCAAAAAGGAAAAAAAACACAAAAAAGAATAAAGTGAAAAAAAAGTATGTTTCAATCTGCATTCAGAATCTATCAGTTCTTTGTCTGGGTCTAGATAGCATTTTCCTTCGTGCGTCCTATGTGTTTGTCTTGGATTATTGTGTTGCTGAATTAAGGGACTTTTAGAGTCATCCAATTAATATTTGTCTAAGGGAGCATTTGAACTTAGGTCTTCTTGACTCCAACTCCAGTTTCTCACCACAGGGAGAAACTGGCATAGCTGCCTCTGCCTAGCTGACCTATCCATATTCCTGCTCCCAGCCTGGGGATCCACTCACTTTCACATAAAGCTGAAGACTGGAAGAAAGACAGAGGGGGCCTCTCAACTCTGTTTGCATGTGAATTATCAAACACAATGCAATACCAGCCCAGATTCCCAAAGCAAAGTTGAATTTCCTACCACTGGAAGGTGAAGCTTAAATTAAGTGTCTTTGATGTGGTAAGATGACTTTTGTGATGTCTAGCCATTGCTTACAGGAAACACTTTGCAAAGTACTTTCATTTTAGGCCTTGTCCGGCTGGTCATAGGCCCAAGGTACAATGTATTTACTCATATTCATCACTCCTTGGATTCAGTTTTTCTGGGAACTAGATAGTGATAGGGCTTTTTCACTTACACCACTTTCCTCTTTCTCTACCCCCTGCTTATTTTGGAATGCACTGATTGTGGGTTTTCCTTCCTCTTCCTTAAAATCATTGTAGCTTATCTCACATTGGTGGCAGTTTTCACACTTAAAAATTAGTAACAAATATATGGACTCCTTTACTTTGCCCTTGATGCTATAGGAGAAAACACCTCAAGACAGCCATTTCTATTTGGGAGGAGTTTTTCCAAGTCACAAATTAGCTCCTAGAATTTCTGATCTGTCTCTGCAGGTGGGACTTTGTTCAGGTGCCTCATTCCAAGAGACATTCAAGAAGTTTTGCTTGAGTGTGAAGTGTGGGAGAGATTTCTCATTTCCAGCTTCCCTTGTGGCCTTGACTTGGGTTTTGTTTTTTTGTTTTTGGTCCAACTCCATTTTGAATGTTAACTTATTAGCTTCCCATGTGACTATTCTCATCACAAATCAATTGATTATTTGATGATTAGGACTTTGGGGACTGGCTAATCACTGTTTGTATAAACTGCCAGATTCTTTTGTACTTGGCAGCCAATGAACGAGTTAGAGAAGCCCACCCGTTTCCAGTTTCAAAGGCTGACTTAATTGTATGTGAACAGAGATTCTGCTTAGAGCCTCTGTGGGCATCTGTGTGACCCTAGACTGATATAAATCTAGGCAGAGCTTTCCAAAGTAGTGCCTACTAACTTTGTGGCTTCTAATTATTATTTGTGAATGTGGTAGAGTGGAACGAAGACTAGTCAGAGAACTGAAGTTCAAATCTTGACTTTGCTGTTTTGATTTTTTTGATTCCTCATCTTTAAGTGATGATTTCGAAGAACCATTTCAGGTCTAAATCCTATGATTCTATGGGTTAGTGAACCTAAATTCAAACTCTTTGCTTGTTCCCATTTATTCAGTTCTGAACTTAAAAAAAAAAACAACAACCAAAACAGCACTGAGATTTCTCTGCAGTATGTTGGGGGTCCAATTTCTGTTATCTACAAATTGAATGTGAGTCTATGCTAGTCAGTAAGAAACAGACACATTAGGCTGATCTAACTATAGTACTTACTGATAGAATGGAACCATCTAGTGGAACAACCACTCATACGAGAAGGTTACAAGAGGTACATGCCCAACTCATTGCCACCTGTGTCCTTACTTTTGCATGATTTGGGAAAAATGTTTATACACACACAAACACACCTACATCTAGGCAATTAGCTCCACACAATGCCCTGGTTCTGTATGGCTTAGGATTATGAGGGTCTGTGAGGTTTTATACTAGGGAAAATGAAGGGAGGATGGCTCATGGTCATGGTCAACAGTATTAGTTTAAGACAGACAAATTCTAGCACCTCTGGGGACATACCAATTGTGTTCAAATCAGGGAAAAAAAATCCTACTTGTGTTGTTACAATCCCTTTTGCCCCACTATGTGTCTCTATCAGTCACAGTAGCTGATATTGCTGATCTCTCCCCATGGAGTGGGGTTGGGGTGGGTGGAAGCCTAGCAGGGGTATGGGGTAGGTGGAAGCCTGAGCTTAAGCAGCCAGCATTATTGTCCTTCAAAAGGTGGAGATAAATTTATTCTTTCATTCATACCCTTTCCCTTAAAACTCTAGTCCTTCTCTACTCCAGCTTACTTAGAAGCTGTCAATGGAGATAATTTTTAAAAAATCAGACCTATGATTTCATTGGTATAGAGATTTCCTTCTATCAATGCTGATCAGCAATTCAATCTATGACTTACAGGCTTAGAAAGTTTCCTGGACCACTCAGAGGCTAAGTGACTTACTTTGGGTTATACATTTAATAAGTGTCAGAGGCTGACCTTGAACTCCTGTCTTCCTGACTCTGAAGGTGGCTCTCTCTCTCCACTAGACCATGCTGCTTGTTGAAGTTCTAATGCTGCCACATAAATAGTCCTTTATTTTATTTTTTTCTAACTTACTCTGTTGGGTAACAATTTAACAATTTAGGTCTAGTGAGTAGAAAAGACTTCCGATTTTTCATTTTGCTACCGATTTAACCACTAGTGGGGAGGATGGCTGGGTAAATAATTTTGGTTCATTAAAAAAATGTTGTTTAATAGCTTTTTAAATGGCTAATGGACTTTTTAGTGGCATTCTCTCCATACTGCCTCATCCATCCCTGCCAACAAAAGCAATATTTTATATCCCATTTGCTCTTTGCCCACTAAAAATTGTACTATAGCACAGATTCAATGAAATCTGGTCTGATTTAGGTTCCACCATCACTTAGGAACCACAAAGCTTAAACTAGTAGAGTTTTGTAGCATTTGATTACTTTGTAAGGATATATTCCATGATGAAAGAAATCATCATATCTGGAACCAAATTGGAATGCCACAGTTTTCTAAGCCTTTCTACTGAATAATAAAAAAAAAGAAAGGAAAAGAAAATGGCTCACGACCTTACTTCCCAGAATTTTTCTTATAACCTGGTAATACATGGTATATCTCCAATTTTCTAGATTCTTTGAAGGAATATGGGAACATAATTGATTTATTACCTGTATAAATTGGCATAATCTATACTGTTTCAGTTTGTGTTTCACTATATAGATTCAGTCTTCCACAACCTGGCACCAGCATACCTCCGTACCTGATTTTATGGTTCTCCCTTTATACCCTCAATGACTAATTCAAATGCCACCCTCTTTTAACATCCTTCCCCTCCAAAGTCAGAGCATTCCATAAATCCATTATCATGGAATTTATCATGGAATATTGTGTCTTGTAGTTATTTATAACTGTCTTATCTTTTATTAGATTATAAACTGTGGTGACAGAAAGCTTGTATAATCTAAATGTCATCCATAGCACCTAGCACAGGACTCTTCTTGCCATGACAGGTGCTCAATAACTTTTCCTTAAGTGACTATATCTCCTTTATATGCCTATTTTTAAATTTATGTTGAAAGGCAATTGGGGTTAAGTGACTTGTCCACAGTCACACAGCTAGTAAGTATCAGGTATCTGAGGCCATATTTGAACTTAGGTCCTCCTGACTCCAGGACTATTGCTCTATCCACTGCACTACCTAGCTGCTCCTATTTATGTGTTTTTGTAACATATATGTATGTACCTACGAAGAATGGCAGAATCTGAATGGGAGATGACTTAAGAGACTACTAGTGGGAAGGAGAGCATTTAACCACTAGTGGGGAGGATATCTGGGTAAATAATTTTGGCTCATTAAAAAGTGTTGTTGAATGTCTTTTCAAATGACTAATGGACTTTTTAGTGGCATTCTGTTCACACTGCCTCATCTATCCTTGCCAACAAAAGGCAGGGATTCTTACTTGAATAAGAATCTCCATCATGAGAAATAGTTATTCATCCTTTGATCTCTACTTCAAGGACCTACTACCTATTAAAGCATTCATGCCATGGATAGCTCTAATTGTCAGAATATTCTTTAAAGTAAGCTTCAATGTGCTCTTGGCAACTTCCATCCATTATTCTTTGTTGTGCTTTTGGGGTCAAGTAGGACAAATGAAATGCCTCTTCCATTTCACAACTCTTCAAATACTTGAAGGGAACTATCATGTTTCCCCTTAAGTTTTCTCTTCTCTCTATAAATATACACATATGCATGGGATTATGTATACACAAACACATATCGTAGTCCTTGCTCAGATACTCTTTAAGGGCACAGTCACAAATGAGTTGTAGTTCTTTTTGCTTTTTTTGCTTCCAAATATCTTCATGGATTTTATGTTGAATTAATCTGAGTAAGCTTCTCTAGAAGTTCATCTAAATAGTTCATCACCAGAAGGTAAGTTATTTCCCCCCTCCTTATCAGAGTGCCAGAGAATAAATGACTCCTTTCTGCAACTGTTTATACCTAAAGTTTAGAAATTTTAAGAGTAGCTATCCCTGATAGCATATAGATAAAACAAAACTATATTTAAGGACCCAACTGAAAAAGATGACAATTTCTTAATTCTCCATATCCAGAATAAGGAAGTATAACTCATATTCTGCCCATTCCAAACTATGTAAAATTGGATTTTAAAATACCTTATTTAGAAGAGGATTGGATTAGAAATCAAAGTCTCTCCCAACTTAAAAGCTATATGAATCTGTGATGATTTGTTTAGAATGCAAATTATCCTGAGATAACTTTATAATGGGGCAGCTAGGTGGTGCAGTGGACAAAAGATCAGAGTTCAAGTTCAACCTCAGACACTTACTAGCTGTGTGATCCTGGGCAAGTCACTTAGCTCTGTTGGCCTCAGTTTCCTCATTTATAAAATGAGCTGAAGCAGGAAGTGGCATACTACTCCAATATCTTTGACAAAACCCCAAATGGAGTCATGAAGAGTTGGACATGACTGAACAACAAAATCTTTATGATGAACACAGCTGTTTGGCTATCTTCCGTTTTTTTTTTCAATTAACAAGTATTTTTTTTCTCTCTCCACCTTCCTTCTTCCCCAGCTCCCCCTTCATATAGAGAAGGTATGGGAGGGACCAAAACCCTTATAACAAATATGCATAATAAAGCAAAACAAATTTCCATATTGACCCTCTCCAAAAATATGTCTCTGTATCCTAATTCCATTGCCTTTCTGTCAGGTGGCAGGTAATGTTCTTCAATGTCCATCTTCTGGAATTGTGGTTAGTCATTACACTGAGGAAGTTCTTAAATCTTTGAAAGTTTTCCTTTTTCACAATGTTGTTATTGAAAAAATTCCTCTCTTGGTTCTACCCTTTTCACTCCGCATCAGTTCATACAAGTTGGTTTTCCATTGTGATAAAGGAACCTGAGGGAACTAGGAAAACGTAGGTAGAAGTTGCGGAGGGGCAGTTTTAGGCTTGATGTAAGAAAAGATATCCCAAAGTGGAATGGGCTGCGTTGTAAAATAGTGGGTGACCTACTACTGGACATTTTTTTTGTGCTTTTAATATATTTTATTTTCTCCCAATTACATGTTAAAACAATTAAATTTGTTTTTTAAATTTTGAGTTCCAAATTCTACCTCTTCCTCCCTCCCTCCTCACTCCCCCTCCCTGAGATGGTAAGCAATCAGATATAGGTTGTGCATGCGCAATCATGAAAGCATTTCCATTTAATCATTTGTGTACAAAAAGACTCAAATAAAAGAAAAAAGAAAGTGAAAATTAGCATGCTTCAGTCTGTATTCAAGCAATATTTCTTTCTCTGGAGGTGGATAGTATCTTCATCATTAGTTCTTTGGAATTGTCTTGAGTAATTATATTGCTGAGAATAGCTAAGGCATTTACAATTCCTCATTGTACGATTTTGCTGTTACTATGTACAACATTCTCCTGGTTCTGTTCACTTCACTTTGCATCAATTCATGTAAGTATTTCCAGGTTTTTCTGAAGTCATCCTGCTTGTCATTTCTTATAGCACAATAGAATTCCATCACAATCATATACCACAGCGTGTTTAGTCATTCCCCAGTTGATGAATATCCTTTTGATTTCTAACTCTTAGCTATACTGGAATTTTTTTTTTTGGTGAGGCAACTGAGGTTAAGTGACTTTCCCAGGGTTACACAGCTAGTGAGTATCATGTATCTGAAGCTGCATTTGAACTCAGGTCCTCCTGACTCTTGAGCTGGTTCTCCATCCATTGCACCACCTAGCTGCCCCCTATACTGGAAATTCTTAAGCAGATACTTGACAGAAATGTTTTAAAGGAAGCTCCACTTCAGGTCCAGATTGGATTAGAAGATCTCTAAGATCCCTCAGGAAAGCAAATGGATAGGGAATGGGTGGAAGCACCATTCTGGATCACTGAGAACTGGTAATGAATAAATGAATGACTGAATGAGGGTCAGTGAAAAAAACATTTAAGTGCTTACTATCAGCTACCATGGGACAGTTACAAAATAACTTTGTCTTTGGACTTTTAAATATATTTAAAATTCTTATTTGATATTCTTATAAAACAGTAGTACTAGAAAAAGAGGAAGAGGGGAAATGACTACTCGAGAATCATTCCAATTGTCTCTGTCTATGATTCTGTCATCTACTTTGTTAGCTATACCATCTCAACTTCCCTTTCCACCAACCATTTAATCTCTTTAAAGTACCTTGTTAGAACAACATCTAGAATCTTGCAAAGGGACCCTGAACTCCAAATTAATAAGTCAGTTCAACTGAATTAAGTAGATATTATGTTCCTGTCCTATGTACACACTGTTTTTGGTTAGGTAAGATACCAGATTGTCATGAGGATCAAATGAGATAATGTATATAGAAGAAGTGTAAACTTTAAAGTGCTAGGTAATTGAAAGTTATGATGACTATTATTGATTACAATATTGTATTTATCTCTTGCTGTCTCTCTCTCTCCTTCTCTAGGCTGCTAGATCCCTTCTGCTTTTAAATTGTGTGGCCCCACTTTTAGCAATGAGGATTCCAATTGGACAAGATGTAGATGTGGGAGACAGGCAACTACTTATTACTGTCTTTTAATATGTAAGGTTTTCCAATGTGTGAGCATCATGTGTACTCATATGCTCTAAAAGAGAAAAAGCATATTATCAACTGTTTTCCAGATACTGCATATAACCTAGTGATTAGATGGAGATTTCAAGAAAGTGCAGGTACTTTGAAATTACAAAGTCTTTTAGCAATTTGGGGACAATATTCTCCTGTTGGCAGTGTCAAGATTTAAAATGGAGCCGCATAAAGGCCGTCTTATGGGCTGCTGCCCCATTAAGACTTTCAATTATAAGCAACATTATAATGAGAAGTACAACATATGTGAATAGTCTAAACTGTGAAGCTACAATCAAGCAGGAGTCTGCATTGTCCTGCAAAGATAATTGGGATTGTCTGTGGAATTCTTTACCCCTCAAGAGACCTGCCTTAGTCTAACTATAGAATGCACAAGGAAATGATGCGAGACCGTCTTTGTATGAATCTTCAACCTATCTTATTCCGCAATCACATCTGTGATATCACTGGATAAAGGCAGAAGCTGGAAATTTTCCTCTCATTTCAGCTAGTCTCCCCTAATATGTCAGGCACTATATCTGTAGTAAAAAAGCCTACCATAGCAAAGCATAGATAGACAGGTAATTAGAAAGATGGAGTTGCTTAGAGGCACTAATTGTGATTATGTGACTAGATGCCTAAATCAAGAATTTGAGAGGCTTTTTAATGTACTTTTGCTTAGTTATTGTTCCAGAGAGTTGATTAAACGAAGTAAGACACAATTTGCAATCTCTCAATGACTTATGAACCCAATGTAATTTACCTAGTAATAGTTTTAGGAATGCTGATATCAAAGCATTTCCTATAAGTGATGCCCCAGTTCCTCAAAAAAAAAATGCTTTGTTTGCTCTCTTTGTTCAAATGTGTTGAATAGAATGGAACTGATTTGCATCTATTGGGGGTACTAGTCCACTATTCACCCACCAGCCAGTTGGGAGCTTTGGAGATCCAGCTACCTGTCCTAGAAGTTATCAAAAGTGGTTTTGTTATTTAAAAAACGAACAAACAATTCCAATGCACGTTACACAAATAGGGAAGACAAAAGCTGCTTCAAGAATATCTCTTTTGCCCTCTTGCTTTTCCCACTTTCTTTACTGATTGGTATGACATTTAGGATGGGTGCTCATTCATTATGTCAATTAATGGAAAAAGATCTCTCAGCCTTCATCTTTGTCCTGTACTGCTAGCATTTAGACTTTTCCTGCTTTTGTTTTTCATTTTTTTATGATTTCAGATTGCTGTGTTAGTTCTGTTATTTCCAAAACACTTCACCAAATGAGAAAGCGCTTTGTAAACAGTGAAATGCTAATTCGTAAGGTATTGTCACAGAACTTGGGTTAACTTGTGTCAACCAGCTGAGTTGATGGGCCTATGTTGGGGTGGTGTGGGAGGGCAGTGATGGCACAGAATTCCAATAGGAAATGCACTACATTTACAGAAGAAGAGATTGCTATGAACCTCCACTAGATCATAAAGTCTTCAAATAAACCACCACTGAATAAACTTTGGTATGTCTAGGCCAGGTGGCTTAGGCTTTTTTGCTGTTGTCTTCTGTATCCTTCCTTGCATAGCTTAAACAGAATACTTGCCTTAGCTTGGATTCCCTTTAAAGTTACAAGGTGAAGAACTATGGTTATTAGTAATTTTGGTGACTGGTCAACCCTGAAGGAAGTCTGTGTTGGTTAAGCTTCTTATCTATCAGTCGTATAATTTAAAATAAAAGAAAATCCTCTTCAAATTAAATACTTTATTTTGATGTGACAGAAGGGCAGACTAAGACATACTTATCAGCACAGATTTGAGCTTTTTAAATGGTTCTTCAGAACATTTGATGGAGTTCAATATTTAGTGTTTTCTGTTTTTTTTTTTTTGGAGTGGGGATAAGAAAAGGGGTAATGTATAAAGTGTATTTAACTTAGATTCTGGAGACCTACCTTCAAATCCTAGTTTCAAATCCTAGCATACAGAGGTTGGGAAAATCACTTAACCTTTTTCAGCCACAGTTTCTACATTGGTAAAATGGGTATATATAATAATTGTGAAGATATAGAACAGCATAATGGATAGAGAGCTGGCCTTAGAATGTGGAAGACCTGGGTTCATGTCCTGTCTCTAGTAACTCTAGGAAAGTTACTTAACCATTCAGTGCCCCCTGCAACTGTCTATGAAAATAAGCTGTGCAGAAGGTTCTGATTTGCTTTGGTAGAGAATTTCTTTAGTCAGGGAGTTCTCTGTACTGATGAAATCATAGGTCCAATCACTATCCCTAATATCTTTACTGTTTCACAGGGTTATTATGAAGAATGGGCTTTTTTTAGCCTTAAAGCTCTATAAACATGAAGTATTGTTATTATTTTCACTTGCAGGGCTCACCCTATGACCTAGGTAGGGAATGGTAGGAGTGAGGATGGGTGTGAAATTAGCCCTGGCTCCAGCGTCCCTACCTATATGACTCCCCTCAATCAAACCACCTTATGTCTCTGTTTATCTTTTTTAAGGGAGGAAACAATATGTTATTCCCCTCTTAAGTAGTTTAAAGAGATTGAATGGCTTAAAGAAAGGCTGTTATGGGATAGCTAACCATGTTTGGCAGAGTGAGGAGCTCATAAGATACTTACAAATTTCAGCATTGGGTTTAATCTAAGTAGTTGAGATGTAGTAGGGATAAATATAAAGTCTTTCACCTGGTTTACACAATGACCACAAAGTATAAGAATGGAGATTATGGTTAAACCAAAGGACTGACAAGCTCTGGTCATTTTACTATATTAAAAGCTCAACAGGGAGTCAATATTGATAATGGCAGCTAAAAAAACAAAACTAAACTAAAAGCAAATGTGATCTTGGGCTTTATTAAGAGAAACATGGGTTTCAGAAATAGATTTTGGGAAGGAAATTGATAAACTGGAATGTATCCAGAAGAAGAAAACCAGAATAGTGAAGGCCCTTGAGTTCATGTCATCTTAGGATCACTTAAAGTAATTAGAAGTATTCAGGCTGGAGAAGAGAAGATAAGGGAGGATGATAGCTGTCTTCAAGTGTTTGAAGGGCTGTTACAAGGAAGAAGGATTAGATTTGTTCTGCTTGGTCTCAGAGAAGAAGAATCAGAAGCAATGGGTTGAGCCATTCCCAGAATTCCCAATAATCCAAACAAAAGAGACAAATGTAGGCTTCATGTACACCTTTTTTTACTCAGTACTTCTCTATTTGGCTTCTGACCTCATCGCTCAACAGAAATTACCCTCTCCAAAGTTACCAAAGATCTCTTAATTGCCAAATCTGACATTCTTTTTTCTTAACCCTCATCTTCTTGACTTTGCAGCATTTGACTTTGTTGACCACTTTTCCCTTTCTTCTTTTTCCTTCTTGGATTTCCTGAGCACTGCTCCTTCCTGGTCTCTACTTACTTGTCTTACTACTCTTCAGTTTCCTTTGCTGGACCATCACCCATACAAAGCACCCTTCCTTTGGGCATGCTCTAACATTGTGTCCTAAGTATCCTTCTTTCCTTCCTTCCTTCCTTCCTTCCTTCCTTCCTTCCTTCCTTCCTTCCTTCCTTCCTTCCTTCCTTCCTTTCTTCCTTCCTTCCTTCCTTCCTTCCTTCCTTCCTTCCTTCCTTCCTTCCTTCCTTCCCCCCTCCCCCCAAGAGTTTAATTATGTTTACTGACTATATACTAACTAATTTCTATGCTGATGACCTCCAAATTTATTTGTTTAACCCTAGACTCTCTCCCACTTCAGTCCCATATTATCTTTTGGACATTTTCAAATTGGATGTTTTATAGACATCTCAAATTCAGCATGACTAAAACAGAAATCATTACCTTTCCTCCCAGCTCTACCTCTTTCAAACTTCACTTGAGAATGCCAGTGTCCTACTGGTCATTCAGATTTTCCACTTTTGAGTCTTCTTCAACCTTTCATTCTCCCTATCTCACACACTCAATTATTTATTGATTCTACCTCTGCAATGTCTCTTGTACCCATTTCCTTCTTTTTCCTTACATATCCACTGCACTACTTTAGGCCCTTGCCACCCCTTACCTGGATTATCTCAATAGCCTAATTAATCTTCCCGTTATAAATCCTTCCCTCTTCAAACCATCCTCTAATAGACTGCCAAAGTGATTTTTCTAAAGCACGGTCCTGACCATGTTAATCCCCTACTCAGCTAATGTCAGTGGCTCCTCATTAGACCAAGGTCAAATGTGGGCTCCCCTGAATGGCACTCAAAGCCTTTCACAACTTGTCTGCAACCTACCATTCCAATACTGTTGTACATTTCTCCCCTTCTTGTATTCCATAGTCTGGCCAAATTACCTCTTTGCTGATTCTCACACATGACACTCCATTTCTTCTATTTTTCACTCTTAGATTGCATTCCTTCTTCACCTCTGGCTCTCAGTATCCCTAGTTTCTTTCAAGGCTTGTCTGAAGTGCCACTGTCTCCATGAGGACTTTCCTGAACCCCACAGCTTCTGGTATTGTACCTTAAAACCTATACCTTTGTTATTTTGTGTGCATATATATATACACACACACATATGTATGTATGTATGTGTGTGTGTGTGTGTGTGTGTGTGTGTGTATGTGTGTGTGTGTGTTATTTTTGCTGATGGAAGTAACATCTTGGGGATTGGTTCCTTTTTTAATTTTAATTTTTATCCTGTGCAGTAGAACAGTGTGCCTGGCACATAGTAGGCATTTGGCGAATGCTTGTTAATTGACTAAGTAATCTGTGTCTTGCCTTCTAACTCTAAAAAGTCTCAATTTGGTTGTGACTGACTTCCTGTTGGAAAAGAACCTACTTGTTTTGTGAGGTCAATTTAAATTTAAATTGATATGATGAGCTATCAAATGTGTTTCTTAGATAAATGATAATTACAGTTGTTCAATGAAAAGACTGAGCAGGTCATCATCATTTCTTTTGTGTGACTTTGTATTATGTTCAATAGTTTTTTTTTTCTATTTTTCTTTTTAAAACTACGATTTATCCACTTACTCTCTCGGTACTCTAGGCAATTCGCTAAGACTATACGTAAGTTGCAGAAAAGGTGCTGGCCTACATTACTGGAGAGAGAGTTTCTTGCCCTGGGAATTTCCTATCTCAATGAAATCACAAGTCCAGTCCACATCCCTATCCTCTGATTACTATGCAAACTTTGGTATTTCTATGAATTCTACTTCTCTCTATGACCCAAAATCCAAACAGTACTTTCCTTTTCCAGTAGAATTCATCATGGAGTTCAATATTAGTAACATAGAATTTTAGAAGCACATATACATTTATCACATGAGTTAAACACTTTCTGTATACACACATGAGTTAAACACTTTCTGTTTACACACATACACACATATTCTGACATAGTGATTAGAGTATTAGATTTGGAATCAAGAAGATCTGGGTTTGAATCCTGCCTCAGATACTTATCACTGCTGTGATGCTAGGAAAGATGTTTTTTCCATCTGATCCTCAGTCTCCTCATCTATAAAATGGGGATAATAAAACCACCAATTTCACAGGCTTGTTGTCAGAATCCAAAGAAATAATGTGTGTAGAGTGCTTCATAAGGCTTAATACACTATATGAATGTGAGCTATTACTATCATCATTATTATATTAATGAGCAAGAGAGAGAATGTTGTGTTTATGTGTGAGTGGGTATATTCACATACACAACACACATTTGCCCAGCCATACCCTGACAAAGACTTCCATTTGGTTGAACTTGGCAGTGATTCTGAAATGTTGACAACTGTCAAATTAAGATCACCCAAGCCATTTCACAGGCTCAAATTTGGATGCAGGTCTCAGAACAGAAGGAGATAGCTACTGGCTACTGCCCAACTGACTTCACCATCTATCATTCACTTAGCTATGCTTTCTGCAATGAAGCTACATAGAGGTGATGAGTTAAGGAAGGTCAGGTTGCATCTGTACAAGTTACTAACTTCATATTTTCTTTGATTTAAAGGAAGCAAATAGATTTAAAAAATGAAAATATACAAGGTTGGAAAGTTTGTTTAATTTCTATCTCTCTCCTCCACCACCTACACACAGCACGTGTTCTTTCCTTATTTCATTTTCCCTCCCCCCTCCATCTATATTTATACCTGGAAAAAACCTGGCTATTTCCAAAGCAAAAAACAGACAGAAGTTTTAAGGCATTTACATGATTTGAAAAAGTCCCGAGATGCTAGGAGTTAAACTTTGGACTGGGAAACACTATTCTTTGTCTGTTTTGGACAATTTTTTTTTCTTTTTCCCTATTGTTATATTTCAAGACTCTGACCACTTCTGATGGTGAGTTAAAATACTAGTTAAACAATTCATGTATGTACCATTTTCCCCTGGACGGTAAGCATGTTGAAAGCAGAGATTAGCTCAGCTCTGCTCCATTTATAGCACCGGTCTAGTGCCTATTACAACACCCCTGCATGTGGAAAGTGCTTAATAAATACTACTGGTGCAGTCTAAATAAACTGAAGGACTGGATGGATGAAAAACAGTGATTATGTTGTCAGGAATGCCAGTCATTCATCCCTGTTGGAATCAATGGTAGCTTGGAATTTACTTGCAGTTTACAAAGCATTTCTATGAAATAATCCTATGAAATAGTTAGCACAAAAGTGAGTGGTCCCATTTTACAGATGAAGAAACAGAGAAGTGGGGAAGTTAAGATAATTGCTTACCATTATACAGCTAGTAATTGGCAGGCTTCTGACTAAAATACATGCAAATCTCTGACTCTAAGGCCAAAGTTCTTTGCATTCTATCAAGCTGCTTATCATGTTTAACATGGAGAAATAAGATAGGTTTTTCTAAAATGTGGATAGATAGTACATGATATCTACAATATTCTTGATAGACTTTCCTGTGATAATTTTTTGCTAGTCATCCAGTTTTTCATTGTACAGTCTATCCTAGTGATGCTTGGGGAAAATGACATGCTATGTAGTGTTATGGAAGGTCATTGATCATTATCCAAAGTTTTAAAAATTATGCAAAAAACTATCTAGGAAAAATTTTCATGAAACTTAATAATTGTTTTTTTAGATTCCTATTTGGAAAGGTCCACAAAATTCCCTGCATCTCATTAGTGGATTTGTACCACAGGGTAGACAGAGATTAGACTCTTAACTAAACATTGGGGTCTGATTTAAATGTTAAAGCAAGTAGATTTGAAGCTGCAAAGCTGCTGATTCTATCCTTAATGTGTTACAATCAACTCATAGGCTCTTAAGGTTCTCAAAAGCATGTGCTTTCATATGCTGTCCCACCTTCAGAGCAGTGTTATAGGCTCATCTTCTGTGTTAAAGGAAGTATTTGTCAGTTTAGGCCAACCTTTCCTAAATTTATTGGAATATCTGTTTGGTCTGAATATGATTTGATTTGATTTATATACTGTCTATACAACACCAGTTTACTTAGTAGAATTTAGTACAAATTAAATCGAATGACTGATTTTTGGCTTATGTTGTATAAAATAAATGGTTTCATTCATTCCCTATCCTGACTGTCAGTGATGCATAGACAGAAATGTGAAGACTGAATATGTTTATGACAGAGGACTTTGGGTGCCTGTGATCATGATGTGGTTCAGAGACATAAATAGCACAGAGCTCACAGGGCCTTGCTTTAGGGTTCTGACATAGGACCTCAAATTTATAGACAATGGAAGTCATTTAGTATAACTCTTTCATTTTGCAGAAGTGGTAATTGGGGCTCAGAGAGACTAAGTGATTTGCTCAAGGTCACAAAGGTAGTAAGTAGAAGAAGTAGTTTTCTTCCCCAGCTCATTGGACTCCAAATCATCATTAATCAATCAATTATCAATTATATATTAAACAATTAGGTGTTAGGCACAGTGCCAGGTGCTCAGAATACAGAGATAAAATGAAATCATCCCTGTCCTCAAGGAGCTTACATTCTACATGAAAAATATAAATATATTAAAATATCTAAAATAAATGCAAGGTAATTGCATCTAAAATGGAGCCATGTGGGGTGGGGCAAAAGGGAGGAGGAAGAAAAGGAAGGCACTAGTGGCTAGGGGAATCAGGAAAGAATCCAGCAAGTTCCCATCATATGGTACCACTACTACTTGGTGTTATATTCTTCCCCTAGGTCAGAGGGGGTGAGAGTCTGACTGCCTCTTAAACAATGGTGACTATATCTGTGGTTTGACTTCCCTTACTGCTTATCTCTTTAACTCCATTGATATTAAGCTCATTTATCTTCTCCTCCTTTAAAATCTGTCTTGTTTCTTCATTAGAGCTCCATTCTGGTGCTTTATCATGGTGTGAGGTTTACCAAAAATTTATATGGGAATTAAAAAAGACCTTAACTAGAACCTGGACAAGACTCATCTCTACACATTCCCAGTATGTAACCAGCTAATATTTGTTTGAAGACCTTAAGATGTGGTGGGAGGAAGAGAGGGGGACCTTCCAAGACAACTTTCTTCACTTTGGGATATTTCTATTATTTGGAAGCTTTTCTTTACCTCAAGACTATATCTTCCTCTCTACAACTTCCAATCCTTGGTTCTACTTCTGCTCTCTGAGGCCAAGGAGAACAAATCTAATTCTTCTCCTGACAGCTTTTCAGACACTTGAAGATATTGATCACCAATCTCACTCTGGGCAAGACCCAGAGCTTCATTTCTAAAACAAGTCAACATGGTATAGTTTCCACATCTATAAAATAAGGCAATATAAGTGGATTTTGGAATCCTGAGGAATTCAGGATTATTAATTCCTAGTAAATAGAGATGTTCCAAAGTAGAATGAATTTCTTTGAGAATAATGGGCTCCCCTTCTCCTTGGAAGTCTTCAATCAGAGACTGGATGTCCATTCATCAAGTATGTTATATCATGAATGAAAAAAAAAATTTATACTTCAGTCTTCATTCAGAGTTCATCAGTTCTCTCTCTGGAGGTGGATAGCATTTTCCATCAGAATTGTCTTGGATCATTGTATTGATCAGAGTAGCTAATTCTTTCTCATTTGATCATTGTTAGGATATTGCTGTTACTCTGTGAATGGCTTAATTCTTTTCAGCAATATAATGATCCAGGAAAAATTCCAAAGGACTCATGATGGAAATGCTATCCACTTCCAGAGAAAGAATTGATAGAGTCTGCATGCAGATCAAAGAATAGTATTTTCACTTTCTTTTTTTGTGCTTCTTATCGTTTGGCCTGTTTCTTCTTTTACAATATAACTAATACAGAAATGTATTTTACATGATTGTGCATACATAACCCATATTAGGAGATGATTTGGAACTCACATTTAAAAAAATGAATGTTAAAAATTGTCTTTACATGTAATTTGAAAAAATACGATTAATAATATTGCTGTTACTATGTACAATGTTCTGGTTCTGTTCACTTCATTTTTCACGAGTGCATGGAAGTCTTCCCAAGTTTTTCTGAAACCACCCTGCTTGTTATTCCTTATAGCAAAATAGAATTGCATAATAATCATATACCACAACTTGTTCAGCTATTCCTCAATTGATGGTTGGGGGATACCACTTTGGATGTCACCTATCTGTGTTCTCAAAGTGTAAAATATTAAAAATAAAACAACATTTAAAGATGACAAGAACAGCTGCAACAACAATAGCAACAAAACAAAATGTCATATATCGTGAAAGTCAGAATCTTAAACTTACTGGAACTCTGCCTCTCCTGGATCCTAGGACTTGCCTCTTTCCTAGGGAACATGGCTCAGGTATCTGTACCCCATACCTCTGACACCTAGTGGCCTGAGCCTGTGTGTGTATATGAGGGTATGATTCTCTGCTCTCCTAACCCTCCCTTCCCATGGGACATGTAGAAGCACCCAGCTCCTCTGCTCTCTCAACAACCTGTTCCTTCCATGGAAAAAATTAGGGGATTAGGGATGAGGGTTTCTTGGTAGAGAACTTGAACCTTGGTCAGATGGGAGGGAAAATATTCTGAGTTAGGAGTCAGGAGACATCATGATTCCTCTGCTAAATGCATATATGTTTGAGACAGTTGACTTTGTCTCAGTCACTCAATGAATAGTTATTATACTGCACTAATCAGTGGAGAAGATGCTCCCTGTTCTCAAGGAGTTTGCTGTCTGGTAGGAACAATGAGACGTGTATGTGGATAAAAGGGATATAGTAATCCATTAAAATATACATTCACAAAGAGGAGGACGAAGTGCTGAGACAGCTGAATAAGGAAATAGGATTTCCATTGGGTAAGGTTTCAAGGAAGAAGGTGAAATTTAAGCTAAGCTTGAAAGGATGTGCTATCTGTAAAATGGAAGGTATGATAACACTTGGCCTAGCCTACCTCATACAGCTATCTTAAAGATAAAGTGGACAGAAAAGGGATCTGGAAATGAAAAATGCCACATGAGGGCAAGATGGTATAATATTAATTATGGTTTTTGAAAACAATTATGAGAAGTAAGTTGTATTTAAAAATTATATGTGAAAAATTCAGTTAAGTACCTAGGTGAAAATAAATTCATTTAGAGAAAGGATCTCTGTGGGGTCAAAATGAATATGATAGAAGAGAAGGAATTATATTACTTGCTTTGTCTAAATAAACCTCCCTCCCTCTGAGTGTCCATGTCCTAGAAATTATCAAAGAACTGAATTCTATAAATCTTTTATTTTTTTTAGAGCAACTTGAAACCATGTAAATCTAAAGTAAGCTCTAGGAAGAGACATAAAAGGGAAAAATGAACATGCATCTGCCCTTGTCTTCCATACTGGGATTCCCTAGGGTCCCAAGCCGACTCTCCAACTGAGAAAATCTGGCTACCATCTTTTCTGTATATCACATGCTGCCACTGTTTAATTCCCTCTCCTCCCCAGCCCCATGGTTCCTTTAATGTAAGGTCCAGGGATATTGCCCTGAGTGATGTCAGAAAGGACCTTTAATGTATAAGCTTAACCTAATGGGTGCCCCATACGATTTAAAGAAAACAAATTATTTCAAAATTCTAGTCTCCATGTGGGAGGGAGAAGCTGGCAGCTCAGTGAATGGTATGCTGCAGCCAAGTAGGAGGGGGAAAAGTTAGAGCAGTTGCATTAGTAGATCCTGGCAGCAGTTATCAAAATCCCAGATGTCTCTTTGCTGATGTATGAGTAATGACATGGCTTGATGTTTATGGACAGCTTGTGCTCTCACAGAGAAGGTGTAAGGAAGGGCTGTCACTGTCTCCTACCACAAGATGTCACTAGCACTGCTCCAGTGCTGAATGTGTATTGACAACATGTCGCTGCTCATATTATTAGCAGAGTTGCCTTTAATTTTTTTTTTATACATAGCTCTGTAGCTTCTTTATTGAAGGTGACGATACAAGGGAAAGGGATAAGAGAACCTTTGCCTCTTTTTTTGTCTAAATACTGTTGAGTTGTTGTAACATTTAAAAATGTTTCTGTATCCTGGAAAGATAAGAAAGTTAAAAAAAAATAGGAGAGAAATAAAGATATGAATTAGCAGAGACTTGTACCAAAATGGATTATTGAAGTATATGTTTGTCCATAGCACTAATCACATAGCAAACTGTGTTATCTCATATCCTAACTCATCTAATCAAATGTATACCTGATGTCATATAACTTCAGAGTATGGTGTGGAGTTTAGCAGAGATTTTTGTGTTTAAGAGAGTGCTGAATTTTTTTTTCTAAAGGGATCAAATTCGATATTATTATTATACATATACTAAATAAATCTCCATTAAAAGGCTCTCTGTAAAATTTCCAAGGTTGTACCAAAGAATCTCCCTCCCCTTCCACTTTTACCTTCTTCTTCTCCAGTCCTTCTAATAACCCATTTTTAAATTCATCAAATTCAAGGAAAACAATGGCTCAAGCATAGTTTTTCTAGAAAGTGTAAAGAAGCAATTCTGTGGTTTAACAGCTGTGCCATTTATGAGGGATTTGAGTGTAAAACTCAGGCTCCAGCCCTGGGCTGGTCGGTATCTTTCCCAATGTAGGTAAACCCGCCAGCTGCATGATGGAAACATTGGAGGTTAACGATATGTCTTCTCGTTATTTCCCTCTCTGTATTATAAATCACACTCTCCTGAAGCGCCTGGATCTTCTTTCACACTTACAACCAACCCATGCTTTAAAGTCCGTCTTTAAAACTGATCACCTTGACAGGGTAGATAAACTTTTGGAAAAATGGCTGCTTGTTTATCTGTGTATCTCTCTAGAAAAGGGTGCCCAACGGCTTACATATTTATACAATTGGCATGCAA
Source organism: Phascolarctos cinereus (assembly GCF_003287225.1). Taxonomy (NCBI): domain Eukaryota; kingdom Metazoa; phylum Chordata; class Mammalia; order Diprotodontia; family Phascolarctidae; genus Phascolarctos; species Phascolarctos cinereus. Next base: position 540,147,042 of record NW_027555847.1, on the reverse strand, counting down.
ATTGTCAAGCAAGGTATAGGGTAGGGTCAGAGCTAAAGAACCCATTTCTAATTTGGAAGAGAATTAAAAGCTTGAAGGTGGTGATAATAGAAGAGAGCTGCAGCTTGGAAAAGAGAGAAAGACTGAGATGGAAGTGAGTTCAGATGAATATGACCAAATCCCACAAGGCCTCATCTAATTTGGAGAGCAGACTTACTTAATGTGCATTCTTTTAGAAACTTACCCAACCCTCTCCATTCAGGCTGATAATTTCCTGAGATTATCATTTCTTTTGAGACACTTTAGCTCATCCTAAGTTGATAAATGCCCAGTAGACTCCCCCCATATGGCATTTGCCAGCTGTTTTTGAACTTTTATGAACAGTTCAGTCATAATTTGAGATTGATTAAGATTCATGTTACACAAAAATAATCTACAATTCTTGTTCAACCTTTAAAGCATACTTTTAGATCCTATATATTTGTGTATACACACATAATATTTGTTTGGGTGGAGAAAATCAAATTATATCAGTTAGGAAAATATATGGTACAACTTAATGTAAATGACATGTTTTACTTTTCTTTGCCACAGTGCAACAAATTAAAAAAAATACATTATATAAAGGCAATCCAATAATTTCCTCCTTTTCTCTATTCGTAGTCTCTATTGGCACTTATCCTCATGATGTACAAATTACTTATATAAGTTTCATGGGCTCTTGTGTTCTGTTCTGGTACAATTCAATAAATTATAACTGCAGTGAACTAAATAGTACTCTTGAGGCCACCAAGAGTTTTCAGAAGTGGACCTAACTTACAACCAAAAAGTAGCCTGTGTATCAGGAGAGTATGATACATTCATTCAATAAACACTATACCTTCTATTCCTTCCACCACTCTATATTAATAGAAATGGAAGGGATGGAGAATTCAACCTATAATATTTGATGTGGAATTTTTGTTCTCTCTTTTCTCCCCTTTCATATAAGTGTGAGTCTTTTACTAGGCAGTAGTACTAGTAGTCCATAATCTCAATGATTGTTTGGTCGAGGAAGGAGAAAAAGGATTGATATAAGGCCTTTTTTTAGAAAACACACGTTTTCTGGTTTTAGTCTCTTATTATTAAATATTCATTTGACTAGATCCTGTTAGTGAATGTGGACTCTAATTCAGTAACTTGGGATAAAGACTAGGGATCCTAAAATAATTTGTGTGCATCTTTCTCCTACCCTTTAAATTTATCTGTTGGGGTTTTTTTTCTTTAGCCCCCTGAGAAATTCTACAGAACAAGATGTTACACATGGTAGGAGTAATTTTATAGACTGTGAGGCCTATGATAGACCCTAACCTAAGTAGATTAGCTTTTCCACAAGTTCTTCTTACTGTGTTATGATGGGGTACCTCCTTGCACCAAATCAATCAATCAATCAATTAATCAATCATCAGACAATGAAAATTTAAATGTGAAAACACTGTGATTGCTTTATGAGGAATGAATCTCATCTATCAGAATGAAAATGAAGTAATCAGCAGAATGGATGAGTCACACCCTAGCAGTCTGTCCACTGGTGGTGGAAGATTTTCCCTGGGGAGTTGAAGATTCCAGTTCAAGTCAAGCTCCTGAGAGGGAATCAATCTTGGGTGGAGGAAGAGAGGGAGAGAGAATAACTCACTCTTTCTCTCCCCACCCTCACCTTCCTTTGACCATGCCATCAGAAAGAAGGGACCAATAGGATGCTTCATCTGACCTGGAGCAGGGAAAGACCCACCAAGGAGAAAAGATGGACATCCACTGACACTCATTGACAGATTCAGAAAAATAACAACCAGAGGAGGTAAGGGGCTTCAACGCATGACATTTTGAATCAGAGAAGAATGCTAGCTATAGACTCAAGAAAGGGCTTGCAGTAATCAGAATTGTGAGTTTACCCTTTGAACACACATTATCTACATGTTTGCCTTACTGCCAATGTGTTCTAAGCTTAATCCCATTCTTTCTCTGAATTTTTTATGTACTTATGGAAGAGACTCTTTTCTTATTGTACCACCTTGGTAAATATCCCTTTAAAATGTTAATTAATTCTGACGGATAATCATTGGGGGAGCATGTTATTTGGAGTCTGTGAACACCAGTACCAGAAGCCACAGTGACCCTCAGAGTTGCCCAGCCATAGAATCTTGAAGAATGAAGTAAATAATCAACTACACTCTTTAGGTCTGGCTCACTAATGTGAATGGGACCTAGGGAAGTAGCTTTGGCAGGAGGCTACTCTTAAAAGATATTGAAACTGTCCTTGAGATACAGCTGGCTCACTGGACAAAGGTTGGAGCAGTTGACATAAATTTTTGGTAACCTACGGGAATAAGATGTGTGCTCACATCGAGGCAGGACCCTTCAGACTTCATCTAACTCTCGTGGCTGCGGGAGTCACTGCCCTTTGCCCTACTAAGCAGGCATATTTGGAGGTGGGGCAGGACTACATAAGCTAAGTTCTATGTCCTTGTTGTGTATCCTTCCTAGGTGATAGCGACATAAACCTCCTTGTATATACTGTGAGATGGTTTTTCATGTGTTTAATTTCTTTGGATTTCTGAACCTGAAGCAGCAGACTGTTCTGAATCTGGCCTCATTTGCAGCATTATATAAGCTCTTTACAAAATCTTTCATTTACACACTGCTGGGGTTACAAGTACATGATGCAGAAGATAAATAGCATGCATATTCTATGCCAGTGTTAACCTAATGCTAACCGAAAAAAAAGCCCCTGCCACTTTAGGTGGACTCATTACTCCTTGAGAACATGACACAATTTCCATTATTTGAAAAGGACATAGATGAGTCACAGAGGATGAGAGAATGGATAGGCATTGATGTGCCCTAGTGGCAGGAGAGCCACCATCAATGGGGTTACAGATCCCTGGAAGTATTGAAGGCATGTTCTGATTGGACAGAAGAATACCAGTAAGCATTATGTCATAAATTGGTAAGGCACTTTGGAGTCTTCCACTATTATTTCCATTGATCTTCACAACAATGAGGAAACGAGGAGATGCATGGTTAAATGAATTGTCCTAGCCAACATGCTAAATAAATGATCTGAGGAGCCAGTTATCCTGATGCTTGATCAGGGTTGGGGCACTAAGTTGCCTCTTTTAATGGGTTTTTGAAAAGAAATATCCTCAAACTTTTTTTTTTCATAGATAAGGTATTTTATATTCCCTTTAGGCTAGCAAAATATATTAATAACAGGGTTAATGAAACTGAATCTTGTAGTTAGAAGGAATCTCAGAGGTAATCTATTCTATCCCATATCTGATGAGGCAGTCTTGTTTGCAACATCCCTGGAAAGTGATCATTTGGCTTCCACTTGAGTATCTTCAGTGATGGGAAACTCATTAGCTGATGAGGCATCCTTTTCTACCCAGGGAAAGCTTTTGTAGGAAGATTTTACTTAATATCAAGTGGAAATCTGTCTCTCTGCAAACTTCAGTCTGTTCCTAGTTCTGTCCTTTGGGCCCAAGCAGAAAAAAACCCAATCACTCTGGCTGCTGATGAAGAAGTGAGTTTCCTCAGTAAAACGGGGATAAGAATCTTTATATTTCCTGCCTTTCAGGATTGTCATGAATAAAATACTTTGTAAACTCTAAAGTCTTCAACAAGAGGCCTTTCCCTGTTATCTTTAATATTAGTGTGTTTCCTCTGAGATTATGTCCAAGTTATCCTGTATATTTCTTTAAAATATATATATATATATATATATATATATATATATAGAGAGAGAGAGAGAGAGAGAGAGAGAGAGAGAGAGAGAGAGAGAGATATGTATGTATGTATATATAGTGTGTGTATGTTGTCTCCTGGTATAGATTGTGAACTTTTTTTTCCCCCTGAGGCAATCGGGGTTAAGTGACTTGCCCAGGGTCACACAGCTAATAAGTGTCAAGTGTCTGAGGCCGCATTTGAACTCAGATCCTCCTGACTCCAAGGCTGGAGCTTATTCACGGCGACACCTAGCTGCCCCAGGTTGTGAACTTCTTAAAAGCAGGGACTTGTCTTTTCCTTTCTTTGTATCCTCAGTGTTTAGCACAGTTGACTTTGAATGCATAAAATAAAATACACAAGATTAAAAAAGACACATTTTGAAATACAGTTATCAACATACTGAACAAAAGAACAATCTCACAGGCCTCACATTAAGGATCACTGCTCTATACCATGCAGTAGCAAAAACTTCTGTTCCTTCTTTCATACCTCATTTCTCCTTTCCCCTTTTCTTCTTTCTTTCCTTCAAATCAACGAACCTTTACTTAGTGCTTACAATGTGCCTGGCAATGAGCTGTTTCTCCTTACTCCCTCTTCTTTCTCCCTCCTCAGGCTTGTGGATGCAAAAATCAGTCAAGTCTTGCTCCCACCAGAAAATGATCTCATGTCCTAAAAGAGCTCTTACAACATCCAAAAAAACCTATGGCCAGAAAGCTTTTCATGTTTTAGGCAAAAGCTGAATGGTAATTTTTTATTGTTATTTTTCCTGTATATTTCCAAATGATGGGGATGAATTTCTTTATTGACTAACCCCTTCCCCCTAAACATTTTCTTCCTTCAATTGCAGTGCTACCTGGGGGCTTTTATCTGTACCTAGCCATGGCACACATTGTATGCCTAGGCAGTTCTATTACTATTAATGACACCTACTAGGTGAAGTCTTCTCTGATGATTCCAGACGTATTAATTTTTACTTCCTCTAATTCCTTTTAAACTTATCTATACTTTATGACCATAGCAGGGTTAATGGAACTGAATCTTATGGCCCTTTGTTTTGTCCTCTAATTGTATGTGGTTCCCAATTTGTCAGTTTTTGATACAGCACTCTTGAGAGGCAGTGTAGAATGTGGAAAAAAGCATATTTGTAGACATAAGACCTAGATTTGAATCCTGCCATATGGTCACATAGCTGTTATGTCTGAGGAGGAATTCGAACCCAGATCTTCTGACTATAAGTCCTGCTTCCTATTATATCATGCTGCTTCTCACTGCATAATTATATTTCATAATAGAAGTGAATACTGTTTCAGTATTAAAAAAAACCCTTTCATATTATATCACCATTTTACAGAAGAAACCGAGTCTCAGAAAGAGTAAGTGACTTTCTCAAGGTCACATACTTAGCAGGTGTCAGAGTCAGAACCAGAAGCTAGTTCTACTGACTCCTTGCCCTCTGAGTATCCTTTACTTTGTGCTATCTTTGCTCTGTATCTGAGGTGAGTTTAGGATTCCATGAGAAAGTTGGCCAGGCTGAAGGACTGATGAGTAGGATTCCAAAGAACAATTAATAAGACTGTTTTCATTAAAAAAAAAATCAAGTTACCCTAATCCTAGAACATAAACAGAGGCAACTAATTGAGTTATTTGGATACTGGAAATGAATTTTAGAATGACTTCAGTGAATTCTAGAATGATGTCATTCTCTAAACAAAAGATTACTCATGCAAATAAATGTAACTAGTTCTGAATATCATCCTCCTTTCCCTGAAAGGTGGCTGTCCCCAAGATTCTGTCCTTTTTCTCTTGCCTCTCCACATTTCCTCTCTCTCTGCAATCTCATGAACTGTCATGGCTTTGATTATCACTTCTATACTGATGAATCCGAAACCCATTTCTCCACCTTGGATCTCCCCAGAGCTCTAGCTACGTATTTGCAGCTACATGCTTGGGTATCTTCACCCCTGGTACAAAATCAAATCTTCAAAATGGAATTAAGTATCTTTCCCTCTAAATATGCATCCCTCCCCCAAATCCTTCTTTCTGTTGATGTCACCAATACTATTCTAGTTACCCAGGCTCAAAACCTTGGAGTCATCTTTGACTCTTGTCTATCCTGCAAAGCACACTGCTCCACCCACCACTCCTTCCAACCCAATAAATTACTACACTAGTTCAAAACCTTATCTACCTCTTACCTGGCCTATAGTAATAGCATACTGACCAGTCCTACAGCTCTAGTTTCTCCTACTTTCAATTCATCTTTCTTTTGACATTTCATTTTCATGCTCAAAAACTTTCATTGGCTTCCTAATGACTATTGAGTCAACTATAAACACATTCCTGACATTCAAGTCTTTTTACAATCTGGTTCCAATCTAACCTTGCTACTTTTTCTCTCTCATTCTATTTTTCTTCATACACTCTACATTCTGAAGTCAAACTGGGCTATTCATTAACTCCTATTCTTTTCCTGCTCTCTTCCGTCTCTTCATTTTTGCTCATATTATCCTTAAGGTCAAGAATTGTCTCCTCTCCCCATCTGTAGCTATTCAAAACTCTCTTCCTTGAAGATTCGTTAGTTGCTACCTTTTCTATGATTACCTTATTCCAATAGCTGAGTGTGATTTCTTCCTTCACAAATTTCTCAAAGTACATCACCTGGACATCTTTGTGCTTATCACATTCTCCCTTATAAAATAGTTATTTGTATACATGCCTCATTCTCTCATCTCTTACATACTTAATCCTTTTTCATACTAAAAGCTCCCTGAGGGTAGCAACTGTGTCTAATTTCTCTTTTGTATTTCTAGCACTTAGTACAGTACCTTGCTTACAGTTCCTCAATAACTGCTTGTTTAGATGAATTGAATAGTATTACACACTGGAAATTTATTGGGACCAGTCAGACAGTCAATAAACATTAATTAAGCACCTGCTATGTGCCAGACACTGGAAAAACAAGAAAGGCAAATGACAATCCCTGTTCTCAAGGAGCTCACAATCCAATGGGGAAGACAACATGCAAATGATGACAGAGGGAAGTACATAACCCTCTAGGCCAGGGGTTCTTAACCTTATTTGTGTCATTAGTCCCTTTAGCAATCTGCTTAAACATATGGAGCCTTTCTCAGGATGAATTTTATAAATGCATAAAATAAAATAGGTAGGATTACTTTGAAGCTAATAATGCTAAAATGCAATAATCAAATATTTTTGAAAAAGTTCATGGACCTCACATTAAAAAAACAAAACAAATAAACCCTGATCTACATGATCTCATAATGATTCCCAATTGAATTCCCATTCCAGTTACCAACTCTTGATACTTTTTATCAAGTTACTGAGTGAGTAGGGCTAGTTGAAACTAGGTCAGTAAAATAGATGTGACTTTCATGGATCATATTACCAAAAGAGGTAACTGAGAAAATACCAATAACTGCCAACTCATATACCTATTTTTCCATCTTTTGATGTATGATCAAGGCCATCAGAAATGAAGGTATGACAATTGGCAGGCTTTTACATATGATATTTTAAAGTAGATCCTATCTTTATAATCACATAATTCATGGAAAGATGAAATTCTCACTGGGTTTATTGCTTGTTTGTTTGTTTTTGCTTAGGCAATGGGGATTAAGTGACTTGCCCAAGGTCACGCAGCTAGTAAGTGTCAATTGTCTGAGGCCAGATTTGAACTCAGGTCCTCCTGACTCCAAGGCCAGAGCTCTACCTACTGCGCCACCTAGCTGCCTCGGTTTATTGCTTGTTAATAAATTTTTTTTAAAAACATTTTGTTCAGTACAGCAAAATGCCATGTTAAGGTTTCTCCTCCAATAAAGTATGTCCCATGCAAGTGTTAAGATGACATAGAGATTGCTTGAAAAATGTATCAACAGAATTAACTTGAATGTTTTTTTGATTGTTAATATCAGGTGAGGCACAAAACAGGATATGCTTATCAAAGGTGTCTAATAACCATTTTAATGCTTTTTAATGACCTCAAACTTCTCTCTGATACAAAAGCCCATCTATTTAATACTGGTCTTCTTTCATTGTGATGTATAAATGTGTATCATGGACTACCACAATCTCAGAAGAAATAAAGTTTTAAGTAACCTAATGGTAATGAAGGGAAGCACGGTGGGTGTGAGTAGTCTAGAATAATGCCAATGAAGAATTTCATTGGATAAGTGTATAAAATCTCATTACAGAGGTATATGACAGAAAAAGGAAATGGGATGGTCATGTAGGAAAAATAAGAGATAAATGATAGACAGTCTTCAAATTCTGTTTATAGTCAAAAAATACCAAGAGAGCTAGAGGAAAGTCCCAGGCATATTGGGAGAGGATTTATGGGCAGATGTGAATAAAGCAATACAAGAACAGTATAAGAAGTTGCAGGAGAATAAATGAAAAGGCATTTATTAAATGCTTAGTATGTACCAAGCATTGTGCTAACTGCTGAGGATCTGTAAAGAAATGCAAAAAAACAGTTCCTGTCCTCAAGGAAGTTACATTATAATAAAGGAAGAAGACTCATATAGGGGCAGCTAGGTGGCGCAGTGCATAAAGCTCCAGCCTTGGAGTCAGGAGGACCTGAGTTCAAATGTGACCTCAGACACTTGACACTTAACTAGCTGTGTGACCCTAGGCAAGTCACTTAACCCTGATTGCCTCACCAAAAAGCAAAAAGAAAAAAAAAGACTCATATAAAGGAGTAGGGGGTCAAGGAGAGGTATTTTGGACTAGGAAGTCACAGAGATAATGAATGGGGCATAGGATAATTAATGGAATGGTCCTTTTCTGGTCTGGTAGTGTTGACATAATTCCACTTTCCAAGAGCTAGCAATAGAAAGTGGAGAGAGGGAAAAGGTGGTATGCAATGTGGTCTGAGTCTGGATCTGGTCACTGATTTGTACTGTTGGGAGGGGGTACCCTCTTCAGTGAGATAACAGGTTTCCTGAAGCATTGAAGATTTTCAACTAACGTAGTGGCTATTTAATGAGGGTTTGTAGGCACCGAGATTTTTGGGGAAATTTCTACCCCTTCTCTCCCCAAACTGTGTAAATTTATAAAAACTTTGGATTATTCCCATTAGACTATAAATCGATATTTTTCCTAGAGCCCTGTTGGGTTGATTTACTTGACATGAGGTTAAGATGTATACCAGATTTTCAGGAAAATGACACATGCTGGAGAAGATGTGGGAAAATTGGAACACTAATGCATTGTTAGTGAAGTTGTGAACTGATCCAACCATTCTGGAGAGCAATTTGGAACTATGCCCAAAGAGCTATAAAACTGTGCATACCCTTTGACCCAGAAGGACTCACATGTACAAAAATATTTATAGTAGCTTTTTTTTGTGGTAGCCAAGAATTGGAAATTGAGGAGATGCCCCTCAGTTGGGGAATGCTGAACAAGTTGTAGTATATGAATGCAATGAAATGCTATTGTGCTAGAAGAAATGATGAGCAGGCAGATATCAGAAAAACCTGGAAAGACTTATATGGACTCATGCTAAGTGAAGTGAGCAGAACCAAAAGTATGCTATACACAGTAACAACCATGTTGTGCAGATGACTAACTTTGATAGACGTATCTCTTTTTACCAATGCAAGGATCCAAGACAATTTCAAAGGACTCATGATAGAAAATGCTGTCCACATCCAGAAAAACAACTATAGAATTTGAACGCAGATTAAAGCACATTATTTGATCTCTCTCTTTTATTTTCTTCTTTTGTTTCTTCTTTCTCCTGGTTTCACCTATTGGTTCTAATTTTTCTTTACAATATGACTAATGTGAATATAGGTTCAGTATGAATGTATATGTAGAGCCTATATCAAATTGCATACCTTCTTGGGGTGGGGGTAGAGGAAAGATGGGGAGAAAATTTGAAACTCAAAATCTTATGGAAGTGAATGTTGAAAACTACAAATAAACAAACAAACAAACAAATAAATACATACATACATGAATGAATGAATAAATAAATAATGTATACTAGTTTTTAACCAAGCAATGTGTGAAGAAGGGTAATGTGAGTTATGATTAAGTTCCTACTTTCTCTACTAGCAAAGAACATGTCCCAGAAAGGCAAGCATGTATCTTGGTTGCTTCTTTATCCACCAGAAAGAAGAGTAACAGAAAGACCGAAATTCCTTTGTGTGCTTTTTTACACCCTTCAACTATTTCCAGTAGTTGAGACATAGGCAGTAAGCTTTAATAGTTTAAAACTGCACTAAGACTTTGGGGATACCTTGGGAATATACCTTCCCTCTTGGTAGATTCTCCAGGGCCTGCGCTTAAGCTTCTTTTGAATATTAGAGACAAAATTACACCTTCTTCACTTCAATTTCCATGTCAGGTCTGAGAGTCATTGGGAGTGTTGCTCCTTTTTAAGAAACAGATCAACTTTGAATGGAGAAATTTCCATTCTAAGAAACAGATAGGTGCCTCCTCAAGCCATTAAATAGTGCATTGCTATTTCCTTTGCCAAGATCTATTATGCTGGTAGCAGCTGGGGGTTCACATTAGTACTTCCAGATAGCCAGATAGGTAGGAGGTATCAATAGATAGTCACATTATTAAGAAGCTTTTCACACCAGTGTCTCCAGTCATTTGTGGCTGCCCTTCCTTGAGCATTTCCCAGTTAGACCATATGTACAGGCTAACATATTTTGGTTCAAGTGCAGGTTGTTTTTTGTTGGCTTATTTTGTTTCAAAGGAAAATGTAGAAATCCTGAAGTAGGAGAGGAAGTGTATTATATTCCTCCTACCCTTTCTTCCCTCCACCCCCAAGATCCAGATGAAATGGAAAAGAATTTGACATTTTACAAGACTAATTCTAGGTCTAAAAAATGAAGATAATCAACTTGACAGTTCAGTACTCATCATAACCCATAATGGAAGTGATTTGAGTTTTGTATGCACTAGCTCTATCTAAATAAAGAACTTTGGAGGCAGTAAGGAGGCTGTGGGGCAGGTTTAGATCTCAGTTGCATTAATGTGTCCATTACCCAAATGAGTGAGGTAACCCAGGCTTATCTCTTTGGAAAGCCCACTCTTTTTTTCCCCTACACAGAACCCCCAGGAGTGGTAAGTGGGATGAAACTGCCAAAGGTCCACCAAGGCTAGTTTTGTGGGATCTTAGAAGATTTTTCTAAATGCATCCCCTCAATAGCACAATAAACTTTCTTTTTCTTTTTTTTTCTTGGAAAACTACCCATCCCCACCCCCACCCCACCAAAGAGCCATTATCTTTTCAGTCTCAGAGTAATGGTGCTTCAGAGAAAGATCAAAGTTTCCCAGATAAGTGTTCCTTTACACAATGTTACTGACACTCCACTTTGTAAACAGGTTTTTTTTTTGGTTAAAAAGGACATATAAACATGCCAAGTGAGATGGATAGACTGTCACTTTTTTATTTTCTCTGTGTGTGTGTGTGTGTGTGTGTGTGTGTGTGTGTGTGTGTGTGTGTGCTCAATGAGTCCCATCACTGGGCTTCACTGTAACTTGGCTTGTCTTTTGTGTAAACAGAAAAAAACATTATGAAGAATGTAAGAAAAATGCCAAATACAACTTGCAGAAGGGTGACAATTCTTTAAGCCTTACTGTCCTTTGGCATTTGATGGGAAACTGTCAGTTTCTCTGTTTTAAATCAGTATTTTTTTTAAAAGGAATTTTTTTGAGCGGAATTTATATACTATGCATCATAATGTGGAGCTACCATTTCTTTTCCTTTCCCCATGAACAGCACAAAAAAACATAGTAACAAGACAAAGGTTATATTGACAGTAAAATGAGTCATATTAGAGGGATACCTGTTTTTCATATATGGATGCAATAACTGGCAAGGTAGATTTAAAAGCTGTGTAGGTCACTCTTAATATTGTGATGAGGACAGATTTTTTTCTTTTTTTAATTTTGGTAATTGCTAACAGATCTTGATAGTTGTTGGTAACTATGCTAAGGTTTTTGCTTCAGTTGGCATTTATAACTGCTTAGCATCACATACATGAATGGTTATTGGTATGATAATGTCTGTGCCTTTGTATTCTGACTCTACTGCTGAAAGTCTGTGCCATGACTAACCTGTGGAGATGTTTGCAAGAGTTCTCTCATCTATAAAAGTAAATAATAGTTGCAACTAACTTCACAGGACTGTGAAAAATAAGAGCTAATAACAATTGCCTGTATGGACTGGCGTGATTGGCATCTTTGCCACCTTTGCTTCAATTTGGCTATCTGGAAAATACAGGTGGAAATAGTTGTCTAACTCAAAAACACGTTGTGGAGATGGATTGCTGGTAATATTTTCTTGCCTTCAGAGATGCAGCATAAAACCCTGTCTGTTCTGGTCTTTGTCTGACTGGCAGCCTGGTGGCTTGCTCAGTAAATTGTGGGGCATGACATTTGCCACCCAGGATTAATGTGCTCACAAAGTTAAGTGTGGTGATACAGGGAAACTCAGATACCATAAAGCCCTGGCTGAGCTACTACACCGTTTCCTCTGGTGTAGCTTCTAACCTCTCCCTCCCCATCCCCCCCAAAAGGTCATTCTCTATTCTACTGTTTGGCCTCCAATTGGATATTTGCCAAAAATGTGCATACAGTTAGAAACTCTATGTGATGGTGGTGTGTGTCCATACTGACTGAGGGAGCTCACTTTAGTGACTTTTCTCCCTACCTATGACATTTCATGATGTTTCACTGATCATCCCAAATATTGTAGCAATATCCAAAGTTATCTTAAAAAACACACATAAAACCCCTAAATGATGTTATTATTAATTAATATTTACATGTGAATGTCATTCACAAAGAGTGTGTGAGTGTGTATGAGAGAAAAGTTTTGATGTATAATTCTGAGTCATACAGACTGTGTAAGAATCTATGTACTTTTCCATAGGAACTTTTGAAATGCCAATCTCTCCTTGTTTTATTTTTATGTACTTCATTATGGAACAACACTGCCCCTTCAAAATGGGCAATGCAGCCATCATCTAGCATATGTGTAAAAACATTTCACCGTTGCTATTGTTTCCACGGCATCCCTCTGCCTGATTAGTGCTAAGTATGATCTATTAACTTCTATGTTGAACAGTCTGGTTTTGCATGAAATTTTTTCTTAAAAAAAAAACAAACCAAAAACACGAAGCCCAAGTTGCTGAGTGAGCAAAGAATGAATCGGCCTCTCACCGCTGGGACTCCCTCCAGACCAGCTTGCGGTCCTAAGAAAAATGAGTTGGATGGTCTCAGCTCAGTCCCTAATGAACAGCAGTAGATCACATCACAAAAACTAGACACGCATAATTTGGCACCATTGACAGCAGCCTCCCCAGCAAAGACTTGGGGCTTGTATGTCTGAACTAATGTAAAGCTGGAACTATCTTTGACCTCTTTGTTGAAAAGGAGGTGGGGGGACCATGAATGGAGAGGAGGGGAATGGAGAGGAGTGGCCACTCCTCAAGGAGAGAGAGGGAGAGAGAGAGAGAGAGAGAGAGAGAGAGAGAGAGAGAGAGAGAGAGAGAGAGAGAGAGAGAGAGAGAGAGAGAGAGAGAGAGAGAAGAGAGAGAGAGAGGAGAGAGGGAGAGAGGGAGAGAGAGGGAGAGAGAGGGAGAGGAGAGGGAGAGGAGAGGAGAGGGAGAGGGAGAGGAGAGGGAGAGGGAGAGGGAGAGGGGCTGGGGTGGCATGCAGCTGATGACAAGGCTTCTTTAGTTTGGGAAGGAAACTGTGGATCTAGTCCTTCTCTCTGTCACTTGGTATGCAGTTTGCCCCTACCTACAGCAATAGCTCTGGAGCAAGCTACAAACATCTCCTGATGGACCTGGCAGAGAAAATCGGACACTGGGACAAACACCCATAAATCAGGATTGTCCTGATTAAATCAGGCATGGCTGGCAAGTAAGTTATTAGCCGCCTGTGAAACTAATTGTGATACTGATACACTCATTTTTGCAATGTCTTTCAAACACCAGTTGTGATGGGAAACAGCTGTTAGACTCTCCTCCCCCCCCAAAAAAGAAAAGAAGAACGCTTCAGATTCAAAATCATAATAATGTCTGTCTTCTCTATTCCCTTTCACAAAAGCTCTTAGATTCTTCTATTCTACTCTAGACAATTATTCACAGCAGGCGGGGTCAGTCAGGATGAGCACACTATTGCATTTAAAGTTCATCTAGTGAAGGGAAAGAAAAGAGACAGAGAAAAGAAAAAAAATTGCCTTCTCTTAATGTGGAGGGGAAGTGGCATGTTGAAAATAGGTTAGAAATTCAGGTTATAAAGGGGGAAAAGAAATAACATAGAAGAGAAGAGACACTGTAAATGGTACAGTTTGACTGTTTGCTTCATTTATGAGCCCACTGGCACATGGTGAAGGTATTTGAAATTTTCCTTTGAGAAAGAAGGTACACTGGGTATGAGACTGTTTTAAACATGTGAGATAAAAACTATGGAGGGCTATTGAGCTTTTTTCTAAAGTCCAATATATAGTCTTTAGCCTGAAGGAGTTTTCAGGTGTGTCTAATTCATCCTCTTCCCCTTTTTTCTTCTATTTTTTAAAAAAAATGTTTTTCCCCTTTCTCTTTATTTCTCCCTTTTTTTGGTCAGTGAGATTAAACAGGATATTCTGTCACTATAACTGTGTAAAATGAGGAAGAAAGGAAATCTTGAGTAGTGGAGTAATTTTTGCTTAACATGTTTAACTGTAAATTGGAGTGGGGGTTGGGAAGGAAAAGTAAGGGATCATTTCTGATTTCAAGAATCTAACCCCAGCCCCTTTGCCTTAACGACAATGTTTTTTGCTTCCTGTTTGTTCACTAGAAATGTTTATTTACAACATCTTACAAGACATTTTTTCAATTTATAACGCCTGTGTCATTACATAATGGATCATAAATGATGTTGCCTGTCATAGAGAAACAGAAAGTCATCAAACATTTTCTTGCTTCCAGTTTGCCTTTTCTGGTGGAAGCTCTGAGCCAGCTGTAGTTGAGAGGTCTCAAGGCAAACCCATCATCCTTCCTGGCATCCTGGCCTCAGCTAGGCCAGAGATAACCAGAACTTCACAACTCAATAGCTTCCAAGGTTGGATTTGCACACACACACACACACACACACACACACACACACACACACACACACACACGAAAATATAGCACAGGTTAGTTTAAATGATTCAGGCTCTTTCCCGGATAAGAAAGTAAAGCTACCACTTGAAAGTCTTGAGTTTTAACTATATATGTTTATTGCTTTATACCTTATGTGTCTATTGTCTTATAAATAAACTTAATAATAAAAATTGATAGATTAGAGGTCATGAATTAAATACCTGCACAACTGATTATGAATTAATGCCCATTTATTATTTGTAAGCATGGGAATTAGGTACAGTCTCTCAGCCTGATTCTCTGGGTTCAGGGTTAATAGAGTGCTTTTGTGAGCACTTGCTTTGAGCTGCTTCGAGTATGGGGGCTTCCATGTGTAGGAGTACACTTTTCCACCGTTTTGAGATGCCTGGTTGCCTGTTCCATCACTTCTTCCTTTGCTACAACTGGATCCAACAAAATGTGCATAATGTGAGGACAGGGTACTATCCTTATTCCTGACCTGGATGAGTTCTGACAGATACAGGCTACAACTGAGAGAGTCAAGCTGGGGCGGTATCTTTCATCCTCTACTTTATGGGTTGCAAGAGAAGCTGTCCCTTGGCACAAGTATCATGAGAAGGAATACTTATTTAACTTCCTTTTCTTAGTTAGAGATCTGAGCATTCTAAATTCCTTTACCTGTTAATTGGGTCTAACATTATGAATAGGCATTACATTTATAACATCTTTTCCTGGTATCTGTAAAGGCTGAAGGTTCCAAACACTTTGAAAATCTATGCACTGCAAAAGTACTTGGAAAAAAAAATACCAGCAGATGTAGAAACAAAAAATGGAAATAAAAATACTCAGACTAAGATTTTATCTGACAGTAAGTCCCTATCTCTCCCTGTCTCTCTAGAGTCTGGTCTCTGGCTCTGTTGCTCTCCAGATTCTCCCCTCCCCCTCACCAAAAAAAAAAATGACTGGTTCAAACACCTTTCATAAAGCACTAAGTGCATTGTTTATTTGAGTGCAAGCCTAAAAATTAAGCATAGGAAAAAAAAGAAAATGCCACCTCTTTATACTGCCTACCATATATAATTGTGAAATAGAATTCTAGGACACCATTCTTGTTGGATTCAGTTTTAATGAATCATCTTCAGGGAGTGGGAAGAGGCTTCTTCGATGTGTTTTGCATTGTTATGCTAAGTTTGCATTAACCGTACATCAGTGAGCACAGGGAGTGATTTTCGATTCCAGACAGGGCTGTACTGTATTAATCAAGCATTTTTTTCCCCACCAGGAATAATTTCATTAAAAGTCCTTACTTTTCTTTCTCCTGAAAGAGGGAACCTTCACGAATATTCTTCCTGATGCAGGTTTTAGTTTGGGTGTCAGATTGGTCCTTCCTTGCTGACTGCAGATGAGTTATAAAAAAGTTGAGTCTGACCAGAATTGATTTGAAAGGATGTACTCTGTCTGATTCCTGAAAGATTTGCACTCATGTTTGGCATTAAAATTAAAAGCGTGTTTTGGATGCATGTCTTCACAATCAGAAATCATGAATAAGCTTAATACCATCCCAGAGGGGGTGTCTGCAAAGCAACGATAGGTATAAACTTTTTATTATACGCATTGTTGCTCCTGTAATTAGTACAGTGTTAGAAATATGATTTATTGATGGCATAAACACATTTGTAACTACATACCGTAGGTGGATGTACTCTGCATATCACACCATGGGCACAGAACCCTTTAGAGATGTGGATTATGTGAAATTGCCTGCAGAATTTCCCTTGCATTCTCCACTAGTTCTGTAACTCTTCAATTTAGCTGTCGCCGGATAGAGCTGAAATCCGAACTTTGCCAAACACTAAAATGCTTGTTGGTGACAGAGAAGGCCAATTTCCTCGGGTGCTGACTATGCCAGAATTCAAATAAAGCAGGGAGAAAGAGAAGGTATTAAAAAAAGAAGGAAAAAAAAGATTTCTCAAAAGTTCAATTTTATTCCAAGCCATGAAATTCTATTTTCTCTCCCTTTCTTCTCTGGGAGGTAGAAGAATGAGTGGAATTTTTTCTCCCTGTTGGTTAACATGGGAGTAAATATTTACTCTTGTGAGAACGAAAGGGACACGGCAGCCCTGCAAAGTAGAGCTCGCTGTTGATGCCAGAGATAGGTACAGTGCCGGCAGCTGTAGTTGGAATTTCATCATTCTGGCCCTTCAGTGACCTCAACCTTGGCTTGGCAAGAGGAGACTTAAAAAACCAGAGGGTGTTTTTGATGTCAATGCCGTGTCTGTCCTAGGATTCCCTTAACAAGAATCACGATCCTCAACATGTATGGGCTTTTGTGTTGAGAGTATGTTGATGTAAATAGATACACTAACAAAAAAAAAAATCCAAGCAGGGAACCCAGGGTTTGGGCATAGTACGTAGAAAATAACGTGATCACATCATAAGCTGTTGTATTTGAAGAGAACTTTTTACTCAGAGCCTGAAGCCAAGGTGTGGGTTACAATG
Organism: Phascolarctos cinereus; assembly: GCF_003287225.1. Taxonomy (NCBI): domain Eukaryota; kingdom Metazoa; phylum Chordata; class Mammalia; order Diprotodontia; family Phascolarctidae; genus Phascolarctos; species Phascolarctos cinereus. Next base: position 540,129,685 of record NW_027555847.1, on the reverse strand, counting down.
AAGTGAAATGTAAGTGTCCATGTGTTCATTACATAAATATATCAGAGGGGTAAAAAGGCAATTCCGTTTCCCTGGCTATTCAGTTTGTTATAGGGGGTTAATGTCGAAGAGGCCGCACTTGGGAGATCCCAGCTGATTTGTTTCAGCTGGTCCCTTCCAGGCAGCCTGCTTTTGCATTTTAACCCTTTGCTGTACCATCTGCAGTCCCTGGGCTGGCTCCAGGTGGCTATAATGATGCAATTGGTCCTTTCTGACCTGGTGCTTAATTCAAGTATATTTGACCCTCTCTGCAATGGCTGCTGATTTCTATCAGTGGTTTTGTACCATGCCAGGAGTGCTCTGAGACTCATAAGATAGACACCAGCATCCTTAGAGTGGGTTAATTGAATTCCTGCCTGAAGATAATAGGATGGACTAGATAAAGGGTTCTTAACCTGGTTTGCCCAAATTTACTTTAAAAAAATTGTTGATGACTGTATTTGAATATAATGAATTTCCTTTGTAATCCTATGTATTTTATACACTTAAAAACATTATTCAGAGAAGGGGTTCATAGGCTTTCCCACACTATCAAAGAAGTCCATGTCACAAAAAAGGTTAAGAACCTCTGGATCAGGTGATCACTTGATGTCCTTTGCCAATATATGATTCTGTGAGCTTTTTTTGCACCACTGGATCTTGGTTATTAACAAGCATACTACTTTATTGTCAGTAACATATGAAACAATGTAGTTGTGGATCGCTATGCACAATGTGAACATTATACCTTCCTTGAGAGTGGTTTTGTTTTGTTTTGTTTCCATAAATATTTGTAGTCTTCACCTAACCAGTGCCAGAGTTAGAACTCTCCATTTGCTCCTACCACTACAGGACTTAAAGGTATTTGGGGCAAAAATTTCCATTCATGGTCCAAATTATTATGAGTAAAAATGACATTTCTGGCAGGTGGGACTGTGAAGGATAAAATTTGGAAGCACCTAAGTTGAATGTTTTATTTTTTTCTATGCAACAAATGGATTGTTGGTCTCTAAACTAAACATTAGTAGAACTTGGCAGATATATTTTATAGACTTTTGGGGTTTAAAAAAACACCTAAGCAACCAAACCTCTTATTATCCTGCAAGTACTTTTTTCCCCCTTAGTTGGAATAACTCTTCCACTGATAAATTTTCACTGTTGCCTGGAAAAGAGGGTGCACACTTCATGGAAGTGAGCATTACTAGCTAGAGAAAAGGAACTATCAATATTACAGTCCATGCCTTCAGAAGTCTCCTTTGTATTTCACAAATGAACTACTTTTTTTTTTCCTATGGTCTGACTTTTTGGAGTAAAGCTTGTTCTGTGTTTTCTCCTCCCCTTTAACTCACCCCCGCCCAAGTTTATTTGCATGGCTTGTATACCTACTAGAAAATGATGTACCAGCTTAATTAAAATATTTTTCTCGGATCTACGACTGACACCATGGGAACTACTTCATCTATATATTGCTCAGAATACCATTTTATGCAAAGTACAAGATGATCCCTAAATTAAAATATGCTTTCTTGTCTTTCAGAAATCAAACAATCTTTTCATTGTTCAGATTCCAATTCTGTCGCCCATTGTAGAGATAGGGAAAAAGAAATTCTAGATCTGGGAGAAAAAAAATAACTTAGTGGGAATGCCAATTTGTAAAATGTGGCTTTTTGGAGAAGAATAAGGATAATTTGACTACAGACTCCATTTCCTAAGCACTTCCAACACATGCATTTGGTACATAGATATGGCAGCTAGATTGACAAGACAGAACACGATGGCTCCAAAGGGTCAATAAAACATGCACCATGAAGGATTTACACAATAGGCAGTAATGGCTTCTTTGGAACTGTTATGGTCTATTGGGTCAATAATAATCCACTTTTTAAAGAGTGCCAGAATATGAATTTATCCAACAGACTGTAAGAGCTCCTGATCTATCAGGTAAACAATATGCAGTTTTTATACACATGTAAGAGTAGATGGCTACCTCTCAAAATATATCAGGTATATAAGATTATATTCTCTATATTCTATAGAGATACAATTATGGGTTTATGTGAAATTGCTGGTAAAAAAAAATTATAAAGCAGTTCTAGTAATTGGTCTAGTCATCACTATTCAAAGGTTCAAAGGCAGGATTCCATCCCAAAATTTGGTGATATTGCTTTCATCAGTATTGTGAATTGAGGACATGAATCAAACTCTATTTCCCTAAAATGGAGTTGTGTTTTTTTAAAAACCTATGTTAATAAAATGCCACTTTTTTCTTTTGTGATTGTGTGGCTATACATTTAATAAATGTATATGTATATATTAGCTTTAAAATAATGTTTATAAATTAAAATATATTCTGCATGTTTTACAATCTATTTTCTTTTATAAAATTAAAATAGATATAGCTGAATGTACAGTACCTTTTCTGCATTAGATATAAAATGAAAAATACTTGAGTTATTCCAGCAGGTGGCGACATACAGCAGCAAGCGTCAAGAAAACCAAAAAAAAAAAGAAAAAAAGAAAAAAAACTTCCTAGCAAACTGACAGAAATACAGGACAGAAGGAAATATATTCAAAAGAGAGGGATTAAATGAAGAGTTTCCAACACAAATGGCTATATGGCATAGTTTTCTCTAATAAAGAAACGGGAAAGATGGTTCCCATCCACACTCGTGAACATCTTTTTTTTTCCTGGCTTGATTTCTCAGATGCATGGAAATTTGGTCGAGGAGAAAAGGCTGGTAAATTATTTTTTTTTACAAGGAAAAAAACCCAATAAGAAGAAAACATTCATAAAAATCTCACTCCTCTGTATGAGTCCCCAGGCAGAAGAAATGGTCCAAGCACCCATGTATATCTTCCCTGAGCTCAGAAACATAGGGACATGCTTATCTTTTTCTTCTCTCTGCAGGTGTGTGAATTCCACCCCTTCTGCTATAACTGGTGATTTCCCTTCGTGGGCTTTGTTTTATTTTGTCTTTGCCTTTTTTTTTTTTTAAGAACTGAGAATCTGTGAGTAGCAGACTAGCTAGAAAAATCCTTTCTTTCATTTTTGGTTTTTCTTGAAGAGGAGAGCTCTCTTTCAAAGAGTTCTATCCATTTCCATTTTTTTAGGGTTGCTTAATGTGTACTGCTCCATGGAAAAAATGGTGTGCCTGGAGAACACGTGTGTGAGTGTGTATTGATTGTGTGTGTGTGGGTATGTGTGTGTGTGTGTGTGTGTGTGTGTGTGTGTGTGATTAGCAAAATCTGTTTAGGATTTGGATGGTTTTGCCATGTGTAGCATGATCACACAAAACATCAAAATAAAGGTCTTGCCTTACTTAGCAAGGAGCTGAGAGCAGAATGATAATGTAGAAATTCTTTCTGTTTTCACTCCTGTGTTTCAGTGTCTGTTTCCTGCAAATATCTACCATCGACAATATTGACTGTTTTATCAGGCCGCAGGTATCTCTCTATCAGTCTATCTTGCATTGTCATCCAACAAAAGATTAAATGCTGTCTGCCTTCTCCTCATGATTTTCAGTCTTCACATCACAAACTTTTCAATCAAATTTCAGCAGTGTACATTTAGCTTATAGAACTCAGAGGACTTATCTTTCTAAAGCAGGTGATTTAGACCATGTTTACCTTGTATTCTACTAAGATATCTCTCAGCAATCCTGTCCATGTTTTTAGGCCTTAATATACTTATATACTTCCCAAGTCTCTCTCTCTCTCTCTCTCTCTCTCTCTCTCTCTCTCTCTCTCTCTCTCTCTCTCTCTCTTTCTCTCCACCCCCATTTCCCCCTCCCTTTTTCTTCCTCTCCCACTCTCATTTTTTCTCTCTCTCCTTCCCTTTCTCCCTTTTCCCTCCCCCCCACTCCATCTCTCCCTCTCTCTCTCTGTCTCTCCCTCTTTCTCCCTCTCTCTCTCTTTCTCTCTGTCTCTTTCTCCCTCATTCTCCATACACCTAGGCTCTTGACCAAAATAAAAAATTTCAAATGACAGACAAGTGGTAGTTTTCAGAAAGCTTATTCTAGTGCAGTGACCTTGTGTTGTTAGTTTTTAAAATGAAAGAAACATAACCATAGACAGCATTGTTCTAAATAGCTTCCTCATTAATAATCTTCTGAAGGCCCTTATCACGGTTGCACTTTCAGCTCATGAATCAGCCAGAGCAGGAAGGGAAGTGTGTGTGAGTGTGTGTGTGTGTGTGTGTGTGAGCTGTGAACATTTCTCCTTTAACTATCTGATACCTGAGGAAGTTGTGCTAAGTAGTGAGGGATCCTCAGTAGTAAACTACAGCCTCATTTACAAGGAATTCAGCAAAACAAGTTGACACTGTGAAACTATTTGTCTGCCAGTACACCCATTTTCTGCTTAGAATTCCAAATCAACCAGACTAACTAGAATTGGAATAAATAGGAAGGAAAGAGAATGACACATCTATTTTCTCATGAACTCTGGAAAGGGAGTCAATTTATAGTCAATCCAGATGGGAAATGTGTGAGTACAGGAAATATAATTAGTAACTTAAATGTTTCCCCTCCTCCCTTTATATTTTTCATTTGAGAAACTATTCATTAGTGAGACCTTAGCCTTATGAAATAGGCAGTATCATGTAGAGGTTTTGAAGGGAACTGAGGCACAGAGACAAAATGATTTGTTTAATGAGTTTTAGCAGAGCACTTTAGGAACTTTGGCATCCTAAGCTCAGCCCTGGGCTCCTAACTTCATCTTTGTACACATATGTAATTCTCATTTAATGTTTTATGGGCACACATGCAGAGGAGACTATGTCTCTCAAAAGCCAAAAACCAGCTCCTGCCAGTAATTGAAGCAACCATTGGAATTTAAAAACCTAAATTATTGCTCGTGAATGTGAAAAGTGAAACACGAGTAGAAGCAAAAAGAGTAACAAATAATCACTTGGTTGGTAAATTGGAAATCACTTTGAGGCTTTAGGCTGGCAGGCTGGTTGTTGTTATGCCACTTGGATTCTGTTCTCATTCCCCTGATGCCTGGATGGTTACTTCTGTTGGGGTGGGGACTGTGCCAGATTTAGAGCCCACTCAAATTCCATGGTTTGGGGATTGGGGCGTGAAGCTGGGCCTTCCAGGGTTTTAGCATGTTTGTGGCTGATAAAATGGGACTTCCAGAATTCTTAACTCCCTTGTGCCTTGCTGTACAACACAGTCTTTAAAAAAAATAATGTATTAAATGTACAGCTGAAACTTATCTTTTTTTTTTTTTGGCTGCTTCTAAAGAATAACAATCATGGTTGATTCTTTAAAAGATGGGAGGCAGAATGATAAAGGGCATGGAAAGCTGATCTTGGAGTCAGGTAGATTTGGGTTCAAGGGTTCCTTCTGACTGCTACTGGCTACGTGATGCCTGGTGAGTTACTCAACCTCTGTCTGCCTTAGTTTACTCAACTATAAGAGGGGGATGGGTCATAGTGCTGCCTACTTCATTGGGATTCAAATGAGATTATATTTTTAAAGCACTTAGCACAGTACCTGAAACTTAGTAGGTGTTTAATAATTGCTTGTTCCTTTTCTTTCCTTAACCTCTCAGTGAGCTCAGACAACTCTTTATAACTTTCAGAGGGGGACTTTTTCATCAGGTGTATTTTATACTAAAGAAATTGCAAATCCAGTCTCCAAACAAATAGAAAACAAAAAACTTTCAGAAGCATATTACTGCTGTCCTTGTGGCCCACTGGGCCTAGTCACTGGGGGAACTACAGGTCTTAGACTTTTAGGAGCTGGATTCCCAGGTACTGATTATGCCACTGTCAGTCAAGGCATACATACAACACTTTCTGATCATTTTCTCTCTCTCTCTTTTTTAAAAAAAAATATTTTTAGGCAGTTGGGGTTAAGTGACTTGCCCAGGGTCACACAGCTAGTAAATGACAAGTGTTTGGTCTGATGTCAAATTTGAACTCAGGTCCTCCTGACTTCAGGGCTGGTACTCTATCCACTGAACCACCTAGCTGCCCCCCATTTTCTCTTATAATCCCAGGAAAGTGTAGGATGCATAGCAGGTCATGAGAAAAAAAAAATTCAATGTTCCCTCTAGGATTTAAAAATATGTGAAGATAGGGACTGTCATTTCTGTCTTTATGTTCCAAGGCAGTACCTAGCACATTGCTGGGCAAATACTTGATTGGGAATACATGTGTGTTGGTTGATTGAAAGTTGGTCTAAAATCACATAAAATGTGATCTACCGCAAACCTGAGGCTTCAAAGTATGCAATCATTTGAGCTGGTTTTAGAGAAAATGACTTAATGTTTAAACACCTAGCCAATTGACAGGTTACTCAGTTTCTATGGAATTTACTAAATTCTAAAATCTACTAAATTCTAAAAAATCTGCTGATTAATATTCTTTTATTAGTGACCCCCTGTCAAGAGGACTAGCACACTGGGTGGACTTCCAGTATGGGATAGGAAACCAATCTGCATGGGATGAGAGGAGATAATTGGCTGCACCTTTGGAGAGCTCATCAATAGCTATTGATTAGATCAAGTATTCAGGCATTTATGCTTGGTGACAAAATAATTAATAATCAATAAAATAATTAATAGACAATAATTAATAAACAGTGACATTCACTGTTCATTAATAAAATCCCTGATGTTTTAAGAAGGATCTAAGGAAAACCAACAGAAGAACAAAACATCCCTTCTTAAATATTGAAGTCAACTGTTCATGGTTCAGATTTCTGGTGGCAGGATGTACAATGCTAACCCAATATGAAAATGCTGCCAGTTCTATAGAGTTTAGCCCTATTAGAATTTTCAGAGGTGAGAACAGTTCAAAATAGCAAATCATAATAGCAAATAGAAGTTGCTGGTGAATTGTGTGCAAAACAAGTTAAAATTATCAAAGCCACATTTAGTGGTGAGTGTTAGAACTGGAAACCCTACAAAACAGGCACTAATTATATGTGAAGAAGCTTAAGCTGGAATGACCTTTGAAGAATGAATTCACCTTTCACTCTGAGAGGTTGGTCCATCACTTTTCATTCTATGGGGTAAATTTACATTTATGCTATAGATGTGGAACACATGCTCACACACACTTTTAAATTTTGATGGATCTTTCTGATCATTTATATCCTCTCAGAATCTAAGTAAAGGAAATTCTCAGCAGGAAAATACATGTGAAATACCAGCTTTGTGTGTATTCCATGGTATTTAAAAAAATCACCTTATGGACTCGTCTAGAGGGAGTATCAGTATATGCTGGCTTCATTTATTTTATAGTGGGAGAGCTAGATAGTAGGGAAGGGTGCACTGGTTCCATTGCTTTTGTGGGGAGGCTGCCAAAAAAGATAACATTTTTGAAATGAAAAATTTTACCCTGGCAAAGTGATGTGTTATTGCTGTCATTTTTGGTTTTGATGGTAGAAGGCAAAGAACGACTGTGACTTTTTCTGCTGTACTAGGAGAATACTGTAAGATATACGTTCAGTTGCCACTCTGACACCTATAATCTGTCTGATTATGATCAAGTCACTTAATCTCTCTGTGCCTCAGTTTCCTCATCTATAAAATAGAGATATTTACACCTGTAATACCTACCTCACATGGTTGTTGTGAGGCTCAAATAAAATAATGCATGTAAAGTGATTTGCATATCTTAGAATGTTAGATCAAGGCCAGCTGTAATAATAATTATTATTTTTCAACTGTCAAATAGTTTTGATAAGATTTTCCATTGTAGAAGTCACTGTGGCTTGCAAAATGGTACAGTTAAAAAAAATTTCTTGACCAAATTGATTTCTTAAGGTTGCCATAAGTGAAACTGATAATAACGGTGGGCATCCTGATATTGTGGAGAATAGTGGGCTTGGAGTCAGGAGAACTGAGATCTAGTCCCAAATCTTCTACCAATTAGAAATAAGCCACTTCATTACTTTAGGCTTTAAATTCTTCATTGCCAAAAGGAGGGGAATAGGTTAAACTTTGCTAGGACTTTTGGAGCAGCCCTTTGCCTTGTAAGGGTTTCATTCATTCATTCTTTCATTCAACTAACATTATTTAACTATCTCCTATATGCAAGGCACTGAGTTAAATGCAGTGGGGAAGACAAGGATGATCAGCACACTTGGAGTCAAAGGACCAGGGTTTGAATCTTAGTTCTTTTCTTTCTGTATGTGTGTGACCTTGGCTTGATTAGATAATCTCAAACTTTTCTTCAACACCCAGATCTATGATCTATGATCCCTGTTCTCAGTAAGCTTAAAATCTATTAGGAGGTAAAACAGAATGATAGCTGTTTTCATGTAGCTGAAGAGGCATTGCATTTGCCTTATTCTCCCACAGAGGTCAAAATGAAGAACACAATGGGTGGAACTTATAGAGAGGTAGATTTAAGCTCCTCATGAGAAAAGTTTTTCTAATATTAGAGATATCCAGGAGTGGAACTTGCTGTGTAAGAAGGTAGTGAGTTCACTGTCATTGGAGGTTTTCGGGGGATGGATGACTACTGGTTAATAATATTGCAGAGAGAATTCTTGTCAGGTACATTTTGGCTAGATGGATGATTTTTGAGCTCCCTTCCCGCATTGAGATTCTATGATTCTGTGTGGTAATGTATTTAGAAGCAGTTTAAAAAGTGTTATAATTATTCTTTTTATTTCAATTCTCAGAATTTTCATGCAAATTTCCCTAAAGATTCTGGTCATTTGGAAAAATGTTGATGTAATGAAAATTACAGTTCATGTATTATGGATATCCATAATTTGGTCTTAGTTGATAAAGTTGTATCTATGTGAATCCGAGTATACTTTTTTTTTTTATTCTGTGTCAAGCAATTAGAAAAGTAAACCTATATTTAACTTAAAATTTTTTTTATTATTTTAAATCTTGATTTTATCTGCTTGAGGCAGAACGTGCTAACAGGGATGAGATATGTAGATATGAAAAATAACCTGCATTGTGGTTACTTTTCATGGTGTTTAGTGTAACAACGCTAATTCCCCACTCACGTGATTAGGATGCAATGATTTCATGAAAATGTCAGTGCAGGTCTATGGAAAAGACATTATGGTGTCAAAATGAAATGAAACAATGTTAATTTGTCTATGGAAACTCCGTTCTCCTGCCAAGATGAAATAGAACCCTGTATTCAGCCATCTTGAGCCTTGGCACTGGTGTGCTTAGAGACCTCTACTGGAAGGCCCCAAAATGCTGGGTAATGTGACAACCCACAGGGGAAAAGATTTATTTTTCTCTTCCCTCATCAGAGTCTAAACATAAAGAGAGGTAAAACTGTTTGAGGGATTATAGTATTATAGGAAAGACTTGGGTTTCCAAATCTTACCCTACTGGGGCCGCAGTACAAGGCAAAGTAGAGATAAAACATGAACACTGGTGCAAGGGAGAGAGGTAATGGAGGAGAAGGTGTTCAGTGATTAGAAAACCCTTCTAGCGGCCAATATTGATTAGACTTCAAGGAAGTGAGCTCTATGGCTCCTTGTAAATTTATGTATTTCGTTGGTGTGAAATGTTATTGGGTATTAAAATGTATACAACACCTAACTGACATCTGGGATTATAAATTCACAGAACAAAGGTGTGCATTAATTCCAGGTTGGATGTTAATTTGGTCACATAAAACACTTCAGTAAAACTAACATTTGAACATGACCCAGAGTCCACAAAAGGAGCCAAGGATATGTAAGGAAAATAATAATTTTAAGTACTTTGAAATCTAAAGTAATTTGGTTTAAAAAAACCCAGAGGTAGTTTCTTGCTACTCTTCATGCTTTATACAATTTATATTCCCATTGCATTTAATCATGAGTCTTAAAGAATGCCAAAATTTAGATATTTTTTAAACCTCAGAATTTGGATCCTTTTAGAATCAATCTTCTAAGCACTTCTGTTTTCTATCTAGCAGGAATCATTGTCCTAAGGCAAAGTCTAAATTGACAAGACTGAAGTGGCCCATTCTGCAATTAGCCACTAAGTTTGTAATAGATTAGATAGCTTATCCAGATGAAGTTGGCAAAAAATGTCCATTTATATATAGTGTGGAAGCTGTCTAAAAAGCCTTCTTGTGCTATCCTGGCTGTCCTAAGATACTCTTCTTGTGCTTAGGTTCTTATTCCTTTCTTTTCTTACATTTACTAAATCTACAAAGCATCTCTCTTCATGGGACCTGAGGAAAAGGTCAATTTACTAGAATGAAATAAAACCTGTCATTAGATTTGGTGCTATAGAATTTCCATGTCCTTCGTCTTAAGTAATGTAGGCTATTTCTTCTTGCCTTTGCTCTAAGAGCTTTTAGTTTTATGAGACTACTCTCATTCACCTTGTTCCTCCAAATACACATGCATGATATTGACATATGTTTTAAAAAAATTGCACCCAATGCATCCCCACTCTTTTGGGCCAGATGTTTTCTCACCTTGCAGGTAGGAGAGTTGACTGTTCTTACCTGAAGGAGAGAGAGCTTTTAATATTTGTAATTGAAATACAATCTCCCATCAGATGTAAAAAGAAGCAGTGAGATGAAAAACTCTCAGGAGAAGTCAGACCATAAGAAAATGTGCCATTCAAGAAAAAAAATTGTAGTTTTCTGTGAACTACCTGCTTCAGATGGCCCTTGCCCATGTTCAAGGAAATAATCAAAATGCTGAACCCTTATAATTGTGTTCTTGAGTTTAAAAGTGGAAATTGTTTCATTTTTATCAGAAATATTTTCTTGTCTCACTTTATATATTAATAACAAGGTCCAGTTTTTTTTTTCATCCCATTCCAAAGAAGAATAAGGAAGAATTGAGACAAATTTGACAATCTGGATTCATATGTATGTGTGCACACATGCTACTATCTATATAGCCATATATACACATCTGTAAAGTAAGGGAGGCTTCCAAGGTAACCATCAATCAGATCTCATATTAGCTCCATTCTGTTCCTTTGTTTTCTTTGAAGCTGTTAAAGCAAAAGCTTTAGGTTTTGTTCATCTTGGAAAAGCACATATCAAATGTTTCCTATTTCTTTTCATAATGCCATGGGAGAGGGTGTTTTATCTTTCTTTTTCTAATTTAACATAAGTAGAAATTGTCAGTCTGAAATTGACAGGTATTTGTTACAGTCAACAATGAATTGTTCAAATTTGGGATCATCTACCAACACAGGCAGTGCCTGTCAGATGTCACAACAGTGTGAAAACTTATTAAACTACAATGAGAAATACAATAATTTGAAGCATTGTGGGTAAGATTTGAAAGGCATCTGGCATACGCTAATGAAGTTAGTCCTCAGCTATTAGTGTTCAATTCCAATTGCTGGAGTGCCTTTGGGTCCAGGTTGCTAGTGCCCCTTGATCCTATTATGAAAAGAATGATGATGATTATTATTTTTTTAGCATTTCTCTAGTATGTTATGTGGTATTTTCCAGAGTCCTTTATAATCGTGTTACTACTTACAGGGGGCTCTGGGAAGTGGGTCATTATTAGAATTTCTGTGGCACAGAGAAAGAAACAGAAGACCAAGAGGTTAAGTGACTTACTCACCAAGTAAGTCAGTGCTATGCCAAACTCAGAATTTCTTTGCCCTGAGTATTAGTCCTTGGATAACATCACCAATGCAGGGAGGAATTCCTCAATGACTTTTCTGCCTCAGTGACTGAATCTGCTTCCAGGAATGGGCATGATAATCTATACCAATGCATTTATGTTTTCACAATGACCTTTCCCCTTTCTGTTTTTTTTTTTAAAGAGCCTATCAATCCACTGAAAATGACAATACACCATCAGTTATTTCGGAGTAGATGTAGGCTTTTCAAATAGTGCCTCCTGATTTGTGATTATTTCATGTCATCCTTGATTCCATGTCATGATTACTGATAATATGTGCTGCATCTTTGACTCTTGAATATGTCTTTTCATGTGCAAAAAGATCATCTAATTAAAGGAATGAAGTGATGTTTTGGATTTTCCTTTATTTTCATCTCAAAGATATTGGCTTGGTGAAATGTAGAAAGCTCCCAGTGTACCTTCAGAATAAACTGCATGGAAGAGGGCAAGGATTAAGTAATGTAGACTATAATCTACTTTTGCCTGCTGCCTAGGTCAGGACTAATTCAATAACACATGATGCTTGTTAGAAAAACTTTGAGAAGAATTGTAAGTTTAGCTCTTTCCTTCTCTCATTCCTGCTTTCCTTCCATCATTCTTTCCTTCCTTCCTATTCTATACATTACGGGCCAATGATCTCAGCTTTTATTTTTCTGACAATGTCCTAGAAGTATTAAAGGTGTGGTCAGAAAAATGCTTTTGATAGAGATTACCTAGATTTTTAGCAAAATATTTGACTACTGTTTGCATTGTATTGGGACTATTTGTTAGGTGTATTGGATAGAGTATCCCAATTCAGGTATGGGTTGCTCGAGGTCAGAGGACTCAAGCACAGGGCCCATGAGCTGCATTCAATCCTCAACACTCCTCAGTATGGCCAGAACCAGATTAAAATATAATTTGGAAATATTTACTACTTAAAAACTTCAATTTAACAGGGGTTTATTTAGCCTAAGCATGTGCAAGACAGTATGTCAAGCACTGGGGAAAGGAAAAACCAGATCTGAGGCAAAATTGCAAAGATCATTAATTTGTCTTTACCTCTTTCCTCCATTGATGGTATTTCCATAGACTCTCCTTTAGGCACCCAGTGTCTTAATCCTTTTTCTCTCCCCCTGTCAAAGCCTGCTCTTTTTTACAGAGTCTGGTATCAACCATTTACAACTTAGTATGAATTTAAGCCAATGTATTGCTTTTCCTACAGGACTTATATTTCATTTTAATCTTTATCTCTATAGTCCCTTGCTAATGAGATTTTAAGTATCAGTGAGAATTTTGGTTTCTGAAATCATACCATTTAAATGGCTGCCTATTATGCCTAGTACTGACTGTCCAGGTTTACAAGTTTAAGATGGAAAGCAGAAACTAAAAGGAAGGAGTATTCCCCGTTCCTAAGGGCTTCCCACCTTTGGAATGTAGGAGTGGTCACTCTTTCCTAAATCTTCCCTTACCTGACTCTGGGGTTGAGATTCTTCCTTAGTTAACCTCCTTTCTGTCCCTCACTAGGGGTACTAGCTTCAAAAGAAAAGTAAGAAAGTTGGGAATGAACTCGATCTGAGGCTACTTGCCTCAGAGAAAAGTATTCTGCTTTTAACAAGCCTACTTAAAACAACTAAGTCTCATACTCATGTCTCTTGAATAGCCCAGGGAAGTGATCAGACTTACTATAGTTAATCCCCTTTGCAATTAAGAAGCTTATACGAATTATTAATAAAATCAAAACCATATGACTCTGAATCTGATTAGCTTCCAGCCGGGAAAAACAAAAACAACAAAAACCTAGAGTTTTGTACTAAGGTTCAAACCTCTGTCCTGTTTAATTTCTGTATACTATAACACATTCGCTGGCTCATTCTGTTGCAGTTGACTCTCTGTCTCTGTCTCTCTCTCTCTCTCTCTCTCTGTCTCTCTGTCTCTTTCTCTCTCTCTCTCCCTTGACTCTTTTCCTCACCCCCCCACCCCCATAAAGAAATTATGATTTATCATAGTTTTATGTCAAGGGCAAATAATCTTTTAAAAATACAAATCAAGAATCACTATCATCTTAAAGAACATTCTTGGAGTAAATGCCTGCCATCTGCTATCAAAGAGGAAAGGAAGGGGATGTAGATTCAAGTACTTTATTTGAGTACTTTACTGGCTTTTCATTGATTTCAATTCTGGTCTGTTCAAACCATACTTTCTTCAGGTATGGCTTAATCTGCAATTCCTAGAGGTCCATATAGCTGAATCTCTGAGCTTTCCCATATTCACAGAGAAGTTGGTCTGACTATTCAGATCTACTTACATAAGGTCAACTCTACCTAAAGAGTCAATGCCACTACTAAAAAAGCTTTGCTTATTCATTATAAAATGGTGGTGGTTGTCCTTTGTTCTCAAAGAGGACCAAAATGACATCATTATGTTAGAGTCAAGATGCAATGTGTCCAACTGTGGCTGATTAGACCAATGTGAGCTCAGAATGTTCTATCACAGGTTGGTCACAAATAGTTCATGTGAACATTTGGGGTGGATTCCCTAAATTTGCTTATTTTGTGTTCCTTTTGAGCTATTTTAATTCTTCTTTGCTCATAGAACACAGCACCCTCTTTTATGAAGGCACAGCATGCTGGGCAGTCCTGTAATTAGATGGCCATTTATTACCTTTAAGCAAGGTGTAAAATTTATCATATCACATCGCTGTCCTCTGACAATGCATTTTTAAAAACTCTGTTAGATAAAAGTCTAATATAATATGGTAAGCCAACAAATATGACATGAGTATAAGTTCTATCCTGAACTTTACAAAGGGATTTGAATACATTTTGGGAAAGTTTTGCTCACATCATACCCAGCATATATGTAGATACTATTTAGAATAAGTTTAAGTCCTTCCCTCTCTTATTTAGAATTCTCAAATTAAGATAAATCAACTAAAATAATTTTGTTTTGGCATGAATTAAAAATATATAATTTCTAAGAATTTCATTTCAACAATTTAACAAACATTAATTAAAGTCCAAACTACATGCAAGATGAGAGAGCTTGCTATAGTGGATGGCACACTATTCTTCAGATCAAGAAGACTTAGGATCAGGCTTTAACTTTGACAGATATTACTGTTGTTGTATTACCACAAGCCCTTATACCTCTTAGTGCCCGTAGGAAATCTCTAAAACTCTTAAATTGTGGATAGATACATGAGTGGAGGAAGTTTCTGTATCTGGCATTCCCCACATTGATAAAATCCTAGATCTTGTCCAAAATACATTTTATACACACACACACACACACACACACACACACACACACACACACACACACACGCATACACACACACACACATTCATTCTTTTAATATGTGTATGTATTTTGGTGTGCATCTACATACATATAGATTCATATGTGTGTATATACATATATTATATACGGGTATGTTTTGTCATGCATATGCATATATATGTTTTTGTGTATATATAGATACATTTATATATGTTTTTGTGTATATATGGATATATTTATGTGCATGTCTTTGCATGTCTATGCAAGACACCATGCCAAGTTCTAATTGCATTAGAAATACCCATTCAATAGGTCTTTCTTTCTTTCTTTCTTTCTTTCTTTCTTTCTTTCTTTCTTTCTTTCTTTCTTTCTTTCTTTCTTTCTCTCTCTCTTTCTCTTTCTTCTTCTTCTTCTTCTTCTTCTTCTTCTTCTTCTTCTTCTGCAAGTCAAAGGAATGTAGTTTGTTTCCTTCGATGATTTTCATAACACACACACTTCAATGGATTCACAATCTTATCAATGTGGGGAAGCAATGCCATTGATTACCCATCATCCATGTCTTCTCCTTCCATGAAAGTCTTGGCTATGCCTCCCCACATGAGCTCTACAACTTTCTTGAGGCCATCTTCTCAATCAGTGGTTTCAAATTCAACTAGAAACCACTGTAGATAATATCTTCTCCAGCTACATATTGACTTAATTTACATTATCTATGTTCTACTGTATATTTATTTACTTTGTTAAATATATGCTAATTATATCTTATCTTAATCTGGTTCTGACATACTCTGGAGTATTATAGACTTCTTGTCCCAATTATATCTTATCTTAATCTGGTTCTATCATGCTCTTGGGTATTATGGGCTGCATAGTGAATTTGGCATTTCTAATCTAGATCCTTTTTTTCATGGTTACCAGTATAGAACCTGGGCTGCTTTTTTCCATCCCTCTTGCTACATTTTACAATAATGACAAGAAATTATATTTCTATAGTGCTTTATAAGCTAGTGAAGAAAGTACAATGTGACTTCTCCACTTCCTTTTCTGATCACACATTTTTGTTTTGATGATGTAATTTAACCCATTTGTATATAAGCTCTTGTTGGCAATATGGTAAAGGCTACATATACCCATCATGTGCATCTCCATTCCCTTTCAAGTCACTTACAATTTTGATTTTCTGGAGATTGTGGTGTTCCGTGGCTTGCAAGCATGTAGCATTACCGGAAGAGTATCAATGTTAAAAAAAATAGGAAGTAAAAGAGAAATGATAAATACATAAATGTTATACTTGATGCCTAACAAAATACAGAAAGGACATTGTCTCTGCAATTGGGAAATAGAAATTTTGGTCATAAATCAATAAGGAGACACAATTTAAACTATTGCCATATGTCAGGTAGGAGACCTGTTAGTTTTGATGGAGCCCTGTGGCTATATGACAAAACACAATGAATGTCTGGTAATGCAGCACAGAGCAGAAATTACTGATTCACGTGATTATGAAGAAAGTAGAATGAGACAACTACAAATGAGGATGGGAGAACATCAGCGAAATATGAAATTGGCCACCTAAAATGGCAAACCTTGATCACAAAGCCCAGTGTGGAAAGAGAATACACCTAGCACTGAAAGGAGCCAGCCATCAAATAGAGAGGGATCATCTCTCAAACGCAGATGAAGCTCATCTACTGTAAATAGGGAGCCTTGAGAAAAAGAGTCAATGAACCCTTTCCCTTTTTTGTTTGGCTATGCTGCCATTGACTAGTTGTCTGAAAGTAACTGATTGTATGAATCTGAACAAAGTGGGACACAGGCCAATACTCTGAGCCAAGAACTCCAGGCAAGTTATCAAGAAAAGGCTTTTTTTGGGGGGTCCAAGAACATTTTACTTAAAATGAAATTCCCTGTAAAGATGCACGTTGGCTTTTATTTAAAGATGTAGCATCTCTGAGAATAAAGTAAAGGAAAGAGGAAATTAAAAAAAGCAACAAAGGAGGGAGGTCTGGCAGGTTGGCTTCTCACCAAGTGACCCCTTCATAGACCACATGGGAGCCAGTGCTATATGAGACTACCAAGGATATGAGCGATTTATAGCTCTTTGTTTGGTCTCTTGATAAGTACGCCTGTAAAGTGATGCAAGGCAAAACAAGCCAGGACCTACCCTAATTGCAGAGTCCCTGTAAATTATTTTAAGATGAGAGAGACTCATAATATTTATATTCACTTCATTTTAAACATCAGTGTTGCAGTGTCACAATGATAATTAAGCAACCTGTCTGGCTCTCTAGAAGTTAGAAGCTTTTGCTCCCCATGGAAGGTGAAATAGTTATTCATAAGTCAGGATTTGACCATCGCTGGACAATTTGGCTGATATGTAGAAACATGAGAAACTCAAAGCAAGTGGGATCATTTGGGATCATTACAGAAATTTTCTGTTGGAGTATTTGGTATTTTGAGATCAAATGTGATGGGATTTCTTTTATGTTTGACTTGCTGTACTTAAGTATGCATTACAGATATGTACTGGTTCACTGGGTTGGGAAACTAACTGAAGCTCTATGTATAGAACTTAAATGGTATTCCATTTAAACATTTTGTGTTCTTTATTGTGCAAAACTGTAGAGTCCAGAATTTCATCTTCTACTAGTGGAACCCAAAAAGAATATCCTTATTTCAGGCTGGTCACATGTGATTTTTGAAATTTAATGGTATGGCTAGTTAGCCCAGTTGATTGTAATCTGATGCTTATGAGACCCAGAGTATGAGTTGCTTTCTCAGAAAAGCAGATTTGTTTCACTTTGCTCCAGTGCCACAGACTGCTTTAGGAGCTTAAAATGGCATTGAGACTTTTTGGATACCAAATCACATGATTGATCATGTGGGTTACTGGGCAGTAGAGTTTGGATGGACCAGAGTAAGTCCATCATTACTACTGGAGAAGCAATAACATTCACTTGAGGGAGGTTATACAAAGCAGAGTATATTACTACTAGGATTTACCTACCAATTTGATAATAATACCAATTATGGAAGGGTAGTTTCTCTCCATTTCCAAAAATCTTTCTAGGCCACTCTGCAGGATCACTTAAATCACTTTGAATCATATATTTTGACATGATTCAAGTCAAAGTAGATCCCATAAAACCAAGTAACTGGTCCCAACATGCTTCCCTCTTACTAGAAATGTATTTTTGATACTGTAGTATTAATCTACATAGCAGAAACCAAGTGGAAAATGCCTTTTGGCTAGTCTGTGAATGCAGTTGGATGGAGCTGGCTCATCAGGGGTATACAGTTATCCCTTCCACATTGGGACTTTCCTCATTGTGGTTTTGATATATTGCGGGTTGGCATGAGAAATTAAGTAGAAATTTTTGAGAGTTTTGTTGAAGCCACAGATGGCACATGAAGGCCAGCAGATGACACAGAGCCTATGGCCAAATACTTAACCCAAATTTTATAATAAGAAACTATAAACACCCCATAAAAGAAAAAAAGATAAAATTCAGACTTCTTTTTTGGTATGAAGGGAAAGCCAAAAAATTTTACACGGATTTTCCAGATTGCAAGGGCACCATGTCCCTAACTCCTGTGATGTGGAAGGGATAACTATGTACTGCAGGTGAACAATGAACTGGCTTCTGAATTAAGTAAGAAGAAAAAAGGAGTCTGCATTACATGTGAGAAATGCTAAAGTGCTTTTAATGACCCAAAACTTTTTGAAATAAAAAGCCATTTAAAAAAACCCAAACACTGATATTTTCATCAATGATATAGGAATGTGTATCATAGTGTTCTCCAAAGAAACAAACTTTCAGGTCATCCAAAGGACAATATGGTGACATATCATGGCCATAAGTAGACTGTAGTGTATTATGAAAAAGCTGCATAAGACATATGAAGAGATGCATACCCAATTCTTGAGAGTAACAAATAGTAATGGATAGAGTGTTCTGTTGGTACTATGTAGTATCACAGGAAATAGATGAAGACCTCAGCAAATTGAATTGTTTCCTTATAATGGTTTTGTTGAAAAATTTATGCTAGACTCTCACATTATGAGAAAGTATTAATTAGAGTACATTAATTCTACCATTGATCCAATGACCCATCAGTCCACCAAAAGGACATTTTAAAGTATCAAGAAGTGTTCGTTTATGGCCTTAATCCATAGCTTCTTTTGAAGTTTACTACCTGGAAGCTCCAGTAGACAAATTACCTCATCTGGTCTATGAAATCTACAAACCAGGCTCCATTGAAAACCTGAAGTGATCTCCTGGCTGAGGGATTCTTGTCAGATTAGACTTGACAGAAGTAAGGCAGTGGGAAAAAAGCTGCCTGTTCTTGCTCCCTCTCTATTGCCAAAGAACGTTGGTCTTTAGCCTTGTCAATCTTTTGAGTGTGCTCTGCTCACTAGAAATCCATCTCTAAGTGATTCATTTCTTCCTGCATGTTTGATCTTTTCTGATAAGTAGAACCAGGCTGGCTGGCTGGTTTGGATGGTATGGTACAGTTGCTGGCAAGGATGCCTTGGGAAACTGATGTAATCCTTTTGTGATTGATGTTTCCATCATGACACACTGAATTTTGTGTGCATTTGGGATGGATTCAACTCATTCCATGAACTTTCACCACTAGCACTAGAGTGTCATTTTCTTTGGGCAGATTGTAAATTGGGATAGACTGTTATTGGCAAAGGATACATGAATCACTAGTCATAACATACTTGGAAAAAATAGACACTTGAAAAGAACTATTATGATACCATAGGACAGGTGGGATTAACATTTTGGCACACACCATCGGGATTCCATAATCCCTTTGAATTTTTCTTGGCTATGCTGGAGGTAGCAATAGAGTTCTGCTGCTTTGGAATCAATAGACTGTCAAGTCTCTATTCCTATGCCTAGACATCTAGCATAGTGGATTGAGTACTGGTCTTGGAGTAAGGAAGACCTAGGTTCAAAATCTACCTCTGACACTAATTTTTTATGTGACCTTGTATAAGTCAATTGATTTCTCAGGGTCTCAGTTTCCTCATCTGTAAAATGAAGGGATTTGACTAAATGGCTTCTGAGTTTCCTTGAAGCTTTATATGTATATAAATACAAGGTTGTTGTCAGGATAAAATAAGTTTATATATCATTGTGTATATATATTTATATATATATGCACACATATATACATATATGTTTGTGTATAAATGTTGCAAACCTTAAAATGCTGCATAAATGTGAGTTATTGTGATTATTATCTCATTTTTCTTGCCTGCTTTCATTGGATTTATATGGAAACTGTCCTAGGACAAATTACTCTTCTGTTGTTATTCTTTTTTTTTTAATGTTCAGCAGACTATTTTACAGTTAGGTAAAAGAATTGCCTTTTGTAATTGAATAAAAGAACTGGGACATAAGATCATCTTTCATAAGCTCACTGAAAGCATCTTCAGGGCATCTAGCAGCAAACAGTATGACAGGGATGATATGTACCTCAACATGTTCCCAGATGGCTTTGATTTCTTCTGCTGGATCTCTACATTTTGAAGGCTTTTCTTTGAAAGTAGCTTGGAGGTTGAGTGTTTGGTAAGGCAATATCTATTTATAATTTTGAGCTTAGGTTCTTATGTGCAAGCTGAATGCACATAAAATGTGCAATCTTAATTGTTGGCAACAACAATGTTGCCAGGTGATTGTTGGTGACAGCTCTGCCTGCAAAAACACTACAGTTCCAACACAGATTATTTATTGAATTCTCCAGTATGTTTTGATATATATATATTTATATTTGGAGTACAGAATTTGTTTTCTCAGTTTATAAAAGATAGTGAACTTCTGATGTATAATTCTAGCTACTAAGTTTTGTCTTATGAGGTATTGGATAGATAATAAATTTTTGCAGCCTGCTCTGATATACTACAGAATTTCTACCATTTCTTTGCTTCTCATTGCATCAGTAAGTCCAGCCTTCTTATGTATAACTTTTTTTTTTTTGTTATTTCTGGTACTGACCTGGTCCTAAATTGCCTTCACAAACCCTTTTGTTTCAATAAGCAAATCTACATGACTCATCCATTTACCTGATGTTTCTTTGTTGATATTTTCTTGGTTAATTTCATATGAATGTTGTGTTAGTTGTTTCATGTACTCCATCTTTTGGTTATATCCAGCAAATCCAAAAGTATGTTCCTGCTATTGCCTTTGACTGTTACTCAGTAAACTATGCCTATTTGTTCTGAGAGTATTTCTCTTAGTTTTTAACCTTAGTTTTGTCCAGTGCTCTGAGAACATAAATCAGTTCTCTTCCTTCTTTTTGATGAAGAAGCTGCCTTAGAGGGATACACCTTATATTTTGTTAATATCATATGGATATTTGTTAGGATGCTTTGCAAATTCTATCATGGTCCATTTTACAGTTCTGAAAGTGTATATTAAATGGGTATTGCATAGGTGTTACTTTGAACATCAACTTCTTGTTGACTTCTTGTTGATCTTTGATTTAAGGATGCCAGCAAATAATCACAACTTTCTCCTTGATGGCTTTAGGCTCATGTGTCTTGCCTGGAGAAGACCAAGGCACTTACTCGTAAGTATCACCTGCATTCATTCATTCAATTTGGCTCTGGACTAAGCTCAAAGCTTTTAGGCTATATCTTTTCTTTGTGTATATTAGAAATTTTATATATATTGAGTCCAAATGACATCTTGACATTAATGGAGAAAGATTCTGTGAGATGGAGTTACTGTTTAATTTTTTTTGAGGTTCCATTTAACTAGATGTTGCCCATATATAACAAGTGATTAATAGGATGGTTTTGTAGCAGTCTCTCTTTAACTTGATGCCTTATTCAATTTTAGATAGGAGAAATATTAATGGGTTCGAGGTTAGGCAGAACTATAAGGCTCTTAAGCTGTATCCCTGAAAGGTAAAACTTAACATCAATAGTTCTTGACATTATTGTTAGTGACATGTTTTAAAAAGAAAACTTCCTTCTGTGTGTATGTCACAGACTGTAGTGTCTGTGCTATTTCAAGGATTATTTTGTATGTTTGTAGTACATATCTAAGATTTCGGTGTGTAACTGAGGCAAAGGCCTCAATAAAGGCAGTATAAATGTTACAGTAATTTTGAGTGGCTTGTTCAAAATTCACTAAATCAATAGTATGATACTCTTTTATCACCCTGGAACTCTTTGGCACCATTTCCCCTTCCTACCTTCAGTCAATATGTTATCTTATTGAATATTTGGATTTTTAAGAGTTATGCAAGCCACAAATATTTTGTACACAAACTACATAAACATACAATTAATTTATGTTTTGAGGAGTCATTGGTGTTGTTATATTTTGCTGTGATGCCTTCTCTTAAGAATGGTGGTGGGGGTAGCTAGGTGGCTCAGTGGATAGAGCACTGGCCCCAGAAAGACCCGAGTTCAAATCTGACCTCAGACACATAACACTTACTAGCTTTGTGACCCTGGGCAAGTCATTTAACCCCAGTCAAGTCACTTAACCCCATTGCCTAATTAAAAAAAAAAAGACTGGTTGCATCAAACTTGTGCCTGAGGCAGACCTGGTAAAGTCCTTTGCTAGTAATTTACATATGACTGTGAAGTGCTCTAACAAATAATAATGAGTCTTATCTGGATTCACTATTTTCCAGCTTTACAAAGAAGCTAGAGTTTCAGTTACCTCCCTTGTCAGAACTATTCTTTCATTCATTATATTACTGATGTGAAAAAGGTTGCTTTTTCATATTCGAGCCAACTTGCATTTTTGTTGGGTTGGACTTCTTATGGCCACATAGCCCAGAAAATTTCCACAATATCCT
Source organism: Phascolarctos cinereus (assembly GCF_003287225.1). NCBI lineage: Eukaryota > Metazoa > Chordata > Mammalia > Diprotodontia > Phascolarctidae > Phascolarctos > Phascolarctos cinereus. Next base: position 540,106,994 of record NW_027555847.1, on the reverse strand, counting down.
TCTTTGTCTCTCTGTCCTTTGATTTCTTTGCTTCTAAAGCCTCTGTAATGTTGATATTGTTTTTGCTATTATTATCTCATTCTTATCCTTTTTTTTTATAAGGTTCAGATAGTAATAGTTTGTGGATATCACTATCTTATTATTACTCCTTTATGTTTAATGTTCTGTGTACTATTGCAAAAGTGGATAAAATTAGTAATTTTTATAACAAAAGAAAAGTATTGGGATATAAATTCATCTTCTGTATATATATATACACATACACACACACACACACACACACACACACACATATATATATATATATATATATATAAAAGCATCTTTGGGAAATCTCTAATACATTGGATAGCAAATGGGGTGCTAGTATACCTCATTTGTTCCCATATGATTTTAATTTCTTTTTCTAGATTTCTATATTTTGATAGGTTTTTTTTTCATTTATTTCATGTAGTATGGAGATTATACTTCCTTTTTGGGTAAGATAGATTTTGATAGCTAGTTGAGTGTGTAGATTTTATATACACACACACACACACACACACACACACACACATACACATATATATACACACATACACACATATACATATACATATATACACACATACACACATGCACATATACATATATATATGTATATATTTCCTCTTTGAGCCAATGTATTTATGAGTGAGGTTCAAGCATCCCACCTCCATCTTCCCCTACCATTTCCTTCTCCACTGTAAAATCTTTTCCTAGTGCACCTCTTTTATGAGAGATAATTTCCCCCATTCTTCTTGTTCCTTTCCCCTTCTCCCAGTGCATCTTTCTTTCTCACTTATTCATTTTTTTACATCATCCCAACATAATTGCCTCACTCCTGTGCCCTTTTTACATAGAGAATCCTTCTAACTGCCTTAATAATGATAAAGTTAATAGAAGATATACATATCATCTTCCCAAAAGAAAACAGTTTAATTTTATTGAGTCTCTCATGATTTCTTTTTCATGAGTCTTATATTTGAAATTTTCTATTCAATTCTGATCTTTTCATCAGGAATGCTCACAAGTCCTCTATTTCTTAAATATCTATTTTTTTTCTCCTTAAAAGATTATACTTTGGAGCATCCTAGCAAGCCAGCAGCAAACCCCACCTCAGCAAACCAGCAGGAGATCCTGAGCTCCAGTGCAGTGCAGCAAGCAAACACCAACACCAGGACCTCCCCACGTGCCTCAGCATAGTCAGGGAAACAAGCAGACTCCAGCTCTGAGAACTGCCAGGGGGATAATCATGTGCTTGAGCATAGCCCTGGGCAAACAGTCAACCTCCAGGCCAGACCACCATGTGCTTTAGTCTAGCCCTTGTGAAGTACAGAAACACCTCACCAGCCTCAGCACATGCTAGACACCAGCACTAGGATCTCAGCTCAGCAGGAGGTAAGATGCTACACCTCTATGACCTCCAGCAGCACCAGCCATGCCCCCAACCACTCCCCCTCAGTGCAGCACCAAATAGGAGGGTCCCCTGTGGGCCTCAGGGCAACATCAGTGCAGCACCAGGTAAACAACCAGGGCCTGCAGCCCCTGGCACAAGAAGCCTGAGACAGTTCCCCTTTGATCCTGGGAGCAGAGCTCAAATTTAAAAGAAAGGGAAAAAAAGCCAAAAAAAGATGAGCAAAAAACCACCAAAAAAAGTGTCTGACCATAGAAAACTATTATGGTGACAAGGAAGATCAAGACACAAACTCAGAAAACAACAACAATATCAGAACATCTATGGACAAAACCCCAAAGAAAAATGGTAAGTGGTCTCAATGCCATAAAGAACTAATGGAAGAACTAAAAAAGGAGTTTAAAAATCATATAAGAGAGGTAGAAGAATTGAGAAAAGAAATGAGAGTGATGCAAGAGAATTATGAAAAAAAAGAGTCAACAGCTTAGAAAAAGAAAACAATTGTAGAATTAGTCAAATGGAAAGAGAGATACAAAAATTCACTACACAACAACAACAGCTCCTTAAAGAATATAATTGGCCAAATGGAAAAGAAAGTACAAAAACTAATTGAGGAGGACACACCTTAAAAGTTAGAATTGGGCAAGTGGAAGCTAATGACTGTATGAGACATCAAGAGTCAATCAAACAAATCCAAAAGAATGACAAAATAGAAGAAAATGTAAAATAACTCATTGGAAAAACAAGTGACTTGGAAAATAGATCCAGGAGAGACAATGGCAGAATAATTGGACTACATGAAAGCCAAAATCAAAAAGGAGGCCTGGACAGAATCTTTTAAGAAATTTTCAAGGAAAACTGCCCTGTTATCCAGGAACCAGAGGGAAAAAATAGGCATTGAAAGACTCCACTGATCACCACAGGAAAGAGATCCCAAAATAAAAACTCCCAAAGAACATTATATATAGCCAAACCACAGAACTATAAGGTCAAGGAAAAAATACTGCAAGTGACCAGAAAGAAACAATTCAAATATTGGAGAGCCATAATCAGGATTACACAGGACTTAGCAGCTGCAACATTAAAGGATCAGAGAATCATAGAACATGATATTCCGGTAGGCAAAGGAGCTAGGACTACAACCAAGAATCACCTGCCAGGTGAAATTAAGCATAATACTCCAAGGGAAAAATGGTCATTCAATGAAACAGAAGGATTTCAAGCTTTTGTAAGGAGAAGACCAGAACTGAACAAAAAAATTTGACCTCCAGTAGCAAAACCTAAGAGAAGCCTAAAAAGGGATAAAAGGGAAAAGAAAACATAAGGGATTCAATGGAGCTGAACTACATTCCTATGTAGTAAGCTGTTTACATTCTTACATGGAAGGTGATACTTGTAATTCTTAAAAAAATTGTACCACTAATAGTACAACTAGAATGATTACACATAGACAAATGGTATGGGTATAAGGTAAATTTGAGAGAATGATGTAAAAACAATTAAGAGATGAGAAGGAGGAGTACACTGGGTGCAGAAGGAAGAGAGAGGCAGAATGGGGTAAATTATCTCACATGAAGAGGTGTGAAAAACCTATTTCAGTGGAGGGAAAGATGGGAGGATGGGCAATGGGCATTGCTTGAACTTTACTCTCATAAATATTGGCTCAGAGGGAATAATATACACAATCAGTTGAATATAGAAATCTATCTTACCTAACAGGAAAGTAGGAGGGGAGAAGATTAAGTATGGGGAGGAGTGACAGAAGAGAGGGCACACTAGGGGAGGTGGTAGACAGAAACAAAACACTGTCAAGGAGGGAAGAGGTGAAAGGATAGAGAGGACAAACAGAAGGAAAACAGGGTGGAGGGAAATACACAGTAATCATAACTGTGAATGTGAATGGGGTGAATTCTCCCATAAAACAGAAGAGGGTAGCAGAGGGGAGCAAAATTCAGAATTCTACAATATGTTGTTTACAAGAAACAAACTTGAAGCAGAGAGACATGCTTGGGGTAGTCAATCCCCCCCACCCCCCCAACTCACTGACAGGTTTGAGGCCTGGCAGTCACTCTCAACCTGGTTTACCTGTCTCCTGAAACAGTTTACCAGGATGTGGCCAGTGTGCATGCTATGGCTTTTTGAAGGCATGGGTGAGAGTTGCAGGGGTGGGGGGGCAAGTGGACATCAGAGAGAAAGCAGCCCTGAAAAGGACTTGGCAGCCTTCATAACAGAGTCAACTGTACATGAAAAAGAGGCACAAAAATATTGAAGAAAATAAAACCTTAAAAATCAGAATTGTCCAAGTGTTTAAAAAAAGGTACAATAATCTACTGATGAAAATAACTCCTTAAAATGTAGACTTGGCCAAATGGGGAGAAAAAAAGGTACAAAAGCTCATTGAAGAAAATAATTCTGTAAAGATTAGAATTGAGGAAGTGGAAACTAATGACTCTAAGACATCAAGAAACAGTAAAACAAAGTCAAAAGACTTTTTAAAAATAGAAGAAAATGTGAAATATTTTATCAGAAAAGCAACTGAACTGGAAAATGGATCAAAGGGAAATAATTTAAGAATTATTGCATTACCTGAAAGCTGTAATCAAAGAAAGAGCCTAGACATAATTTTTTAAGAAATTATCAAAGAAAATTGCCCTGATGTCCTAGAATCAGAGAGTAAAATAGAAATTGAAAGAATCCACTGATCACCACGTGAAAGAGATCCCAAAATGAACAGTCCCAGGAATATTAAAAGCCAAATTCCAGAGCTCCCAGGTCAAAGAGAAAATACAATGTAACCACAGTCAGGATCATACAAGATTTAGCAGCTATTATATTCAAGGAACAGAGGGTTTGAACTATAATATTCTGGAAGAAAAAAGAGAGGGGATTACAACCAAGAATAATCTACCCAGGAAAACAAAATATAATTTTTTTTGCATTACAGTTAATTTTTTGAAATAGTGTTTTTTCCCCCAAATTACAAATCAAGATAATTTTTAGCATTCATTTTTACAAGATTTTGAGTTCCAAATTTTTCTCCCACCCTCTTCTGAAAATGGCAGGCAATTTGATACAGATTATGATCCACTATTTTGCAAAACATTTCCATATTAGTCACAGCTGTGAAAGAAGAAATAGATCAAAAGAAGAAAAAAAAACATGAAAAAGTCACTTACTATTGAAGACTTGTATGTCTCAGGAACTTCTCATCACTAATACTGTCTTCCACTTACATAAATGCAATAAAACTTTGTGGACATACCCTCACAGCAAACACTATCATTTAATAGACTATGTCACTATCAGGAGAAGAGACAGAATGTGAAAGTGATGAAGGGAACGTGTGGTGTAGGGTGCTGGACCAATCATAGACTTATCGTCTCTAAGCTAAACATTCACATTCAACAAAAGCAGTAGCCTCATGGAACGATGACTCTCAGAAGATTGAATGTCCACAGATTATAGAGTGCTTCTCCTAGCATGAAACATTTGCTGCTAACTTAGAGGGAAAGCTGAGCCAATATAATCTTGGCAACAGTGGAGCAGAAAAGGAGTGGGAAGCTTTCAAAGATTTTATGTACATCATTGCATTTACTCATCTGGGTCAGAACACTTGCAAACGTCAAGATTGGTTTGGTGAAAATGATGGGGAAATTCAGAACCTGCTTTAATGAAAAATGAAAACTCCATAGGATTTACCAGCAGGATAATTCGTCCCTCTTTAAGAGGCAGCATTTAACTCTATCAAAAGTAGAGTGCAAGAGAAACTTAGAGAGATGAAGCATTCTTGGCTTAGTAAGAAGGTAGATGAAATACAGGTTTATGCTGATAGTAGCAACACAGAGTGCTTTTATGATGCCCTGAAGGCTATTTATGGGCTATCTATCTATGGTGCATCTTGACTACTCAGTACTGATGGAATTACATTGATTAGTGATAAGGCCGTGATCCTGGAGAGATGGGCTGAACACTTCCATAGTATTCTCAACAGACTATCATCAACCAGTGCTGAAGCCACTGACCATTTACCTCAGGTTGAAGTCAATCCCTCTCTAGCTAAACTTCCAACTGAAGAAGAGCTTTTGGATGCCGTGAAGCTCTTTTTGTGTGGCAAAGCACCTGGTGCTGATTCTATTCCAGTTGAGATTTACAAGGCAAGGGATCCATTGCTCATACAAAAGCTGAGTGGAATCTTCCAAGTTATATATCAAGAGGTGGTTATTCCCCAAGAGTTCAAGGATGCCTCCATTGTCTATCTATGTAAAGGACGACAAAATAGGCTGTCTTGTGACAATCTCAGATCTCTCTCTCTCTCTCTCTCTCTCTCTCTCTCTCTCATCCTTATTCTGTCAGGTTTCTCTTTATATGTTGATTATTTGTTTCTAAGATTCCTGTAATACAGTTTTTTTAATTAATATTGAATTCTTTATTTTGCTCTTTGTGCTATTATGTTTTTCTATCATTTTTCTATCATTTAGCTTTTCATATTTATTGTCGTTTAAAAGTATTAAGACTTTCATATATATCTCTTCCAAATTTCATCTTTTTTTTTCTATTTCATTGACTTCAAATTAGGAAATATGATATCCAAACTTTCTACCATAGATGCTGCATAGATATTTATTATTATATTCCAATGTCATTAAACAGGTCTTCAACACTTTTTAGAGTCACTTTTAACAGTGTAGTATTTAACGTCTTTTCTAGGAATATTTCTAGATATTCCCACCTTCCCGGACCGGGAATGATCTTTTCCATGACAACACAGTCATAGCATACACTGTTGTATACAGGTCTTAGAATGATTGTATATGCTAAAAATATTCTAGGAGAATGAATTCATTCATGATGGTTGTATGTAGTACCAATTTTTTGAGTTATTGGGTTTTGTTGTATTAATTGTATTCTTTTTATATCCTCAGTTGGACTCTAACTTGTTTATTAGATTTTGCCATCAAATTAAAAAAAAAGGTTTTTTGGAAATTCTTCCTATGTATGCTGATTTCCTTTTCAAAAGCATTCATGACATTAACATTATTCTCTACCCATTTATTTCATTTTAGTGAGCACTTCTGGAGGTTGTAAGTGAAGATTTTCAGTGCCTTCTGCAGTTTTTTGCTGTTTGGAAGAATTTTAGGAACAACTCAATGGCCACTCCTATTTCATCCAATCTAGGTTTAGGAATGAAGTTGTTTCTTACAGTTGCCTTGCATTGATCTTTAGCATGTTACTGTGTAACATGAAGTTGAAGATGTCATTGACAAAAAATAGTATCCCTAATTTCCCCTAACGTCTTTGGAAACAGACCTAGTAGTAGTATTGCTGTGCCAAAGGGTACAAGCAGTTTAATAACCCTTTGGGCATGATTCCAGATTGCTCTTCAACATAGTTGGATCAATCCACATTTCCACCAACAGTGAATTAGTATCCCAATTTTTCCACATCCCTCCAATAATTGCAGATTTTTGATACTTCTTTACACCTACTGTAGCTGTCTCGATGCAAATAGAGTACTACATACAACCATCATGAAAGAATTCATTCCACTAGAATATTTTTAGCATGTACAATCACTCTATGCAGTATCTGTGGTAGAAAATCTGGATATCATATTTCCTAATTTACAGTCAATGAAATAGAAAAAAAGTGATGAATTCAGAAAAGGTATATATGATAATCTTAATATCTTTAAACAACAACTAAATATGAAAGGCAAAGTGATATAAAAATGATAGAGAAACATAAAGTACAAACATGATAACAAAGTTATCATGTAACTTTCTTTTTTTTTCCTTTTTTTCTTCCCTCCCCCCCACCGTAGAGATGGCTACCATTAGACATACACATATATTTATATGCATAATATACTATATGTACTTTATTTATTGGTTCTTTCTCTGGATGCAGATAGTATCTTCCTTCATAGGTCTTTTGTAGTTAATTTGGGTATTTATAATAGTCAAAATGACTTAATCATTCGAAGCTGTTCTTAAAATAATATTGCTGCACAATGTTCTCTTGGTTCTGCTCATTTTGCTCTTCATTATTTCGTGCAAGTCTATCCATGTTTTCCTATAATCAATGAGTTAATTTCTTATAGCACAGTAATATTCCATCGTGATCATATACCACAATTTGTTTAGCCATTCCCCAATTGATGAGCATCCCTGCAATTTCTAGTTCTTTACTACCACAAAGAGAGCTGCTATAGATATTTTAGAACATATAGGTCTTTTACTTTTCCCCAATCATCTTTGGAAACAGACCTAGTAGTAGTATTGCTGTGTCAAAGGGTACAAGCAGTTTAATAACCCTTTGGGCATGATTCCAGATTGCTCTCCATCATAGTTGGATCAGTCCACATTTCCACCAACAGTGAATTAGTATCCCAATTTTTCCACATCCCCTCAATAATTTCAGGTTTTTGATACTTCTTTACACCTACTGTCTCAATACAAATTGAGTCCCTGTTGCATGGTGCACTGGCTGGCATTCCCTGACTTGGTAGTAGTAGCTCCTCTACCAAGAAATGGATTGTGGGTCGGTCTTTAAGTGGAGTTATAATTCTATTAATTCTCATTTCCAATGATGTTCTGATCAAAAACAGTCTTCAAGTAAGTTATTATCCAAACATGCTTTCTTATTAAATGTTCAAAAAACTATTATACATGTGGATAAAGTAATTGCTTTTTATTGTTGAATAAAAGTATTAAGATAAGTTCCTGTTGCTTACCAAAAACATCACTAGCACAACTCTAATAGCAGTTAAGAATATGGAGATGATGTATACCTTGGTCACTTCCCACATGATTTTGATTTCTTTTACTAATTTTTTGTATTTTGAAAACTTTCTTTTCCTATGTTACTTAGAGATGACGAGTGTTTAGCATGGTGGCATTTGTGGTGTTTTTTTTTTTAATGTCTGCTTACAACAACCTTATAGATAAATATTATCATCCCCAATTTCCAGATGGGAAATGGCCTGAGAGAGACTAATTCATTTGCCCAAAGTTACTCAGGTAGTAAGTGTTTGAGGCGGGATTTGAAGACAGGTATTCCTGACTCAAAATGAAGCACTCTATTTGCTATGCCAGGCTGCCCCCAAGTGATATTATTAATAATATTGTGCTTAATTTTTTGTGGATCAATGTTGTAGGTAGGTGACTAAGGGCAGCAGTTCTGTCTATGATAGTATTCAGGATCTGTTATGGTTTATTGGTTATGTCCTCAAGGATATTTTGAGGTCTTTATTTAAAATACAGGCTTTCCCATTTCTTAGTCCATGAAAAATAGTAAGTGTCTGGTATACTGTAGAATTCTATCCACCAGGTCATGTCTTCCTAGGTAATGGGTTAGTACCAAAATTTTCTACCCTGTAGAGATGCACTGCATAGTTGTTGCTGGGATTCGGTATAGGGTTTTCTTGGCAAATATATGGGAATGGTTTGCCATTTTCTTCTCCAGTAGATTAACGCAAACAGAGGTTAAGTGGCTTTCCCAGGGTCACATAGTGAGTGTCTGAGGCCAGATTTGAACTCAGGTCTTCCTGTCTCCAGGCCCAGTGCTGTATCCACTGAGCCATCTAGCAGCCTCCTGGCAGCTGCATGGTACCTACAACTTACTTGGAATCATCTATATTGATCACTGATTATGAGTTCCTTAGGGATAACCCTTATATAATTTCCACTGGCAATGACTGGGTCCTAAATTGCCATCACAAGTTAAATCCTTTCATTTTCTTTTTTTTTTTAAATTTTATTATAATATTTGTTTTATTTATGGTATTTAAATATATTTAAATTATTTAAAGTTTTGATTAAAAAAAGGTTCTTGGAATAACAAAAAAAAAACCAAGTAACAAATAAAAATTAGTCTTAGGAAAAAAAGAGTAACACAATTACCACTGACCATTTGTCAGGCTCAACAAATACAACTTGGTATGTAAAAATACTTTTTTTAAAATTTAAATTTATTTATTTTTAGTTTTCAACATTTACTTCCACAAGATTTTGAGTTCCAAATTTTCACCCCATCTCACCCCTCCCCTCACCCCAAGATGGCATGTGTTCTGTGGGCTGGAAGCTCAGAAAGCAGCTGCCCCCGCCAAGGGCTGCTCTCTCAGGGAACTGGATCTGAGACCCCGCATTCTTCTCTCAGCACCTCAGAAACAGACTTTTCCCACTGACCTTCTAAGTTGTCTTTGGCGTTCCTGGGTTGAGAAGTCTGGAAGCCACCCCAGCTGCCTGCCATTCAGTCCTCTGAGGCCTACTCCATGTTCACTGCGGCCTGCGCTCCAACGCTGCACTGTGCTCTACTTCCAGCCCGGCACAATATACCTTTCTGATCAATCATCCAGGTTATCTTGGGCTGGAAATTTGTTTCACTCTGTCTTTTTGTGGGTTCTGCTGCTTTAGAATTTGTTTAGAGCCATTTTTTATAGGTATTTTGAGGGGTTTTGGAGAGAGCTCAAGCAAGTCACTGCTTTCACTCCACCATCTTGGCTCCCCTTCCCTTAAAATTAAAAAAAAATTTTTTTAGGCAATTGGGGTTAAGTGACTTGTCCAGGGTCACATAGCTAGTAAGTGTCAAGTGTTTGGTCTGAGGCTGGATTTGAACTCAGGGCCAGTATTCTATCCGCTGCACCACCTAGCTGCCTCCAACCCTTTCATTTTCATAAATCAACCCACTTGACTCATCTATATGTTTAACAATTTAAAAAAAAGCAACATATTGGTAGCTAAGTTCATGCAGATGTTGCTCATTATGTGACCATTTCATTCCACTCTTGGATTTGAGCCATTTCATAGGTTCCATCTGAATTTAACTCACTTTTGGTTAAAGTTGACACATCTATGGTGTATATATATGTCAGTTTTTCCTGTAGCTTAATGAAGTTATATTTCATGTTCCAAAAGTTTTTTGGTAGGTTTTTGAACTATTTATCAAGGGCTCTGAGAATCTTTGTCAATCTTATTCCTCTTGATTGACAAGGGAGTTTTAATCTTTCAATAGCTACCTTAGGGTGGTGGACCCTGTGTTTATTAATAGTACATGGAGTTTTGTAAGGGGAGCTTCTAAATCTGTTATGATCACCCATTTTACAATACCAAAAGTTTACATTGAGTGGTATTGTGTTGATTTCTTTAAGTCACCTTCTCATGATTTCTAGATGCCCTTAAGGCTCTTGATACATATAGCCACAGCTTATTTTTTGATTATTATATGCTTAATGTGGAGAAGATAAAAATATTTTTAAAATATGTGATACTTCTCCCAAATCTATAATATTTTGAGTCTTTTGGTAACTTATCCTCTTTCAAATATCTTGGAAAGTTAATGCTTTGGAAATGATGTTTATTCCAGCATGGTTTCTTCTGTTTGAATTTGATTTGTTTTTTTTTTTCACTATTTTTGTCTTCATCTTCTTGAATGCTGCTTCCACTTGTTTAGTTAGTAGATTGAGGATTGAGGTGTTAGAATCCAAATATGATGGTTTCATTATAATTGATGATGAAAATATTTTGTTATACAAATGATGACAGTCATTTTCATTTCTTTGTTGTTTTTACTCCAGTTTCATTTTGATTACTTTTTGGATACTTTGCTTTAGTTGGGACTAATACTAATTCTTTTCCAGACTATTTTTTTTCAAATTTGTAAGTTATTTTTATTGATCCTTTTTTTCTTTTTAAATCACTATTTCTGAATATAACCTCTTTACCTTTCCCTCCTCCTTCCCATTGAGTCATCTCTTCTAAGAACGATTAAAAGAGAAGAACTTTCCAGTGTCTTTTTACAGGTCTTTAATACACTCCTCAACCCACTTCTAATATTGTATGGCAATTAATCCCTTTTCTTAGGAATATTGATCCTCCCATCTTCCTCCGTAGGGTCTTTTCTATGATAACACTGCAGAGCATACATTGTTGTGTGCAGGTCCCAAGACTGCTGTACACACTAAAATATTGTGGGAGAATGAATACACTCTTGATGGTTTTACCTGGCACTTTTTTTGTCATTGTATGTTGTCATATTAGCTAGATTCTTGTTATTTTAGTTGGATGCTAACTTGGAAAACCAATCAACATATCAACCATTTCTGGCAGTAGGTGCAGTATTCCTCACCTATAGTTTCCTGCTTCTGTGAAGAAGGCAGGGAGATTCTTTTTGTCAACTTTTTTTCCCCCCCAAAACTAAGCTTGGTCATTATATCATTCTCAGTGTAATTTTTTTCTTTTGGTTTACATCGTCATAATCACCACATATATTATTTCCCTGATTCTTCTTATTTCACTTAGCATAAGTTCCTATGTCTCCCTATACTTGTTTAAATTGTTTATATTCATCATATATTATGTTGCAGTAATATTCTATTATGTCTATGTACCACATTTGCTCAAGCCATTACTCAATTGATAAACTCTACTTTGTTTCTCACACTTTCACTACCACACACCTAATAAGGGGAAAGCTTTGGGGTTTGTAGGAACTTATTTTCCTCTTTGACCTTCCTGAAGTATTTATGTAGCAGTAGTTTCTCTTTATTGAACAATGTAAACATAGTAACATTAAAAAATTAGCATAATTCCAAATTGCTTTTTCAGAATTGTTGGCTCATTTCATAGCTCCACCAGTAGTGAAGTTCTGTCTTCCTATGGTCCTTCCAACATTTGTTATTTCCATCTCTTGTCATAGTTGATAATTTGCCGGGTATGAAGTGAAATGTCACGGTTGTTTTCTGCTTATATTTATTATTAGCGACTTAGAGCAATACTTCATATGGCTGTTAACAGCTTGAAATTCTTTTTTTTTTCTATAACTGCTCGTGTCTTTTGAGCACTTATTCTTTGTGAAATGGCTCTTAATTTTGTATTATTGTATAAAGCCTCTTTACATCTTGATACCAGACTCTTTATACAGATATTTAATGCAGTGATTTTTTACTCAATTGATAGCTTCCTTTATTATCGTAGCTGAATAAATTTTATTTATACAAAATCCATTCCATTCATGCAGTCACAGTTAATTATTTTATGCCTTGATTTGTTCAGAATTCTTCTTAGCCAGTTGTGAAAGGTACTTGGTTCATGTAATTTTTTATGAAGTGAACTTTTATACTCAAGTCATGTATTCATTTTGAGTTTATTGTGATATTCATGATATGAAGTGCTGTTCTAAATTTAATTTCTACCTGTCTCTTTTTTAGTTTCCCCAGCAGTTCTTATCAAATAAGGAGTTCTCTCCAAAGTAATTCATGTTTCATTTATTTAATACTGGGTTATTGAATGTGGTTGTTTCTGATTTGTAGTTGTATATCTGCTCCATTTATCTATGTTTTCCTTTTTAAAGAGTATGAAATAGTTTTAATGATTGTAATTTTATAATATAATTTGAAGTCTGAAAGGAATATTCATTCTCTTTTTTCTAAAAATAAAATTTTATTTTTTTAATTAACAGAAAGCCATTTTCTTTCCTACTCCTCTATCCCTTTTGGAAAAAAAACATTTTTTTGCAACAAATATTCATGGCAGCAAAATAAATCCCCTCAATGGCCTTGTTAGAAAATATCCATCTCATTCTGTACCCTGAATCATTCTCTGTAAAGAGGTGGATAGCATGCATTACCATCAGTTCTTTGGAATTATGGATTGTCATTGTCTTGATTAGAGTTCTTAACAGCAATGCAGTCTAACTTTTAAATTTATTTACCTTGAGATTCTGGAGGTTTTTTTTCCTCCCAAGGAATTTTAGTTTATATAGGTCTATAAAATTTCTTGTTAATTTGATTTATACAAATATAACACTATATGTAATTATCTGAGGTAGTGTCATCATTTTTTTTGTGTTGGCATGATCCAACCATGCACAATTAATGACTCTGAAATTATTTTTCACTTATTGTTTTATTTTATTTTATTTTATTTTTTAGTCAATTGGGATTAAGTGACTTGCCCAGGGTCACACAGCTAGTAAGTGTCAAGTGTTTGATCTGAGGCCAGATTTGAACACAGGTCCTCCTGACTTCAGGGCCAGTGATCTATCCACTGCACCACATAGCTGTCCCCTATTCATTATTTTATGTATGTATGTATGTGCATATATATATATATATACATATATATACATATATATATACTTATATATATATACACACACACACATATATATGTAATTTTTGAGAATATACAAGTAAATAAATTCCTATATGTCATGCATTTTGAAGTTTTTTGAATGGGAGTTCCCTTTCTATTATTTCATGTTAGATTTTCTTGTTGCTATAAAGTAATGCTAAGGATTTGTGTTGATTTATTGTATGGATTGTTACTTTATTAGGGATATTAATTGTCTCAGTTTCTTTTTCAAAAGAAACTTTTCTGAGTTTTCTCATCTTTTCTGAGTTCCTGGGGTTTTCTAAGTAAAGCATCATACCATCAGCAAATATGATTTTTTCCCCTCATCTCTGCCAGTATTTATGCTTTAAATTTTCTTTTCCAAAGCCATTCTTCTTTCACTACTCTTCCCTATTTTTGAGGCATTGCTGTTTACAAAATTCAACCACAATCCTCTGTAACAATTTAATGGATTTATATTCTGAACTAGAGTGGACTTTAGCTGCAACACCACTCTATTAGTCAAGATCAAGTGTATGGTGCTTAAGGCATTTGATCTCTTTTGGCTTCACTGATAGGCAAAACTTCTATAGGAACTAGAAACAATTTTGCCAAGTTTTTTTTTTTTTGCCTTTTATCCATGTACTATTTTTCAATATCAATAACTTGGTCAGTTCTCATCTTTATCCTTTTTTCCTGATTTGGTGTTACTTTGATCTTTATGAGTACTAGAACTAAATAACAGTTCAGGAGATGTTATCTCATAAAGCAATACACAGAATCACAGAATTAACTTTCATAGAGTAAATCCTTTAAATTTGTAGGAGTGAGAGCTTCTTGTGAACTGGGGTTGTAGAGATAGGTTTTTCGGAGGAAGTAGAAAAGGAATTGTGCTTTATATCAATTAGTCGGTAAATTAATTAACAAGAATTTATCAAAGGCCTGCTATTTTTCAAGTGCTATAATAGGCACTGGAAATACAAAGACAAAAATGAAAAAGTATCTGCCCTCAATAGAGTTACATTCAGTCTGAGAAAGTAACATGCCCACAAACATGCGCAAAGAATATATACAAAACAAATAATGAGGCATTGAGAGATCTGGAAAAATCTCACATGGAAGGTGATGCTTGAACTGAGTCTTGAAGGAAATATGGGTTTTTAAGAGTTAAAGGGTAAGGAAAGTGTGCATTCAAAGCATGGGGGAAAACCAGTACAAAGACATAGAGTGAGGGGATAAAGTGTAGGACGGTATGGAAAATGCTAGATAGGATGGAGGAAGAATGGCATGCTAGTATGCCAAATGGGGTGTATGCCATGAGAACAGGCTTGGAGTCTGGAATCAACATAAAAGACAGAGCAGATTAGTATGTCTAGAACATCGAGATTTCTTCTTGATTAGAGAAGATAGAACTAGGAGCAACGGATGAAATTGTGGAGAGGCAGAGCTTTGCTTCATATAAGGAAAAATTCCTCAATAATGTTAGTCATCCAAAAGTTGGTCTGTTTCAGAGTTTTTTTTTTCAAGTGGATGATCATATTTTAATGTTGTTGAAAGATTCAGGAAGAGATTGCTGTAGATGTCCTCTGACGTCCAGCATGATTTAGGCATTCTATGGTTTTTGTGAGGTGGTTTGCCAAGGGAAAAAGTAGACAATAATGCTAAAAAGACAAATCAGGTCTGCATTATTGAAGGTCTTTAATACCAGGCCAAAGAATTTAGGTTTTAACCTATAATCAGAGATTCTTAACCTTTTATGTGTGTGTGTGTGTGTGTGTGTGTGTGTGTGTGTGTGTGTGTGTGTGTGTTTATGTGTGTGTCATAGAACCCTTTGGCAGGCTGGTAAAGTTTATGGACCTCTTCCTCAGAATAATATTTTTAAATGAATAAAATAAAATGCTTAAGATTATGAATGAAACCAAAAGTTAGAGAAAGTAAAGATGCCTTTTCTTTCTATCCAAGGTCATGGTCCCCTGAAATCTATGCAAACAAACAAACCAACCAACCCTTGGGAGCCCATAGGCCCCAGGTTTAAAATCCCTACTATCAGAGAAGGGAGAAAGCTTATAGTGGGGAAGAGACATGGAACAGGCAAACTTTGAAATTCTTTTTTTTTTGCTTTTTGGTGAGGCAATTGGGGTTAAGTGACTTGCCCAGGGTCACACAGCTAGTTAAGTGTCAAGTGTCTGAGGCCAGATTTGAACTCAGGTCTTCCTGACTCCAAGGCAGGAACCCTATGCACTGTGCCACCTAACTGCCCCTAAACTTTGAAATTCTACACAGTTGCTTTGTATAGCTGAGAGACTAAAAGCTTCTTCTGAATCTGCATTCTCCTAGACATTTTTCTAACACTTGTCCTTATCCTTCTGTATGTTCTCTTTTGCCGGGACTTCTAAGTCAGTACTCTTCCCTGGTGCTTGCCTAACCTGGTTTGGTAAATATTTTTCATCATTTTTTCCCCCCTTTCTTTCTCCTCTCTCTCAAAGAAGGAATTCCCTAAGGTGGTATTTGTGGCCCTCTTCTCCCTTGTGATGTTAGTGTCATACAGTGTAAAAGAAATTGGCTCTGGGATCGGAGGTCCTGGGTTTAACTTCTACCTCTCATGACTACTACCTGTGTAACTTAACCTACCTGGGGTTCAGTTTCCTCTTTTCTTAAATGAGGAAGTTGGATTAGATACCATCTGAGGTCCCTTATAGATCTATGAGAATCCTATAATCTCCTATCTCCATGGCTATTATTATTATGACCTACATTATAATGGCTACATTATAATGACCCTGATATTTATATCTTCAGTCTTGACTTTTCTCCAGACTTGTATTTTAATCTGTGTGCTGGGGGCATCAGCTTGATTTATGATGTTACTTCAGTTTGATACATCTAAAATCCAAATTAGGAAGCTAAGTGGCATGCTGGATAGAGTGCTGGACCTGGAGTTAGGACGACCTGAGTTAAAATTCAGCCTCAGACATGTACCAGCTCTGTGACCCTACGCGAGTCACTTAACTTTTGTTTGTCTCAGTTTTCTCAACTGTAGAATAAGGATAATAAGTGCACCTACCTCACAGGATTATTGTGAGGATCAAATATATTATCTATAAAGTGCTTAGCACAATGCCTGACACATAGTAGGTGTTTAATAAAGTTTTTCTTCCTCCTTCCTTCCTTCCTTCCTTCCTTCCTTCCTTCCTTCCTTCCTTCCTTCCTTCCTTCCTTCCTTCCTTCCTTCCTTCCCTCCCTCCCAAATCATCATCTTTAAGCTCAAACTTCTTCCTAACTTTCCTGTTTATGTTATTCTCCCAGTCATTAAGCCTATAATCTCAGAAGCCACCAATTTGTGGGAAACAAATATTGCAATAATCCAAGTGCAGTGTGATAAGGTTATTTAGTTCTAAAGACATGAATTATAGTTCTTGATTTTCTAAATATTAGTTCTTATCTTTATGACAACTCTATCTTTTGAATCACAGTCATTAGCATGGCTGACATAATTTTTTTTTTCTCCAAATCAAGCATAGCCAGTTTTTGAATTGGCTATTTACATTGTGACTTCCTAATTTATCATTTATTTTCATATTTTTTTCTGACATGCTGCCTGGGATTAACACTCCAAGTTCATTTAGGAAGATGATTTTATTAGATATTTTTAGTTTCTATAACTTGTCCCTGAATGCTTTTAGAATATACCATAGTATTTCCTAAAACAAAACAAAACAAACAAAAAAAACCCTCATCTTCCTGTGAGTTAATTGAGGTTTCCAAACTTTGAGACAAGATGACTTTGGTGCTTAAGGCTACGTTCAAGTCTGTAGAGAACTCTCAAACCCTGTTTTACAGATCATCTAAACAAACAATTACTAACTGTGAATTTAAATTCTAAGGAGGCTTTAGCCTCCCAGCTGGAAACCAGCAATGCAGCTGGAGTGGACCAAGAGCTGCCCTCTTTGGCTCCAAACATTCTTGGCTTAGAAATGAGATCTTTGGGCAAACTAGTCTTCTCTAGAGATATCTTGGTGACATTGTTTTATTCTCTAGTCTAAGCTTATATATATTTATATATAAATACGTTATATATATTAATAAAACAATTCTGTGAAAAGAAAATAAACATAGAGAGGAGGGAAGGATTAAAACAGGACTCTGAGGGACAATGATGCTCTCTCTGCAATAGGTCCTGATGCAGGTGTGGACCCTCCTCCCCCATTCTCTGCATATCCTGCTGTGGATTCTTAACTGCAATATGAATTAATACAAGTAAATGCATGTTAGTTAGTCCAAAGATTGCAATGAATAGGAGCAAACATTCTAATCTATAGATTTTGACTACTTTGCAATGCCATCAACTATTTCTTTGAAATGGTAATAGGTTCTTTCTTTGTCTGAAGAGTAGACCACTCAAGTTCCTTCCAGTTGTAAGTTTATGATCTCTGATCCAATGAGGGCCAACTGATGTGCAAATTTCTAGCTGTGGAGGTCACTACAAAGGGTACAACATGGTCTTAAAAGACTTGGGTTTTGTAGTCACTTGTAAAATTTTAATCTTTATACTAGATGTTGTTTGTGACCCAGGCTTGGGCAAAAGCCTAGGAAGTGTGGCATTTGAAGATATTAATCTAAGATGGAAAAGAATTTTAAAATTTACTAACTCATAACCTAAAAACAAAATGCATTAGGCCCTTGGCATATCTTTTCATGTCATATTGCAAGAACTTGCGACTGATCTTTCTTCCTCAAGTCTTTCCCCGCTTCCTCTAGGATAAAACCAACTGCTTAACTCTTAAAGCCCTACACAAACTGGCCCCTACCAATCTGTTCAACCTTACTACACATTATTATTCTCTCGCATACTTTACCATTTGGCCAAACTGGCCTTTTCTTTGTTTTCTTCACTCTGCTCTCTATCTTATGTTTCTATCCATTTGAACTGTTTAACCCACATGCCCTGCATACATCTCCATGTATAAATTCAAATATTTGCAGTATTTGGGGAGAGGAATCTCTTTTGCACTTTCATTGTCATCTCAAAACTCTCCTTAAACTAAAATCATTATCTAATGTATGATCAAATTTTTGTTTATTGAACCAATTCAATTATCTTATTTCACAAGTCAGAAAACTGAGCTTTAGGGAGGTAAAATGATTTGTTCCAGGTGTCAGGAAGAGTTAGTGCCACAGCCAGAACTAGACTTGACCTTTACTGATGCCAAATACAAGGATCTAGGACTTTGTTCCTTAATAGGAAGATTTTATCTTTTGACACACATTATGAGTCTTTTGTGATTCTTCACATTTTAAAGATATTGTGTATTATGACAATAACATTAAAGGACACACTAAATTTATTACACAAGATGTAGAGAAGGGAAAGGGGGAGGGAATAAGCATTTACATAGCACCTATTATATGCCAGGCCTTGAGCTACGCTCTTTATAAATATCTTATTTGATCCTCACAACAACAACCCTATTGGGGGCTATTATTCCTGTTTTATAGTTGAGGAAACTGAGGCAAACTGAGAGTGAGTGACTTGCCCAGGGTCACACAATTAGTATGTGTCTGAGGCTGGATTGGAACTCAGGTCTTCTTGACTTCAGGTTCATCACTTTATACGCAATACCACCTAGTTGCCTCTGATACACTGAAAAAAGACACTTGAAAGTGATCTCTTTTCCATCTGTATGTTTATTATTTTGATTGGCTGGATATGTGTCTCACTGTTTTTTAATTTCCTTCTATTACTATTGGGTCCTTATCATTTTTTTTGCTCATCAATGATAAAGTTTCATCCTAATAGAACTTCTGTTATAAACACAAACTGTAAGTAGGACTGGAGCCTTCTACTCAGTCAATGCAGATAAATGTGATGGTCATCCTTGTTCTTCTCTTTCTCATCAGACTTACTCTTATCATTGACTCTTTTCTTCTTGCCTACTCTCTGATCATTTCCCACCAGGTCTGATCTATACCATCACTGTAATATTTCTCAAATTACTCTCCCAGTCTCTATTCTCACTTCTTATCCTCGTAACGAACCAGCCCTATTATCTTGCTGCTGTTACTGTTTAGTTATTGCCCGGTCACCCAGCTAGTGAGTTTTGGGAGACATATTTAAATTCAGGTCTTCCCAACTCTAGGCTATATCCACTGAGCAACCTCACTGCCTCTATTAACTTACCTTGTAACATATCAGAACCTTGTAAAAGCCTGGACAGCATATTTCAAGAAATCATCAAGGAAAACTGTCCTGAGGTTCTAGAACCAGAGGGTAGAATAGTCATTGAATGAATCCATTGATCACCTCCTGAAAGAGATCCCAAATTGAAAATGCTGAGGAATATTGTAGCCAAATTCCAGAATTATCAGGTCAAGGAAAAAGTGCCAAAAGATATATATATATACACATATATATATATATATACACATATGTATGTGTGTGTGTGTATACACACCCAGAAGGTATAGGTATAAATTGACTTTGATGTGATGATAAAAAACCTAATTAAGTGGTGAAAAGAGATTGTAACATGAGAAGAGGAGGAGGCAGAAAAGGGTAAATTACATCACTTGAAGAGGCACAAAAACACATTATAGTAGAGGGAAAGAAAGGAGGGAGATGAACATTGTTTGAACCTTACTCTCATCAGATTTGGCTTAAGGAGGGAATAACATACTCAGTTAGGTATAGAAATCTAACTTGTCCTATAGGCAGTAGGAGGGGAAAGGGAAAAGAAAAGGGAGGGATGGTTAAAAGGGAGTGAAGAAGTAGTAAGAGAAAAGGGAAAGAAAAGAGAGGGGGCTGATAGAAGGGAGGGAAGATTGAGGGAAGCGGTGGTCAAAAGCAAAACTCTACTGAGGAGGGAAAGGGAGAAAGGAGAAATAAAAGTATAAATGGAGGAGGGTGAATAGAATGGAGAGAAGACATAGATAGTAATCATAACTGTGAATATGAATGGGATGAACTCTCCCATAAAATGGAAGCAGATAGCAGAATGGATTAAAAATCATAATCCTGCAATATGTTGTTTGCAAGAAACACATTTGAAACAGAGGTATACACACAGAGTAAAGGTGAAAGGCTGCAGTAGAATATATTATGCTTCAGCTGAAGTAAAAAAAAAGCAGGGGTAGTAATCCTTATCTCAGACAAAGCAAAAGCAAAAATAAATCTAATTAAAAGAGATAAGGAAGGAAACTACATCCTTCTAAAAGGCAGCATACACAATGAAATAATATCATTACTAAACATATATGTACCAAGTGGTATAGCATCCAAATTCTTAGAGAAGTTAAGGGAGGTATAGGCAGAAATAGACAACAAAACTATACTAGTGGGGGACCTCAACCTCCCCATCTCTGAACTAGATAAATCTAACCACAAAATAAACAAGAAAGAACTTAAGGAGGTGAATAGAATTTTAGAAAAGTTAGATATGGTAGATCTCTGGAGAAAATTGAATGGGAATAGAAAGAAATGTATCTTTTTCTCAGTGGCACATAGCACCTACACAAAAATTGACCATGTGCTAGGACATAAAATCCTCACAATCCAATGCAGAAAGGCAGAAATATTAAATGCATCCCCTTTCAGGTCATGATGCAATAAAAATCACAAATCTTTCTTAAAATGATAAGTACCATGTATCTAAAACCATCAGCAAGCATTATATGTAATGGAGATAAGCTAGAAGCATTTCCAATAAGATCGGGGGTGAAATAAATTATCACCACCATTATTTAATATATTACTAGAAATATTAGCTTTAACAATAAGATAAGAAAAAGAAATTGAAGGTATTAAAATAGGCAAAGAAAAAACAAAGTTATCACTCTTTGAAGATGATATGATGATATATGTAGAAAATCCTAGAGAATCAAGTAAAACACTATTTGAAATAATAAACAACTTTTGCAATGTTGCAGGATATAAAATAAACCCACATAAATCATCAGCATTTCTACATATTTCTAATAAAGCCCAACAGCAAGAGATAGAAAGAAAAATTCCATTTAAAGTTATCATAGAAGTTATAAAATATTTGGAGTCTACCCGCCAAAACAAACCCAGCAACTATATGAATGCAATTACAAAACACTTTTCACACAAATAAAGTTAGATCTAAATAATTGGAAAAACATCAATTGTGCATGGGTAGGCCAAGCTAATATAATAAAAATGACAATTCTACCTAAAATAATTTACTTATTCAGTGCTATACAAATCGAACTACCAAAAATTATTTTATAGAGCTAGAAAAAATAGTTAGAAGATTCATCTGGAAGAACAAAAGTTCCAGAATATCAAGGGAACTAATGAAAAGAAATGCTAGGGAAGGTGGCCTTGCCATATCAGATCTTAAATTGCATTATAAAGCAGCAATCATCAAAACTACTTGGTACTGGCTAAGAAATAGAGTGATAGATCAGTGGAATAGGTTAGGTACACAAGACAGAGTAGTCAATAACTATAATAATCTACTGTTTGATAAACCCCCAAAACTCCAACCTCTGGGATAAGAACTCACTATTTGACAAAAACTGCTGGGAAAACTGGAAAAGAGTATGGCAGAAACAAGGCATAGACCAACATTTTACACCATATACCAAAATAAAGTCACAATGTATACAGGATTTAGATATAAAAACTGATACTATAAGCAAACTGGAAGAGCAAGAAATAGTTTACATGTCAGATTATTGGAGAATGGAAGAATTTATGACCAATGAAGAAATAAAGAACATTATGAAATGCAAAGTGAATAATTTTGTTTACTTTAAATTGAAAAGTTTTTGCACAAACAGCCAACGTGACTAAAATTAGGAGGGAAGCGTAAAACTGAGACAACCAGTATCTCTGGTAAAGACCTCATTTCTAAAATATATAGAGAACTGAGTTGAATTTACAAGAACATAAGTCATTCCCCAATTGGTAAATAGTGAAAGGATATAAACAGGCAGTTTTCAGATGAAGAAATTAAAGCTATCTATAATCATATGAAAAAATGCTCTAAATCACTATTGATTAGAGAAATGCAAAGCAAAACAGCTCTGAGGTGCCACATCACACCTATCAGATTGGCTAACATAACAAAACAGGAAAATGTTAAATGCTGGAGAAGATGTGGGAAAACTGGAATACTAATGCATTGTTGGTGGAGTTATGAACTGATCCAGCCATTCTGGAGAGCGATTTGGAACTATGCTCAAAGTGCTATAAAACTGTGTATACCTTTTGACCCAGCAATAGTACTTCTAGGTCTGTATCCCAAAGAGATCATACAAAAATGGAAAAGGACCCACATATATAAAAATATTTATAGCAGCTCTTTTTGTGGTGGCAAAGAATTGGAAGTTAAGGAGATGCCCATCAGTTGGGGAATGACTGAACAAGTTGTGGTATATGAATGTAATGGAATACTATTGTGCTATAAGAAATGATGAACAGGCTGACTTCAGAAAGACCTGGAAAGACTTGAATGGTCTGATGCTGAGTGAAGTGAGCAGAACCAAGAGAACATTGTACACAGTAACAGCCACATTTTGTGATGATGTTGATAGACATCTCTTCTTAACAATGCAAAGATCTCAGACAACTCCAAAAGACTTGTGATGGAAAATGCTGTCCACATCCTGAAAAAGAACTATGGAGTCTGAATGCAGATTGAAGCATATTATTTGCTCTCTTTTTTTCCCCTCTGTTTCTTCTTTCTTGAGGTTTCTCCCATTGGTTCTAATTATTCTTTGCAACATGAATAATGTGAAAATATGTTTAATATGAATGTATATGTTGAGTCTATATCAATTTACATGCCATCTTGGGGGGAGGGGAGAGATGGGGAGAAAATTTAGAACTTAAAATCTTATGGAAGTGAATGTTGAAAACTAAAAATAAATAAATGAATTTATAAAAAAAGAAATTGAAGCAATCATTTGAGGTTACATTTACAGTATTTTAATGACTTTAAATGAAGGAGTAGTGAAAGGTTTGTTGATACTTTTAGCAGTTAATAATAGATATGGTAAAACAGTTACTTTCTTGGGATTCATGGGACATGAGTTCTGCACCATAATTTTTTTCCCTGACTGGATGATACCTTGGATAAATCAAGCCACCTCTCTGGTCTTTAATTTTCTCATCTATAAAATGAGGCAGTTGGGTAAGATGATCACTAATACTCTCTCCCACCATGGTTCTGTGAGTCTATGTTTCTGTTAGGAAAATCTAGTGTTGATAGATTTCTGTAAGAATATAAATGATAATAACATAGTGCCTAGTATATAGTACGCACTATGTAAATATTGGCTGTTACTATTGTTATTTTGTTGTTTCTGTGATTACAGAGAGCTTATCAAATATAAACTCATTGTGTGAACTCTTTTGATAGTTTGAATGTTTTCCATCTAGGTTCAGATCCCAGGCAAAATGGTGAAGTGGGCAAAGTGAGTCTTTGTTATCTTCTCCCTTCCTGTTTCTGTGCTCCTTTCCTGTACTGATCCTTGTGACTCCCTGTCCTGTGTGGCTCATTCCCACAGGGCTCTGCTCTTTGCTGTCAATTAACAACAGAATCTGAAGAATTTCAGAGTTGGAATGGACCTCAGAGGCCATATAGTTCAACCTGGTAAGGTGTGAGCTGTCAACAGCTTAAGGTATTGCCCCTCCAATTTGCATTTTAATAAAAGACTTGTGTGGTCTTAAAAGCTGTCAGGACCCAAAGGAACGAATTTATAATTGTGCAATTCAACCATTGTGACAGGTTGTAGTGGGGGAGGCATTTTTTTTTTTAGCAAGGGACAGTGGTAAGTACTTCTCAAATCAAAATAGTAGGCATTTGCCTCTTCTGTACATTCATAAGATTAGCCCCTGCCTTGATTTTCTTAATACTTTCCCTTGGAGTTGGATTAAATATCTTTGTGACTCTTAACTCAGACATATCCTCCACTGAGAGGCAGGAGAAGGTATTGACAAAGCACGGGGACTATTGGCAGGGCTGTGCAATTTACATGCTGAGTGGCAAACCTGCTCCATTTACCAGAGTGACCTCCTCATTCAACCAGTCCATTGTCCTGCTTCTCCATGATCTCAAGGGGAAATGAATCTCTCCACAGAATTTATGGTTGCACCAGCTCCACACAGATATCTCATGGAAATTTATGACTTTCATTCTAAGTGCGTGTACCTTGTACGCTAAGTGGCTGCAATAATGCAGATAGCATGGCCAACCACTGAGCCGGTTCTGAAGAACATTCATTCATCAGGATATGCTTATAAAGATCACACTGGCTAATGTATGACAATTTATCCATGCCAGATTTTGTCATTTTGGGAGGTACCACACAGATGACTATTATTTATATGGTGCCTCATGGTCCGTGATGCAATCCAAATGCTTTGTAATCATCTAGGAGTTAATCCTGATTGCAGTGAAGTATGGTTGTAGATAAACTCCTGTTTTATAGAAGAAGAAATGAGATTCTTAGCCTCCATCATAAAACTCTGGCTCCTGTAGGCCCATAACAAATAATTTGAGCACCACAAAACATGCCAAGGGCAAATATTAAGAAAACCATACTCAAATCAACCTTTTAATAAAATTTCAGTTGATTCTATGGTGGGAAAGTCTGGAACTTTTGACAAAAGGTCCTGTAAAAGGAGTTCTTTTGAAACCACTCCTGGAGGGAAAAGTGGGTGGAAAGGGAGGATGAGGCAAGGACAGGATGGGGAAGAGATCATCTAGAATTCAACCAATAGGAAAAGGAAGAGGCATCATCTGGTACTTTTCTGTTTTAACAAATTATTCTTGCTAAATGTTAAACTCAGCCATTTCTACACATCTAAAGTGCTGGCAGTGCCTTATAAATTGTGGTACCCTAGCACAAAATCACAGTTGTCCAACCCTAGTTTCAGTTTTGGATTCCAACATTAGATCAACTAAATGACTTTGGTTTGCCAAACAGGTAACTCAAGGTAGCTCCCTGAGCCTATTGTGAACACAAAAAGAAGATCAGGAATGGGAGCCTGCTTACTGGAAGGACCCAAGGACTGGAAGACCTGGCTTTTCCATTATTTTACTGTTTGACCTTGAGCAAATCACTTAGCCTCTTTGAGTCTTGCTTCATTTGTAAAATAGGGGTGAAAATACTTTCCCCATTAATCTCTCAGGGTGGTTATTAGCCTTCAAGGGAAGAATGTAAGTTGGAAAAACAGAAGCATTATACAAATGTAACACATTATTTTCGTTGTTGCCAGTTTCTGTGGATGTTTAAAGCTATAAAATGAAGACAGGAAGCAATGGACTTTTCCTGACAACATACTGGGAAAGAAGTCAGAAGGTTTATAACAAATCAATGAAAAGTGGGTTTTTCCTCTCTGTATGGCAAAAGAAAGCCACGAGGGTGTGGGATGCTGCATAACATTTCATAAGTCTTTGCCGTGGATGGCTGATGTAAGGGCACAGCTATGAATAAAAGCAATCTATGGGCAATGGGGAAAATCTGCATGCATTGAGAAGGCTGTGTGTCTAACTGTTGTGAATGTTGTAACCTGCCAGTAGGGGCTGAGTACATAGCCAGAAACTGTAAGATAGCCAGAAACAGCTATAAACCATGGGAGGCAGCATGGTACAGTGAGAACTTCCTTAGCAGCCAGAAGAAATGGGTTAAAATTCCACATGTGAAAATTACTATCTGTGTGATCATAAGCAAGTCATTTAACTTCCCTGGGCCTTAGGTTCCTCAACTGAAAAATGAGGTAATTGGAGTAGGTGACCTCTCTGGTCCCTTCCAGCTATGGATTATGATCCAATGAGGTCTAGAATAAAGCTAAGAAGAAAGGGACAGCTAGATGGACACTTACTAGCTGTGTGACCCTGGAAAAGTCACTTAACCCCAAATGTCTCAAAAAAAAAAAGAAAAAAAAAGAAGCTAGAAGGAGAGAGTATATTGGAAGCCAGTGCAGTAATCCCCAGACACAAGTAATGGTCCATACTGCTGACGGGTGTCACCCAAAAACAGCAAGAGGAAGGGAGTTACCACACAGGGATGTAATAATAAACCAACTCTTATCTTAGGACATTGGGGCACTGTGAGAGTGGGAGACAGTGAGTAAGTTTCCATATATATAAGGGAGCTCTTTTTGTCATACCCTCGTCTCTGCTGGTGACAGCTGGCAAACAGAAGTTAATGGAAATTTAAAAAGCGAAAAAACTAGAATCTAAGTGAGGTTGGTGCCAATAAAAGCAAAACAAAACCTGTGGTTATGCACATACAATAGAATGTTATTGGGCGTAAGAAATGGCAAAAGAGAAGGTTGTGAATAAATTCAGATAATACAAACTGATGCAAAGTGAAGTGAGCAGAACCAGAATAATTTATACAAAGGCAACAACACTAAAGAAAAATGACTTGGAAAGACTTAAGAACTCTGTTCAATATAATGACCAATCATATCAATAGAGGACCTGGAGATGAAGCATATTACTCACCTCCTAAGACTAGGCGAAGGCCTCAAGATGCAGAAAGACGCATTTTTGGGCTTGGCCATTGTGTGGATCTGTTTTGCTCATCTATGCTTATTTGATACAAGGTGTGTTTTTTTTCTTCTTTTCTCACTTTTTAATGGGGAGGGAGCTAGTGATACTGAGACCAAAAAAAAGGCCATTGAAACATTTTTTTTTTTAATGCACAGAAGGAAAGAGAAAAAAGTTCAGAAGGAAGCAGAGATAAGTAGGACAGTTTTGAAAGTAATGTATGGAAACAAGTGGCATGAAATGGAGAATCATGGTTACATATATTTTTGGTGGAAAAAAATTGTGTTTAAATTAAGGGAAAAGAAATAAGTTGATGTGACATGGGACAGGAACTTCCATGGAATGATTTAGCATCATGGGGATGGGACCGGCTGAGCTGCTCTTAGTTCCTCTTAAGGCTTATACAGTATACAGGAGGTGATGCACGACCCGAAGAATGGAGCAAAGGTTGGGAAAGAGCTGCATTCCTTGGCAGCCATGTCACCTATAGAGCAGTCCTAAGCAGTATTGTAAATTAAGTGAAGTATGTCTACTGCCCCAATTTCCCAATTCTTTGCCCTTTCCTCTTCCAAGTGGTTATTACAGCAGATAATCCCCACCCTCTACCCTCTAGCTTTCTGCTTTCAATCAAAACTCCTCTCAACTTTCATTTACCTTTATGTATAAAAAACTGATAAGTATTTAGATATTTGAATCCTTAGATATATTTGAATTTTTAGCAGGGACTAAATCCTTAAGAGCCCAGGGCCTGGAGTGAGGAAGAACTGAGATCAAATGTGACCTCAGACACTTACTGGGTGTATGACCCTGGGCAAATCAGTTATCCCTGTTTGTCTCACTTTTCTTGTCTGTAAAATGAACTGGAGAAGGAAATGGCAAACCACTCTAGTATCTTCCAAAAAGGGTCATGAAGAGTTGGACACAGCTGAAATGACTCAGCAACAGCAACAAATCTTTAGGACTAAAGGATATCGTGGTCAGAGTACTAGACTTTGAATCAGGGGAAATGTGGGTTCACATACTGCTTTTGGTATTTACTTTGTTACCGTGGGAAAATCACTTCACCTCTTGGAGTCTCAGTTTCTTTATCTAAAAAGTGAGGAGAATAGTACCTGTAGTATTTACCATTCAGAGTTGTCCTCAAGATCAATGAGATTATATATCGGTATATCTATACATACATACATATATATATATATATATGTATAAAAGTTTATAGATGTGTATGAGTATGTATATATATGTGTGTATGTGTATGTATATATGTGTATATGTTTTATATGTGTATATATAAAAGTTCATATATGTGTATGTGTATGTATATGTATGTATATATAAAAGTTTATATATGTGTATGTGTATGTATATGTATGTATATATAAAAGTTTATATATGTGTATGTGTATGTATATATACATATATGTGTGTATAGATAGAGACAGACAGACAGACAGATAGATAGTTTCACCACCTAATGTTTTCCAAATGTCAGCAATTATTGAATTATTAAATTATTGAATTATTAAAAATTCAGAATTTCAAATATTAGCATACAGGTGACATAGCATTTTTGAGGGTGGGGGAATTTTTCTGGGCCTCTCTGCAGCAATCATCCCATGTAGGTAATTGTCTGCTTGCCTAGGCATGGACTTGAAGCTAGGGTCTGATTTTGTGAGTCATTCCAAAATAGAAAGAAAACATCAACATTCCCCCCAGTTAAGTACTCAGTGGGGAGGGGGAGAGGAGCAGAAGTTTTATGGAGTCTCTATAGTGTAAAGAGAATACCAGTTGCTAGCTAGGCGACTTGGTAGGTTTATGGTCCTAGGGACTCTGTATTGGGGGGCTTGCATTAGAGTCTTTGTACACTAAACTCACTCTGCCCTCAGATGCCCAGCAGGGGACCTGGCCCTATACTTGGTCTTGCTGGCACTCCTGAGAAGCATAACCAGATCAGATTCTACAGCCCATGAACTACAACAATTTAGAACATTTTAAAGGCCCTGAAGGAGATATGAAAGCCCATATGCTGCTTTTATGGCTTTTTGCTGTTGTTGTTTTTTGTTTTACACAATATCTTAATCATTTAAATGTTTTATGTAACCTATCCTAAGGCTCTTTTTTTTTCTTGCAAAGGGTTATGAACATAAAACTAGCAAATCCATAAAAGCTGAGGGGGCTGTTCTTGGGATGACCAGATCATAAAACTTCTAAACCACAGGGCACCAGCTGACTCACTTGGCTCTGTGTCTTTAGACTGCTAAGCAGAGTAACAGGGACAGACCCTCCCCTTCTGTTTCTCCTCCCTAAATAAGCTTTGGGAAAGCACAGGAAATCAAGAAAGATAATTTCCCCCAGCTCCTGATGCCTTCTACCAAACCAGTCTCAGCTTTACTTAACTACTCCTTAACTTTTCACTGGTGGGAAAGTAATTTTCTTAGGAAAAAGAAAGAAAAACTCTCTGAAGTATTTCTCCTATACCTCTTAAGAACCTAGAGAAATATGTATTCTTTTCAAATCTCCAATAATAATTCACCTTGAAATTTGAAAAGATACAGACTTACTGACACTTACAGGCTTAGAAAGTAAGTTGTTTTAGGGATCTTGACTGTATGTTTGCTAATGTCTCAGGTAGCACCCTCTCAGTGACATTTTCCTCTCTCTCTCCCCTTCCCAGCTGGGACCTTGCGCTTATAGGTAAGGGTCCCCAGAGAATGTCTGATTATTACTTACTCCCCTTTGACCTCTACAGGTAACCAACCATGAGGGATTGTGTCTTCTAGTACATTAGCACCTGAGCCCCCATTGGTGTATTCTTCATTACCTGTCAGAATTAATTTGGCTATTATTTTTTAATAAAGATATAATAAGAATAGGTGTTAAAAAATAATATCTATATACTGGAGGCTCACTATATTCTTACACATACACAAAGTCTCTGGGAAGAGTGTGTTTAAACTTTTAAATTGTTTTTTTTTTTTAATTAAGCATCTGTTTCTCTCGCCTCCACCTCCATCCCCCCCCACTAGAAGAGGAAGAAAAAAAAAAGAAAACACTTCCAACAAATTAGCATAGTCAAGCAAAGCATATTTCTACATTAGCTGTGTCCAAAAATAAATATCTTACACTGCATATCTAGCCCATTTAGATCCATCACTCTTTGTCAAGAGGTGGGCAGCATTCTAAATCCTTGTTCCTCTGGAATCATGGTTGAGCATTGCATTGATCAGAGTTCTCAAGTCTTTCAAAATTGTTTTTTACAATGCTCTTATTATAGATAAGTTGTTTTTTCATTCTGTCAGTTTTACTTGGCGTAAGTTCAAGTAAGGTTCATACTAAGCAGTTAGTAAAAGCTTGTTGTCTTCAAGTGACATCATCTTTTCCCCTTTTTCATCTGTATAGAATTTTACTCCCCCTGCCTTTGAGATAAATTCCTCATCATTCCTCCTCTTCTTTTTCTGAATGTATCCTTTCTGCCTTTTCCTTTCTCCTTTAAAGATCATCAAAACATATAACAAAAATATTCCCAGGACCTCCATCTTATTTGGCTCCCTCTATGATTCCTGTTGACAGCATGATTCTTAGGGAATGCTCGTATGATCACCCCTTCCCATTAGAATACAAACATTTTATTCCTATAAAGTCTCTCCCAATTGCTTATGTGCATTTATCTCTTTTATGTTTGTCTTTACCCATGTGTTTGTACTATATTTCAGAGTTTTACTCAATTCTGGTCTTCTCATCAGAGATGATTGAAAGTCGCCTACTTCATTAAAGGTCCAATTTCTCCCTTGTAAGACTATACTCAGTTTTGCTAGGTAAGTTATTTTTGGTTATAAGCTGGTATTTTTTTGCCTTCTTTAAATTTCATATTCTATGTTCTCCATCCCTTTATAGTGGGAGCTGACAAATCTTGTATAATCTTGCCTAATATCTAGGTTATTATCATCATCATTATTATTTTTTGTTCATGGCTTTCAGGAAGTCCAATGATTCTTATATTATCTCTCCTTGATCTGTTTTCTAGGTCAATTGTTTATATGAGATACCTTACATTTTCTCCCATTTTTTCAGTTTTTTGTGGTTTTAATATTTTTTGTTTTCTCATAGAGTCATTAACTTCTATTTGGTTCATACTAATTTTTAGAGTGGTAAGGTTTTGTACCTCTTGGGGAAAGTTAATTCTCTTTTGAAATCTTTCCTTCATAAGAGTCTTCTTCTTCATTGCTTCTTCAATTCTTTTCTCTGCCATTCTCATTTAATTCATACCATTTTAAAGCTAATTTTTTAAATTCACCATTTTTTTCTGGGAATTATAATTGAATTTGTTGGGGGGAGGGAACTATGTTTTTCTTCTGGGACATACTTGTAGGAGTTTTAGATTTATTTATCTATTTATTTGCTTTGCGGTAAAGCAATCGGGGTTAAGTGACTTGCCAAGAGTCACACAGCTAGTAAGTGTCAAGTGTCTAAGGCCAGATTTGAACTCAGGTCCTCCTGACTCCAAGGGTGAAGCTCTATCCACTGCACCAGCCAGCTGCCCCCAAAATATGGAATGCTTCACGAATTTGCGTGTCATCCTTGTGCAGGGGCCATGCTTATCTTCTCTGTATTGTTCCAATTTTTGTATATGTGCTGTTGAAGCTAGCACTGGATTTATTTTCTTCTTTTGGGTTCGAATCTCGGGCATCCCTGGTCTCATAATAGGTCTTCATGTTTTTTGTTTAGTCATCCTTCCAAGGATTTGCTCTGGATGATTGGACTTTGTTGGCCTAGCTGGTAGCTTTGACAGCTGAGTTTGTGTTCCCAGCCCTTCTGGAAAGCCTCTTCCCCTTTGATGCTTTTCTGGGTGGGATACTGAATTCAGGGTTTATGCTAGGTGACTCCATGCTTAGGGCTTTGGATGCTGAGTCAATAGGCTCTAGTTCCTTAGTTGCTGGCCTGGGCAGGAGGTTGCATCTTTGATCAGCTATGGGTATCCTGGTCTTGCCTCCCTATCTGAGAGCTTTGGGTGCTGATTCTATGCTGTTGGCCCCTCCAGGAGACCCCCCTCTATCTTGTCTTGGACATAGGAAAATCTATGCTTCTGGCCTAACTCAGGGCTCTGAGTGCACCTTTAGGTGACTGCTTGCTGTTGGCTTGGGCCCAGCCTTTGTCTCCATGATCAGTTCTGGGCATCCTCATGCTGCTGGTTTAGCTTGGAGTTCTGGGCACTGAATCTGTCATCCTGGGACCAACTTTATTCCATAGTCCCTGCCCTGGTCCCTTGCCTATAGGTTGAATTGGTAATCTTGGGCCGGAAAGATGACTCATTATAATTTTCCCTTATGTTTCCTGATGACAAGTTGGTCTGGAATTCTTCTTAAATCATTGTTGGAGTCATTGTGGAGAAAGCTAGGCTGTATTGCTTCCTCCCAGTCCTCCATTTTGGCTCTCATTTAGCTCAGACTTACAAGTGTGATGGTAACAAGGTGCATATCAGGAGAACACATGTAGCAATGAGGTACCTCCCAAATCCCCTTTGTGTAATCCCCTGAAGTATTGCTTTTTGCTGGGTTCTGAGGATCAGTACCTTGTAATCAATCCATAGCCAGAATTTCTCTCCATCATAAGGGGCCAACTCTGATGGATCCAACATACCCCCAACTGTCAGTAGAACACTTTCAGCTCAGAAGACACATTCACCCAAGATCAGGAAAGACAAGGAATGAGAGAAACATAGATGCTGTATGTTCACACAGGGGCCCAGTGGGAGATAGGGCAGCTATAGTGCTAGTACTAATACTAATAACAAATAACATTTACATAGTGCTTGTTATGTGGCAGGAACTGTGCTAAATCCTTCACAACTATCTCATCTGATAGTCACAACAGTCTTGGGAGGTAGATGCTATTATTATCCCTAATATACAGTTGAGGAAACCAAGGCAAAGTTTAAGTGATTTGCCCAGGGTCACACAGCTAGTAAGTGTAAATTAGGTCAGATTTGAACTCAGGTCTTCTTGACTTCAGACTCAGTGCTCTGACTGCTGTGACCCCTGGTTGCCTGCTGTTCTTTGTTGTTGTTGATAACCTAGCACTTATTTGATCCTCATAATAATTGTGTGGGGTAGGTGCTATTATTATTCCTGTCTTACAGTTGAGGACAAACTAAGGGTAAGAGCAAGGTAATTGACTTGCCCATGGTCATACAGCTTGTAAGTATCTTAGGCAGGACTTGAACTCAGGCCTTCCTGATTCTAAGACCAGCTCATCCTCCGTTATACTGCCTAGTTTCATACTCAGGTGGGTTCCCACTCTTCAAGCACAAGCCCTTTTACCTACTTTGTTGGGAAGTTGCATACTCAGTGCTAATCAGTTACTTTTTTAGGCAAGTAACTTAACCCTTCTGAGCTTTCATTTCCTCCTCTCAGGACAATGACAATAATACAGGGACAATAATTGTACCCACCTCATTGGGTCACTGGAAAGTCAGATGGGATAATCTATATTTGCAAATCTATATTTGTAAAACATTAAGGCCTGTGGAAAAAGGATTTCAAAGGCCTGGTTCTTCAAATTAGTGAGTAAGTTCATTCTAAGCTGAGGCCTATCTTTCCTTCTATTTTATTATGACCTTTAAGAACAGCTTCTTCTCCCCTGTTAAGATTCCCATCTTTAATGTTCTCATTATTCTTTATTTAAACATTCCATATTTATATTTTTTTCATATATTTATAACTGGAAAGGACCTTCAAGTTCATCTAGGTCTATAGATAAGGGAACTGAGGCAGAGTTAATTTGTAGGACACAAGGTATTTTCTGTAAAGGACCCACATCTCTGTTAGTGTTTTCTGGTTCACTGCTTTGGTTTGGCGGTCCTGTTACAAGCCCAGCTCTAGACTCTTTTGAAGAGACAAGGTAACCATCTTCCCTAATTATTTTCTTTTGTTGAGATATGAGGAATCATGTGCTAGGTGGTGGTCCTGGCTTTCGAATGAGCTAATGTGGCAATAGAGACTGGAGATTAGATAATTCTGTGGTTACCCTCCAAGCCCTTGAGAAAAGCATGAGAGAGTTTGATCTAATGATGAGGTTACA
Source organism: Phascolarctos cinereus (assembly GCF_003287225.1). Lineage (NCBI taxonomy): Eukaryota > Metazoa > Chordata > Mammalia > Diprotodontia > Phascolarctidae > Phascolarctos > Phascolarctos cinereus. The sequence continues at coordinate 540,072,846 of NW_027555847.1, read as the reverse complement.
TATTTGCAAGTCACACTATTTTTATAATAAGTTTTCAAGCCTAACTTGATGCTATCTTTCCATAGAGAAAGCTTCTTCTGGGAAGTCTGGAGGGTTTGAAAATCTCTTTTTAGAAAAGGGTATATGTGTGAGTGTGTATGAGGGGTGGTGGATGTGTTTTTATTGCAGCTGTACCTCTAACTTGCTCTGTGATCTAGGATAAGCTGTTTGCTGTCTTGGCATTTATTCCCCCATTTATAAAATACCCACCCACCTCACGGGGTTATTGAGAGGAGTCATTCACAAAATGATTGTAAAACACTTCTCAAAGATAGAGTGCTATAGAATTGCTTCATAATAGTGGAAGTTTTCACTTGAGTGGATATTGAAACAAAGACTTGACCTTCTTAAAAAGGAAAACACTCCTAATTTCCTACAAATAGAAACAAATACATTGTTAGTTTGTACTTGTCAGGTCTCCGGCTCACAGCCTATGCTATGGAAGAGCTACTAATTCATCTCACCAATTGCTCAAGTTTGAACAAGTGTGAGAAAATTCCTTCCAGATCCTCATGCCCATCCCCTTACCTCTTGAAGTATTGGGGCCACATGACCATGGACCACTGCTACGAATGGTTTTTATTGGCTCATAAAATTACCCAGCCCTTTAAGAGATCTCCTTCAGCATTTAACTCTGTGACCTGCTGTGGCACTGAATTCCACGGGCTCGTTGCTGCATAGCTTTTTTTTTTTCTCTCTGCAGACCTGTATGACATAATTAGTTGTTATCTGTAGAAGGAATAGGTTTCTAGAAGGTAGCAGTGTTTTGATACTTCCTTTTGATACTGACTCTGCTGACAAAGTTGGCTTCTCCATTGGGTAGTTCCAGGAGTTCTTTTGGACAACCAACAAGGTAAATTTAAGAATCTCATCCCAAACAAGGACTGGGTTAGAAAATAAAGTGACCCTGATCATAGCTGTATAAAGTTTTGCATTGGAATAACTTTTTAATACCTGCAACAATAAGGATACCTAGGGAATACACAATACTTCTACCCCAAGGATTGCTAGGAGCAAGAATAGTTATTTTACTATTGTGGTAATCTTAAAATATTTTGATGACTGTTATGCCTTTTGCTTCTGTCACTTATGTGACCCTTAGGCTTCCATTTCCACATCTGTAAAACAGAGTGGGACTAGGTAGCCTGTGACAGGATTTTGCTGGAGCTAGCTTTTGGTGTTAGCATTCACATCTTGAAAATCAGCAAATGCTACAAATTCAGACATCGATGACTGATTTTCATGTGTTTCTTTGTAGGAAATGATTTCCTTCCACATTTGCCATCTTTGGAGATCAGGGAAGGAGCAATTGGCTGTTTAGTCAATATATACACAAATGTGGTACATAAAACAGGGGATTTCCTGTTTTATTGGTTGTCTAGACTTAAGAATGTTTGTTGTTGTTATTTGTCCTCCATTCTGGAAGAGGACCAATGACATCATAAACACATTTTGACTTGTGCATGAATTGAATTTGAGTGGGGCAGAGCTACACAGTCATCAGCTTCACTTTTTCCACCAAAGTCATCTGAGTCCAGTGGTAAGACAAAAATCAAGATTCCTGGGCGTGGCCCAGGATGCAATGGGTGACCTTGGCCTTTCTAAATTAAGGTCTTTCCTAGGTCTCATTTTATCTAAGGTCACAACTATTCGATGAATAAGGGTTAAGGTAAAAACTGAGACAAAAGATGGCCCAACTACCATCCCAAAGATATCAGGCTGGGAGGGGAAGACCCTCAGAGTTTCTGGCCACCAGGAAACAATTGCTGTTTACACTCATTTAATAATGAGCCACAGAGGCTTGGGCTGGGCCTATTATTGGCCGTTCAATGAAGCCCAGAATGATTTAAGTTTACAGGCTTAATTAAATGTCCATTTAAAACACAATGGGCTTTTTTAAAAGCCTGTTTTTCAGAGCTATATTTCCAGAAATCAAAAAAGGGAAACTATACAGGACAAAAATAAATTGTCCCATCCTTTTGAAAAAACAAATAAGAGGAGGAGGAACTTAAGAATGTGAAGGAATGTAGAGCACTGAACTCCTCTAAAAGCTTTCCTTTATAGAAGGCTGGGATCTGGACTTTCCACTTTGCTCTCTGCTTGGTTTGGATTCCACAGAACGTGATATGTTCTTGTGAGATGTCTCCCCCTTCCATTTTCCAGGTTCTTTTCATGTACTGTCTTCCCCCCTTAAATTATTAAGCCCCTTGAGAGCAGGAATTGTCTTTTTCTTTTCATTCCCAGTGCTCAGCATAGTGAGTGGCACATAGTAGGTACTTAATAAATGCTTATTGAATTGGATTGATGAAATGTATTTAATAAAGCAATTAAACTTAAAAATCTGTATATCAGGTATACATTTTGTCTCTCTGGAGAACCAACAGTTAAATATTTACTACCACACTGCTGCCTCTGAGGTCCCTTCCAGACTAAAGATATGATGATGTTATCATAAGTCTCTATACAAGCAATCAAACTTACCCATGTGAACATTTGTCTAATTTATGTAGATAAAAAGATAGTATGCTCAACTGCATAGAGCACTGTTTTTCTTACTTAAGTTTTATTGTTGCTTTTTGTTGTTTATAACACAGTCATTTCTAGATGTATTGGGCTTTTCCCCCCCCTTAGAATTGACACTTTTCTTGTAAAAAAAAATAGTTAAACAAAACATGATTGATATAGTAAGCATGTCTGAAAATACATGCAAATTCTATATCTGGGGTTCTCTTCCTCCAAGCTGTGTTTTATCATCTCTACACCAGGACCAAAATTGGTTCAGTTTCCAGAGGGCTATTTAAGAGTGTTGTACCACACAGTTTTCTCAGTTATCATTTACTAGTGCGTTTCACCAACTTATCTCTGACTGAGTAGAGAAATGTGGAAGATCCATAGCTTGGGAGCCAGATGACCTGGGTTCAAATACTACTTTTGACTCACAGTTCTTGTGAGACTTTGAACAAATTGTTTCTACTTTCTGTGCCTTAGTTTCTTCATCTGTAAAAGGTAAGGGGTTTGAATTAGATGGCCATTTTGATGCCTTCCAGGTGTAAAATTTTTGATCTGTATTAGAGAGTTGCTTGATAAAGTATCTTGCCCATGGTCACACAGATAGTAAAGAATCAGAAGGAAGAGTTGAACAAAAGTCTTCCTAATGCAATCCGTGTAGCCACCCAGTTTTCATCTGCTAAAATTAACGCATGCTGAATATGCATGAAGAAATAAATCCTTTAATTTTATTCTCTCTCCCTCTCACTTTCTAGGTCCTGTCTTACCTTTTTGTATAGTGGAAGCCACGAATACTTCCTGATTACCACAAGGAAATGTAGGAATGCACAAGGCAGTATCTGTTAAGCACTGAATTCTTCAGGGAGGGTGCTCTAAGGACAGATTTATTATAATATTTATTTAGTATATTGACAACTCATTTTACCTTTGTCCTTGACTGGTGAGAAAACTAACATTTCTTTATCAAATGCCCTTTCAGTCAGTGTCCTTGCAGTCCTAGGTTGCATTGTGTTACTGAGACAGTTGTGAGAATGTTTCTAGGTCCATAGATATCATCCCTGGGCAGTTCGCCTAGAGAGATGGAGGAGTAGGAGGTGATATGTCCCTGGTCTTCCAAAGCCTGTCGTGTTCCATTATTTCCAGAGTGTTTCCCAGAGATGTTGCTTTAATTCAGACTACCTCCCATTTGGGGGGCACCCTTATTGTTGGTGCGTATACAGTGAAGTGGATTTCTGAATGAGGTCGATGAAATCTGTACTTTACCTTGAGTTAATTTAGACAGCAGGTTCTTCCCC